>NC_141900.1:110721006-111060176 GCF_057802395.1 Ceratotherium simum simum
CAGGGAGAAACTTCCTCAGGAAAAAAAAAATGTACATGATCGACTTTCATAGAGTGGAGGAACAAGAGGATTATTCCATCTATCCATTATCCATCCATCATCCGTCTGTCCATCGTCCATTCATCCATCCATCCATCATTCACCATCCATCTATCCATCCGTCATCCACCCATCATCCATCAATCCCTCATCTATCCATCATCCATCATCCCTCCATCCATTATCCATCCATCATCTATCTATCATCCATCCTCTCCACTCCCCTCCCTTTCTCTTTCTCTCCTAAGCTCCAGACCTAAATTTTCTGTTGCTTGCTGGACAATTTCATTGAACGTTCTAAAGGCTCTCAAACTCAACATGCCCAGGAACCCATTATCTTCTCCTCTAATGGATTCCTGCTCTGAAATCCCCAGCTGTGGTGAATGACACCACCATCCACCCAGCTGTCCAAATTCAAACGTCAGGAATCATCCTAGATGACTTCTTCTCACTTATCTACACCAAATTGTGTTGATTCCACCTTCTCATACTCACCTTCACTGACACTGAGTTGGAGCCCTCCTCATTGGTCCTACAGATTCCTATAGCAGCATTAGGTTATGTTATTTTCCTTGCTTAAAATATCCAATGGTTCTCAGCATAAAATACAGACTCCTTGGCATGAAAAATAAGTTGCTTCATGAACTGATCATATGTGTATTTATAGCTTCATTTTTTACCATCTGCCACAGGCATCCTCTGATCCATTCATTCAACATTTAGCAAATATGTTTTGAGCTTCTGCTATGAGCGAGGTACTCTACCATGAACAACAGTGAACAAGACATTCCCTGCCCTCAAAGATGTCATGGTCCAAAGATTGAATTATTTGTAGTTCCAAAACCTTCCTTCAAGTTTTCTGCTGTGTGGTCAGCCTGAAACGTGCTCCTGGGTCCCTTTTCCCTCCTCCTTCATCTGGACAGCCCCTTCTTGTCTTTTAACACTTATTCTCACGTTGCCCTCTCTGGAACCTTCCCTCTCACATCTGTGGTTCCTCTGGGCTCCTGCAGCCCCTTGCACATTCATGTCCCATAGCACACACATCTCAAGTATTGACTTTGTGAGTATGTGTTTATTAGATCATATTGGGACAGGCTTCCCTTGAAAGGGAATTTGCTGGCCCTCTGAGAATTAACTGGAAACCTTAGTGTGGATCAGAGCAAAGACGTGCCAAGTGACCTTACAGAGAAAATGTCCCAGGCAAAGGTTTGTGTGTAACTTGATTAAAGTTGCATATAAACAAAGAGGGCTCACCCATCAGGAAGGGAAAGACAGGGGCTCATCAGCCATGAAAACCAAGAGAAAGGAAGGAGCCCACAGTGAGGGCGCACTCCAAGGAGAGGGGCCAAGTCACTAACCTAACGCCTGGCTCTCGGACCCAATATGTGCCTCGAGAGGGTCGGCTTCGGCCGGCACCGCCATCCCATTCATCCCCTGACTCCTGGCTTAGGTCCTTGTCCACCGATCCCCAGACACCACCTCAGTGTGCCTTCCTGTGGGTTAGCCTATATGGACAGAATGCAACACGGTCTCTGCCCTGCTCTGATTGTCAATTAATTCACCAGCAATCTGGTTTGTGTACCTCAGTCCTTGTGAATCTGATTTGGCAACTTCATGAGGAGGGTGAGGACCTGGACTGGAGTTCCAAATGGAAATTCCAAGTTGGGTACTGCCCACCCCATGCACTCTCCACTCACACGCACACTCCGTTCTTCTCAGGGTCCTGCTCTGAGCTCAGGGAAGTGCCCCACAGAGACAGGGGTCAGGTCAGAAGGCAGGTATGTCACTCACGCTCCAGGTTTTCCTAAGACTCACCCAAATGTTAAAAGTTTCTCCTTGGCTCTTTTTTTATAGCACCTGACAACTTCAGAATCATCTGTAACGTGCAGAATTCCTTCAGCCCTCGACAGCCCTTTCTGGCTCTGTCACAAGTCTCTGGTGTGACTCTCTCTTACAGGGTCTTCGAGAGCCTCTTTATGGGGAACAGCATCCAGTGTGCCTTGATCAACACAAGATATTTGTTTCCCCACATTTTTCTTAAGTTCTCATGAAAAATTTAAGCCCTAAAACTTGGCTTTCTGCTAATAACAGAAAAAACAAATTCCCCAGGTATTTTAAGGCACAGTCAAAATTGCTTGCTGCTTGCTAGTCTGGAATTCTGTCAAAATAGAAACACGAAGAAGAAATTCCTCCTTGACCAGAATCTCAGAACAAGTGAGTTAGCCTATGTTGTGAACTGCCAGTCCAATGTGAAGCAGTCTTCTGCATCTGACCGTGGCCCTGCTCTCTCATTCCTGTGGAGCTGTCGATGGGCCTCCTGGTTGCTCATCCATGGCACCGCGTGTGGACATCGTGAGGTGTCGCGGTACAAAGTCTGCCTTCGAGGTCTTGTGACCTATTTCCAGGTGTCGCCTATTCCTGGTAAAGTGGAAACATCAGAGGGACAGTGGCATGGTGCTGGGAGCGCAGGCTCCTGACTGCTGCCTGGACTCACCTCATCTCTCCTTCCTTAAAACTGGCAAAATAATGGTCCCCACCCGTGGGGTCGTGGGAGGAGTCAGCGAGATGATGGCTCTGGTAATATTTCTGTTGAGAGCGCCAGAATCGCCTGCACCGGCTTCCTTATGGGAGCAGAAAACCCACGACTGGGACATTCTAGTCCAGCCGGCTCTCCTGGTGGTTTTCATTACCATCGAAACCGTCTGTCCCGAGGTGGGCTTGTTGGGACAGGTTCCAGTCATTTCACGTGTTTGGACAACTCTTGAGAGACACCCTCCCTCCACCCCGCAGTCCCGTGGGCCACATCTTCACGTAGACTCTGGAGTACGCGAGTCCTGGGAGGACGCAGCTCCAGCTGACCGCAGCTGGTCTCAAATGTCTCACTTGGATTCTTGTTCGTATCGATTTCCAATTTTTGGAGGTAGTGCTTTCTGATTTTTCCTTCATATTATTCATTCTTAAAGAATATCTAAATACAGATATTTGAGAGTTTTCCCATGTGACCAACACTGTATAACACCGTGTAAGGAAATTGGGGAGCAGGATGGAATCTCCAATATCTGGGGGCTGTGAGGACAGAGTTCACTTGCTGACCAGGGCACTGTCTGTGGTCTGGTCTGTGTGGGACGGGTTCAAGGGGGCTGGGCCTCTGAGCATCGCAGGTGACGAGAGTCCACAGCCCTCAGCTGATGGGGGAGTAGGCGGGACCAGCCGCTTCCTCTGAGACCAGGCCGAATCTCCCACTGCCCTGGGGGTGTGTGCCCAGACAGCCAGCGTCTGACCGTGAGGCGTGGTTTCTCTTTGCCATCTTTTCCGTTGTAGCGCTTGAGGCTGCAGTGTTGCAGGGTGTCAGAGGCTCACCAGCAGAGGTAAAGGAGCATCATCTGGGGAATCTGGCATCCTGTGGCCCCTTCTGATCTTTTGTGTTGCAATAGGACCGGGGTCAGAGTGAATATGGCAGGGAGCTGCTAAAATGATTTCTTTTCTTTGAAAGTGTTTCCAGGTAATTTGATGTAAAAGGTAAAAGGTTAAAAAGAAGTCCATTAGAGGTTTTCAATCGCCTTTCATATAAAGAAACAAAACCCGAACCTCAGAGCCCCCAGTGCCCACTTGCTCCTCCTCACTCCGGAGGAGCCGGGCCTGGGGCCTGGCCCAGGGCTCGTAAGAGCAGCGGAGGCAGGTCCTCAAACCCCGTGTGTGCCTTGTCTGTGAAGTGTTATCCACACACAGGTTCATCCTGAGAAGTACGTGACATCATGTCTTGCGTGCACCCCTGGCAAATTTTAGGCACTCAACAGACTCCACTTTCCTTCGTGGCTCAGGTCTCCTGTCTGCTTCTGAAAGGGGCTGTCCTTCTTACCATATCCAAATAAGACACGTCGTAGTTCCTTCCAAACACTGCTGCTTCACCTTGGGAAATGTTGTGTTCCTAGTTTGGAGCAGACAGATCTTTGGCATGAGGACAATGAGATATTTTCTGGCCTGCTCTGGGAGGTGGCCTGCCCTCGACGGCTGACAGTGCTTCACGGGAGAGAGTGGTTTCCAGCGTCCACTGGACACTGAACTGGCAGCTTTCATCCAGCTGGAGGCTCAGCAGACGCCCTTTCCCTTCCTCATTTCCGTTGGTGTCTCTCTGTTGCTGTCCCAAACAACCTTCCCAATTTTATTTGTGGAATATGATCAGAGTTAATTTCTCCAGATAATGCTCCATCCTCTGAGCAGACTCTGGGGTCTGCTTACTGAGTGACTGTCTGAAGGCCGTGCCCTTTGTGATTTTTACTGTGCAGAGTGCCCCAGGAGCCCTGTCTCCTCTGTCCTGCTGCCTCCCCCACACTGTCAAGAAGAGAAGCTTGTGAAAGAGGCCACATGGCCTGGGGCCTCTCCTCCTCGGTGCAAGAAGCGGCTGAGCTAGGACATCCTTAGTCTTCTCCAGTCGACACATCGGCGGTCCCACGACCTCAGCTCCCGACCTTTTGAATTCTGACCCTTTCACAGTCTCAGGTGCACCTCTTGACCCTGGGTCCCCTTCTCTACGGCACCACAGTTCCAAATTTCCATTTCAGGAAAACGAGAGGTTCCGTTATCCAACATTGGTTTGGGTATGATGTTTAAGGATTCTAAGTGTTACTCCAGAGGCTGCCGAATCAGAACAGATTATTAGTTAAACCAGCTATTTTAAAAAATTTAATGGTGTGTAATGATAATGTATTGCATTGTCATTGGAGGGTACATACTTTGCATAGGTAAATGATAATTTTCATAAACGCAAATGGCTACATTTACCACATGCCTCAATTCTGGCCGTATTTTCCCGGGAGCCACCTCCGTGGCACAGAGGTGACAGAACTCTGCCTTCCTGAGAGGATGGACAAGATACTTGGCCAGACGCATAGATGGAGCAAGGGCTTATCACTTGCCCAGACCGCCCTGAGTGTTGGGGTATACTATTCTAGCTTCTCTTCGTTCTCCAAAGTGCCTCTTCATTCTCCATTTACCATCTTGTATTTGTTTAAAACTCATCACTCACGTTGACATACCACCTGTGGAGGTGACTTGATTTCCTCCTACAGCCGGGAGCTGAGAGGCAGTTTCCCCCTGTGTCTGCGGCTGGTGATGTGTCTGCCTTGATGTTCTGCGAGGCGCTATTCGCTCGGTGCCTGGGTCACTGACCCGACAAATGGTCAGCAGTAATGTGTGTGTGCAAGGCACCTTGCTGCACTCAGGCTTTTCAGACAGAACCCGTCGAACCCCCCCCACCCCGAGAGATGCCTGGAGATGGATGAAACGTTGTCAGGAAGAAGGCCCCCCAGGGTGCAGGCGAGAGAAGAGCTGGGCCCCCCTCCTTCCAAAGCCCTGTCACAGTTCCTGCCTTTGACCCCGTGTCACCCGCAGGTCTGTGCTCAGGGCTCTGTAGGCGCCAGGTCAGCTAACTCACAGCATGAGGTGGGCACAGTGGCCACTCGTGTCCTGTGGAGAAGATGGCACAGCCCACAGCACCTGATCATCACACACCAGCACGCTGATCCACTATTTCACGCCCCGCCCGCCCTGCCAAACCCACGTCTGCAATTCCAGATGCCTCACATCCAGCCCCTGGAGGGGACGGGCAGGGACATCAGTGGAAAATCCTGGGGATCCTCCCCAGTGGCTGCGGGGAGGTGGGACATGTGTGAGCTTGAGAATGGTTTTTGTTTTACACAGACTTCCACGTGAAGGCTACTGTTCTGATGCTACAAAAACATCAAAGTGGGGCCCAAAAGGCAACATATGTATTTACACAAATATATCATGTGCTTTCAGCTTCTCTTCGGAGGTGTGGAAAGAGCCTGCCCTGGAAGTTCCGAAATCTGGGTCATCCCCCTTCTCACTCACAGCTGTGTGGCTTGGGGCAAGTCGCTCACCAGGTTCCATCCGGAATACGGACATGTCCTGCTTGCTTGGAGGCAGGGTGTCGGGGGAGAAAGCTGCCTAATAAATTTCAATCCTAAGATCTATGATTGTGAGTCGTTTTCAAAGAGCCGAGGAAAAGTGCTTAAGCTGCAGCCCCTGGATTTATTCAACGTGATGGAGAGAGGCCTTGTTACTGACCAAGGTGGGGGGGGGGTGTCGTCTGCCCGCTGCAAGACGTGCCAATAGTCAAGAGGTGAGGAGGTAGGAAAGAAAGGACTATTTATTACAGCTTGCTAGCAAGAGCGAAGATGGCCGACTAATGTCCGAAAAAATTCATCTTACCAAAACAGAGATTACTCAGGCCAGTTATATAGGGGCTGGTCTCTGGGTGGAGGAGGCATCTGGTCTCAGGTTGGGGCATCCATCTGATCTCCAGGTGGAGGCAGACATCTTGTCTTAGCTCCTGATAGTCTTTTGTTTTACTGGATGTGCATCAGAGACCGGAGCAACGCCCTATACCCTCATCTTTCAGTTGTCATTGATGTTGGCTGTCGGCATAGACTCTCTGCCTGGGGTTCATCACATTCCTAAGGAACTCAAAGGAACAAAGTTATGACTTATTGCAGCTGGGAGGGGCCATTCCATCCACAGAGACTCACAGTTAATCAGAGGTCATTCAAAGTTACAATATGGTTTCTTTTCTACAATATGGCTTCCCTTATGTCAGCCTGACATGAGTTTCCTGCTCGCTGGAACTGGTGACGCAGATGAGGAGGGCTGGATGGGCCTCCTCCCTCTCAACAGGCTGGTGGCAGAGACCACGAGGGAGGGAAGTGAAACTCTTCTCTTCAAGAAAAGCAAATATCCAGCCAGGTCTCCTCATGCTTGGGCAGCTCTTCCCCCTAGTCTCTGCTCCAAAGTTTGAGGATATTGTTGGAAGAGTTGATTGCTTGGTGACTATGTTTTAGATGGATTTTAATTGTTGTTTCTGCTTTTGCCTAGTGGGTCTTTTCTAGTAAAGGGCACAGCTTTAGAAATCTGAAGCAAAATCAACATAATGGGAAGTTTATGCAGTAAACAAACATGCAGGGAGGGGAGGAAGGAGGAGGGGGGAAGTGGGAGGGAAGGAGAGGTGGGAGTGGGGAGGGAAGTGTGGAGGCTGAAATCACCGTCTACCATGATTTATTGAAGGCAGTTCTGGGCCAGGTGTTCCCCGGGGTTTTCCCCCCAGTATTTTCAAAGTCCAGTGGAGATGACCTTTAAGATAGTCAGCATGAGTTAACTAAAACAGTTTCTTTGCTTGAATTAAAATGACATCAATTGATGGTGCTAAGATGTGATCTCGTGCCGACTAGAATCTGGATAGCAATCTTGACTAAATGGAGCTTAGACCTCTGTGTGCACATTCCTCCATGCGGGTGGCAGCCACGTGAGTGTCGCACCCATGTATGGCACACACCTGTGGTTGCAAATTCCTGAGGCCAGCGAGCTCCCCTGTGGCCTCTGCATGCGGTGCAGACTCCCTTCTGCTCTTCCTCTGTGAGGCCGTTCCGGCCCAGATATGTTGGGTTCTCTGTCCACCTTCCCTCTCGCCAGGCCCAGGTCCCATCTTTCGCTCATGTGTGTCCCTCAGAATATCAGCACTCACCACACTGTTTACGTTCAGGTGGAGAGAGCTGTAATTTCACATCCTCGTCTAAGAGTTGTAACGAACTTGCAGTGTTTTCTGTTCTGCTCATATGTGACTAGGATCTTTGATGGGCTGAGCCTGTTATTTGCTTGGTCTTCAGAAATCAGGCAGACTCAGAAAATGTCAAATCTGCGAGTGTTGATGGGTGAAGAGTCAGGCATCACGTGTTTGATGTCTCAGGACATTCGCTCACTTCACTTGAAAGGTTAGGCGTCACAGGAACATAATGAAAAAGTCCCAAAGGGCCAGGGGTGTCTTCAGAAGACACCATCTACTGCTTAAAAACATCAAACCGATGTTTCAGAAATCACCGTGACAGAGCCAGACCTGATTACTTCCTGGCCAAGAAGGCGAAGCCTGGAAGCTTGAGAGGTGGTGAGAGATGAAGGGCATCTCCTGTTACCCCCAGCCTTACAGCTTGTCTTCTAGCCTAATGTGGACGTCGTCCCACTTGATTACAGAGAAAGCCGACATCTTCGTTAGAAAGCTGTTAGAAAGATCTTAGTCTGCTCATCAGTCTTCTGATTATTATATGCATCCCTGTTATATGCATTAATAACTCATTGATCTGGGCAGACAGTCACAGCTTTCCTTAAAGAGGCTTTCTTTAAAAATTCATTGGATTTTCAGGAGAGGAATTACTCTTCTCTCTGATTCAGCTCCAAGCTTTCATAAAACGAATTCAAGGTTAGTTCTTAAAAACTGTGCCTAACACATAGGAGCTCAGCAAATATTATATGAACAAAATAATCTTTGTGTTGTTGACCTGCTTGGATGCTTACTAACTGAACTGTTATTTGAATTTCCATGCCTGCCTTGCCTCCCCAGGGAGACTGTGATCTTGCCGTGGCTGGGAAGCTCTCTCCCTCGATGCTGACTACTCCTAGGCCAGATCCTAAATGAACGTCTAATAACTTGATAAAGAAAACCTCTTTTGTGGGTTAGATGGGTCAATGATGAGTCGAGGTGGTCAGTCAGACCACAATGAGATGTACACCAGAAAAATGAACTAGTAAAGCAGACCTTTGATGAGCCCAAATGATGGAACATCTGGAGTTGGTGCCTGATTAGGAACAACTCCCTCCAGGTGATGAGCTAGACTATGAGAAGTGGGGGAGATGTCAGAAGGGCGTCGTGGGTTCACAGGATCATACGGGAAAGGTGTGGAGAAAGGAATGTGTATGTGCGTGATTGTAGGTGCACACGCGTGTGTGAAAGAGAGATGCAGAATAGAGCAGAAATAACAAATTGGTTGTAGAGATGTAAGAGGTTACTTAAAACGGAGGTCAGACCCAAAAGTTTGAATTGTTGTAAACCCTTTTTAGGAAGCAGATTGTGAAATTTTGTTGTGAACATTGTTTTGGCAGGTCTGTAGAAGACAGAATGAATGGTTAAGAAATTGGAGCGTATTTTAGAGGTCCAGGTACTCAGTGAAAAGGGTCTAGGTCAGGAGGACTGGAAAATGAAAGGGCGGATCTGAGACAGGCTGCAGGAGGACACTGCAGGCTGGGCGTGGATGTGGAAAGATTATGGATAATAAATGAAGGGAGGAGGTGAAGGCTAAGCCTATGTAGCCCTGGCGGAAAGCGCAGACCCCAGAGGGACACCCCACTTACCTACACAACTCTGGAGGAGAAGCATCCTTAGCGGAGGAGACACAGAAAGTGGAGGAGACACAGACAGATGAGAAATAAAAGTGAAATCAGGAAATCAGGCAAGAACAATATCAGGAGGTACAATGAGAGAGCTTCAAAGAAGGAGGCTGATTTTTAAGTAGTTTAGAACACAATTTCTTGTCTTGATGGTCTTCTATCCAACAAGAGATCTGGTACTCGTCAAAGACAAAAGGCAGACCACCTGTGATATAGGAAGCTCATTTTTGAAATTGTTTTTAAAAGAAAAGTGACAGAATATGCTGTGTGTGTTCAATGATGGTGGTTTGTCAATACACTTACGAATCGTAAGCATCAGGATGTCAGGCACTTGTTCTGCCCCACAAAACTTGAGGCTGGTTAATAAAACAGGCATCTTTAACAATATCTCCAGCAATCACCCACAGTCATGGTATTTAACTGAAGATGAGAGTCCTAAGTCACTTTCTTAAGTGTCAGGTGATTATGTTGAAAACCAAGGCCACCGTCTGGGAATGGGACCCTTACAGGAGCTGTGCTCATTGCTTGTCCCCATCAGAAAGACATCGAGTGTTTGCTTAGTCACACATCCTTGACGACAGGGACATGTCCTGAGAAATGTGTTTTCAGGCGATGTCGTTGTTGTACAAACATTGGACTATACTCACACACACCTGGATGGTGTAGCCTACTACACACCTCGGCTCTATGGTCTAGCCTATTGCTCCCAGGCTACAAATCTGTACAGCATGTTACTTTACTGAATACTGTAGGCAATTGTAACACAATGGTAAGTACTTGTGTATCTAAACATGTCTAAACATAGAAAAGGTACAGTAAAAATACAGCATAAAAGATAACAAGTGCAGGGGCTGGCCCCGTGGCGCAGCGGTTAAGTGCTCACGCTCCGCTGCTGGCGCCCTGGTTCAGATCCCGCGCGCACACCGATGCACAGCTTGTCAGGCCATGCTGTGGTGGTGTCTCATATAAAGTGGAGGAAGATGGGCACAGATGTTACCCCAGGGCCAGTCTTCCTCCGCAAAAAGAGGAGGATTGGCATGGATGTTAGCTCAGGGCTGATCTTCCTCACACACACACACACAAAAGATAACAAAATGCACCATAAACATTCCTCTCTATTAATGAAAATCTTTCTGTGTTGGGGGCCATGTTTTCAAACTTTCTAAGGAGCTTGTTGAGGTCTGCAAAATCTTCTGCTAAACCCTTCACTGTGAATATTCTTGGGAGTTCTTTTTCTTTTTCTTCTGCAGTTTTTTTCTCTTGCCTCTTCTTCAGCTATGCATTCCTGTTCCAGGTCCAACAACTCCTCATTAGTTAATTCCTCAGGAACCACCTCTAGGAGCTCCTCTCTTGTCCACACCCAGGTTAAAGTTGTTTGCTGTCTCAACTATAGCTTTACTGAATTTTGCAACCTCCTCATCCTTGGCAAATCCTTTGAAGTCATGGACAAACCTCTTGAGTGTCTTCTTCCAGATGCCATTCATACACTTCTTGGTAACATCACCCCAAGCCCAAGCAGGGCGCTTGATGCAGTCACAGATGTTGTACTCCTTCCAGAATTTCCTCAGTGTCTTCTCAGTGTCTTCCTCAGTTGCAGCAATAGCCTGGGCAAAGGTCCTCCTCAGGTAGTAGGCCTTAGAAGCTGCTATAATTCCTTCATCCATTGGTTGGATCAAAGAGGTGGTGTTTGGAGGGAGACATAACATTGTTATTAGGGTGAAGATCATCAATAAAAGGAAGATGTCCAGGAGTATTATCAACCATAAGCAAAATCTTGAAAGGTATGTTATTCTGCAAATAGTACTTCTCTATTTCGCTGGCATAGCAATTCAGGAGGGCATCTTGGAAGAGGAGCTGGGTCATCCCTGACTTCTTACTGCTCCTGTGGACACTGGCAGTGTGTGCTTATTAACGTGCTTCAAGGCCTTGGGGTTCTCACTGTGCCAGATCACAAAGAGTTGCAATTTGTAGCCTGCAACATTGCCCCCAAGCAAGACTGTTATCCTGTCCTTAAAAGCCTTGAAGCCTGTCATTGACTTGGCCTCCTTATGGATGAAAGTCCTTTCAGGCATCCATTTCCAGAATAGGGAGGTTTCATCCATGTTGATTATTTGCCCTGGCAAGTAATCTTCCTCCACAATCAGCTCATCTAGATTTTCCAAAAGTTCTTCAGCTGCCTTCACATCAGCACTCAGAGACTCACCACTCTCACATTACATAATGAATAATGATTCTTGAATAATGATTCTTGAATCATTTAAACCACCTAGAGCTAGCAGTAAATTCAACATCATAGCTGGATCCATCCTTTTCTTTTGACATTGCAAACAAACTTTTTTGCCTCAGCCGAGACCATCATAGTGCTGAGAGAGATACACCTCTGTGTCTGGTCTTCGATCCAGGTCATTAGAAGTTTCTCCATGTCTGATATAGACCCTTCTCAAATTTTTGTTAGTCTCGTTGCCTTCAAACTGCCTTGTTGAAGCTGATCCTCTAACAGCTTCTGTCACTTTGTTCTTGTTCTTCAAGATCGTAGCCATGGTGGAATGGGACAGGCCTGACTGGCGAGCAATAACCATCACTACTTTTCCACCTGCATAGTCCTCAATCACTTTTAATTTAGTTTCCAGGTCAATCACTTGACATGGCCTCTTACTGGCAACATTAGCGGTGGACTTTGTATGCTTAGGAGCCATGATGCACAAAAAAACACAAGATTAAATCAAGCACAAGAGAAACTGATGCAGTGGAGAGACATGGCAAACACAGGCCGTTATGCCCGCTACGATGTCACTAGGCAATAGGAATTTTTCAGCTCCATTGTAATCTTCTGGGACCACCGTCGTACACGCGATCCGTCATTGACTGAAATGTCGTTATGCAGCATATGACTATGCTTAGAGGGGTCTAGTATGAAATAAAGAAGAATCTGAGTTACCAACTGTTAAGCAATGCACTTCCGTTACTTTCGGTTTCATGTAGAAATAAGCCTGTTTCAGCAAATTCCTCACGATGGCGTCTTAACTCGTCTATCGTTTCAGGGCACTGGCCTCCTGCCCTCAGAGCCCACTCAATCCTTGGACACTAAGGCCTGCTGCCCTTGAGGGACACCAGACAGACACAGCATCACAATGAGTGGCGCCTCTGTCCTTCCTCAGGGAATGACTTAGCAGTATTACGTGTTTACCTCCAAGATTGGTGTATTTTGACGATTAGTTTATGACTTTGGCATAAACTTTCTGAAGACAAAATCTTCAGACTGTCTGGGCCATTGTAATTTTCTCCCTCGTCCCTTTTTTCTCCATCTCTACACAAAGGAGGACGACGTGGTGGCTATTTTCATGATAAAATTTGCCTCCTTGAGAGACCAGTAAGAGGCAGAACGGGCATCGTGGGCCCTTGGAGGACCCCCTGACTTGTGTTTCCTGGGCCAGAGTGTGGGGAGGGGATCCCTGACTCCCTCAGTCGGGCCAACAGAACTTGGTGCGACCCCTCTTGTGGTCAGTATTGACATGCTGTGAACAGAGCCCTGTATTAGGAACTGGGGGTGGGGTGGTGGGGGCAAGAACAGCCATATCTGGAAGAGTCAGGGCATGGGTGGGGCAGACCCTCTGCAGTTTCTCTCCTGGGAAGGAAGGAACCCAGAGGCCCACAAGTTTGGTTCCAGGGCCACGGGTCTGGCCGGGAGCAGGACCCCAGCACAGCACAATGTCGGTCACTCAGGTTAGGCGTCTGCCTGAGCCTTGGGTGGGAAGGGGTGCCAGTGAGCCACCGAGTTAAAATGAAGAGTGGGTTTATGGTTCGGTGTTCTGATTATCTATTGCTGTGTTACAGATCACCCCAAAAGTTAGCGTCCTAAATCATCCACAATCATTTTGTTTTGTCTTGTGGTTCCTTGGGTGAGGGGAGTCTCATGCAGTTGTAGGCAGATGGTGGCTGGAGCCAGGAAGGGGTGCAGAAGCAGCAGTGGCCTGGCCAGGTTCCTCTGTCTCTCTCTCCCCCTGTGTAGTTTAGGGTCTCTCCCTCTGGCCTCTCCATGTGGCCTCTGCCTGTGGTCTCTCCTTGTAGCTTCTCCCTATGGTCTCTCCCTGTGACCTCTCTCTGTGGTCTCTCTCTACGTGGGCTAGTTGGGCTGTCTCTCAGCATGGTGGCTTCAGAGACATATGAGGGCTTTAATAGGGAACATTCTGGAAGAATAAGAGGAAGTGACATCACTTTTGCCATCTAACCTCAGGAGGCACAGGGCATCACTTCCCCCACATTGTCTTTGTTACCAACACATCACAAGCTCCTCAGAGTCAAGGGCAGGGAACTGGACTCCACGTCTTGGGTGATGGAGTTCTAGAAGCGGCATGTGGAGACACTGGAAAATACTGTCTGCTCTGAGAGTGACCAGTGGGCCACACGGGCATCAGCAGACCTGTGGCTGGGGTCTGCGTGGGGATGTTGACAGTGCTGCCTGCGGGCCCCAACCCCCACCAAATGCACCCCATCTTATGGGTGAGGAAACTAAAATTAGAGAGGTTGGTGACTCATCACAAGCTAAGCTGGTTAAATCATCTGTCAGGAAATGGTTGAGCTGGACTCTGGCCCCTTTCCTTTCTAAATGCCTTTCAGGGACGGCATGGAGGAATTTCTGGTCATTGGTCCAGTTTCCTCAGCTCCAGTAACAGCCTGCAGTCACCATGCATTTCAGATACTGTGGACTAAAACAGCTGAGCTCTGGGAGTAAAAGAGGCTATTTGTGAAGATCATCAGACACATTTTGTAAATGACATACAGCTCAAGTAGAGCAGGTAAGGGAGTGAAATGTGAAGTCAGACTCTCTGGGTCACACGACAGCTCTGACATATGATTGGGTGGGCTTTTACAAATCACTTAACTTTCCAGGGCCTCAGCATATCATCTATAAATGGCAGTCTCCAGGTTACTGATGGGGACTGAAAAACAATGCCTGTGAAGCACTTAGTACTGTGACAAGCACATGGTAAGTTCTCAATAATATTAATTTTTAAAAAGATATTAAAGAACTAACATCTTCACGTAAACTTCCAAAACTTAAATTATTTCTTTTCATAAATGTAAAACAGAGTTTCATGAGGAAATAGAGCTTTACAATCAACAAGAGATTTTTTAACAGCTTTATTGAGGTATAACCAATATACAGAGAAATGTACACACTGTGTACAATTTGATGAATTTGGACACATGCAAACACCTGTGATACCATCACCACAATCAAGGGAATAGACATTTCCATCACCTCCCAAAGTTTCTTTGTGCCCTTTTTTGTGTGTGGTAAGAACACCTAACGCGAGATTTACCCTTGTAATAAAATTTTAAGTGCACAGTACAGTATTGTTAACTACAGGCACAATACAGGCACTAACTACATTGTACAGCAGATCTCCAGAACTTATTCATCTTGTATAACTGAAACATGATAGCTGCTGAACAACCACTCTTCATTTCTCCTCCCCCCAGCCCCTGGCAACCTCCATTCTGCTCTCTGCTTTTATGAGTTTGACTATTTTAGATATCTCATATAAGTGGAATCATGTAGTATTTGTCCAACTTATTTCAATTAGCATAGGTCTTCCAAGTTCATCCATGTTGTTGCAAATGGAAGAATTTCCTTATTTTTAAGGCTGGATAATACCCCAGTGTAAGTTCGTACAACATTTTCTTTTTCCGTTCATCTGTTGACGGACACTCAGGTTGTTTCCATATCTTGGCTGTTGTGAATAATGCTGTGATGAACGTGGTGGTGTAGATATCTCTTTGAGATCCTGATTTCAATTCTTTTGGATAAATACCCATAAGTGGGATGTTGGATCATATGGTAGTTCTATTTTTAATTTATTGAGGGACCTCCATCCTGTTTTCCATACTGGCTGCACCATTTTACATTTCCATCAACAGTGCACAAGGTTCCAATTTCTCCACATCCTCACTGACACTTATCTTTTATGTTTTTAATAATAGCCATCCTAACAGGTGTGAGGTGATATCTCACTGTAGTTTAGATTTGCATTTCCCTGGTGATTAGTGATGTTGAGCATTTTTTCATGTACCTGTGGATTATTTGTATTGCTATTGAGTTGTAGAGGTTTCTTATATATTTTGGGAATTAACCCTTTATCAGATATGTGGTTTGCAAATATTTTCTTCCATTCAGTAGGTTGCCTTTTCATTCTGTTGATTGTTTCCTTTGGTGTGCAGAAGTTTCTTGACCAAAGTCGAGAAACTTTACCCACATATTTCCTTCTAGGAGTTCTACTTTCAGGTCTTACATTTAAGTATTTAATGCATTTTGAGTTGATTTTCGTGTATGATGTAAGGTAAGGGTCCAATTTCATTCCTTTGTATGTGGATATTCAGTTTTTCCAGCACCAGTTATTGAAGAAACTATCCTTTTCCCCATTTATCAATTAACTGTATATGCAAGCGTTTATTTCTGGGTGCTCTATTCTGTTCCATTGGTCTATATGTCTATCTTTATGCCACTACCAAACTTGTTTTATGAGGCCAGTATTATCCTGATACGAAAGTCAGACAAAGACACTGCAAGAAAAGGAAACTATAGGCCAACATCCCTGAGAAACACAGATGCAAAAATCCTCAACAAAATACTAGCAAACCAAATTCAATGGCACATTAAAAGAATCACACACCATGGTCAAGTGGGATTTATCCCAGGGATGAAAGGATGGTTCAACAGATGCAAATCAATCAATGTGATACAGCACACTAGCAAAATGAAGGGTAAAAATCATATGATCATCTCAATAGATGCAGAAAAGGCATTCGACCAAACTTAGCACTCTTTCATGACAAAAATGATCAACAAACTAGGTACAGAGGGAATGTACCTCAACCTTATATAACAAGCCCACAGCTAACGTCATACTCAACAGTGAAAAATCAAAGCTTTTCCTCTAAGATCAGGAACAAGACAAGAGTGTCCACTGTCACCATTTCTATTCAGTCTAGTACTGGAAGACCTAGCCAGAGAAATTAGGCAAGAAAAAAATAAAGGCATCCAAATTGGAAGTGAAGAAGTAAAATTTTCTGTTGACAGACAACATGATCTGTAAGTAGAAAACCCTAAAGACTCCACAAAAACACTATTATAACTAGTAAATGAATTCAGTAAGGTTGCAGGATGCAAAATCAACATACAAGAATTAGTTGCATTTCTATACACTAACAACGAACCATCTGAAAAGGAAATTAAGAAAACGATCCCATTTACAATAGCATTGAAAAGAATAAAATATTTAGGAATTAATTTCACCAAGGAGGTAAAAACTTGTATACTGCAAACTAAAAAAAGTGAATGAAAGAAATTAAAGAAGATACAAATAAATGAAAAGACGTCTGTGTTCATGGATTGAAAGACTTAATATTGTTAAAATGTCCGTACTACCCAAAATGATCTACAGATTCAGTGCTATCCCCATCGAAATCTCAATGGCATTTTTTATAGAAATAGAAAAAACAATCCTAAAATTCGTATGGAACAACAGAAGACCCAGAATAGCCAAAGTGGTCTTGAGAAAGAAGAACAAAGCTGGAGGCATTGCACTTCTTGATCTCAAAATATATTACAAAGCCATGGTGATGGACAAGGGTTTAATTGAATGAGCTTCCAAACTATGCGGGAAGTGCCCCTTGTCTGGAAGGAAGTTAGCATCCCCGTGCATACATCACCCATGTGTGCAATATGACTGCCATGCTATTTTCTCTATGCCCCAAATCCTCCTAATGCTTGATTCAGGGACTGCTAATCTTTTGGATTTCCAAGAGTTTACATGTTTGTGAGTTATTATAACCTCTTGCAAGGGATGAAGGATGGAAGCACATGCTGATAAACCCTCTCCTTTATAGCCAAGCCAGCACTTAAGGGAAAGACTCTGAGGACACTCTGTTGTTCAGGCCACCCACAGTTCGATGCTGGACAAAGGAAAGTCACATTCCTCCCCATGAGAGGTTGACGAGGCTGCTGGTCTGCCCTTAAGAGCCCTTGCTGTCCACATGCTCCCCACAGGCCACCCACATCCAGACAGCTCATTCTGCTCCTGGGTCTGCAGCTCTGAGCTCCTCGAGGCTTGTGTCTCATGGAGGTTTAGGGGTCAGAACTGATCATTTCTACATATCTCTAAATCTACTAAAGGCCTCCGTGTTCCAGAACAAGAGAGTTCACTGGGACCAAAGTGGCTAGAGAGGGGGAGAGGATACCTGGGTTAGTCCCAGGTGGTCAGATTCCCGTCCTGAGATGTTCTTGTCTAACAAGGTGGGATGATCCAGGAGGCCAACTGACATCTGCCTTTAAGCTGTGGAAACAATTCTTAACAATGGAGGCTGTGCCACTCTAGAACATTCTACCCTATCTGGCACCATAGGAACCTATCCATGCAATGCAGGACCACCACAGGGCCACACTTAACTTCTGATTACTTTTCGAGTCCTACCAGCTTGGGTCAGAGCCACCACTTTCTAAATTTGAATTTGATTTCTGGACTCCTGACCTAGGGCCGTGTTCCCATGCATGGGTCCCTGGGAGGTGTGAGCTGGTGAATTTGCCCAGATTTGACGGCCTTTTTGCTCAAACGGTTTCAAGTACCTGAGAAACATGAGAGCTGGCACCAGTCTCACCTGCGGTCCTGTCTGATCTCGTGTCCCTGACTGGGGTTGACTTGTCCCGCAGTGTCTGGTGGGCAGAGCAGACCCTCTGACGTGGTCGTTTGTTGGGCATTTCTGCCCGGGAGCTTTGGCTTCTTCTCTGTGGGAGACAGAGTTTTATCAGAGATGCTCTAATTCTGATCAGCAGAAATGTTTTCAACAGAGTGTCCTTGAATTTTTAAATTTTAAATCCTTTGAAATGTTAATGATAAAAGACAGTCATTTGTATTTTGAGTCCTCACTGGCCAAAATTAAAAATGGGCAAGCCTTTGATGTCCCCCAAATTCATTTGGGATTTTACTTTTTTGTGCGGTTCAGATGTCTGGGACCAGAAGGCTGGCTCTGCCCAGGGTAGACCTCCATGAACAGGAGGGTCCCCAAGCTGGATCCCTCAAAGTGAGACGCAACTGGCGACGTCTGCACTGAGCGTCACATGTTTCCACGAGTGAGGGCCCTCTTGAACATTCTGTGCTTCAGCAAACAGCCCAACTTGTGCATGCACATGCAGAATATGTAATATACACGATTGAAATGTCACATTGCTTATGTTAAAAGCAGGGATGAGTGTTAGACATTTTTTTATAGCAGCAGCCATTGGGAGTTGACCGAGATACGTATAAACAATGCCCTCCGTCTGTAGGAGCCTTTGCCCGCCAAACTCTCAGACTGAAAATTCGGGGGGATAGGGTGGCAGCAGCCGTTCACACACTCTTCTTGCAGTAAGTAGCCAGTAAAAGCAGAGCAGATGACTCTGCTGTGACGACACAATGACAATGTCCTTCAAAGAGTCTACAGGCCTCAGAGAGGGTCCCAGTGGCAACAGAAACCAGAACTCCCGGAGAGCGGAGGCAGTGCTCTGAAGTCGCATTGACCCTTTAGGCTCTCAGGCCAGAGGCCTGCATGGCCATCGTGCTCTGACAGAGTGCGTCTGACGACAGGCTAAGCCAGTTCAAGACCTTAAGATTTATTTTACAGAGAATATTTCTTGAGAACTCTCCATTTCAGATTTCTTCACCCACAGAAGCGGTTAAGGGGTGATGACATCATGCCATCCCTCTGTCTGGGGACTGGCCCCGAGGAAGACCAGAGTGATGGGGTGGCGGGCGGGGGGTGCTGCCCCCTGCAGAGCCAGGCAATGGACACGGGTGTTCAAGTCCAGAGTCCCTCCAGAGCTCAGAATTTCCTTGTGAGTCCATCTGTGGATGAATGAGAGATCTGTTTCACGGTAAGGCCTGTCTGAGGTTTCCCAGCAGACGGAGGCCCCTCGGAGCTGCCTCCTGGCCTCCCCAGGTCTGCATCTGACCATTACACCTTGCTCCTGTCTGACTCCCAGTCCAGAGCTGACTCTGGGATTCATCCTTGCAGCCCAGCCCGGCTGACAGCAGGGCATCTGTTACACGGTTATGTGACCCCCTTTGTTATGCGCCTCGCTACCCTTATGGTGCAATGTGGATAAAACTTGAATTTAAAGAATGACTTCTGTCTTTCAGCGTGTTCTCTCGTATGTTCCAGTTCGACTAAGTGAGAAGGGAAGTTGACAGTGTTCCCATTTAACGGATTGTTAAACCGGGTCAGGTATCGATGATTTGCTCAGCTCACACATGAGATCCTTGTCAAGGCCAGAGCGTTAGCTATAGTCACCAAACTTCCCAACCAAATGACAGGACCGCATGGTCTGAAAGGAACATATTTTCCTGTTCTTTACTTTTTGAAAAAGTTCACTGTGTTTACAGACTAAATCTCACTTGGTCGTGTATTTCACGAATTACCTTAACAAAAACAGCTCGAGGTGTCTGACTTTTAGTCCAGCATTTCTTCTGCCCTACTCAGGAGTTTGCAAAATGTGAGTTTTATTAGCAATTCCCCAGCTCCCTGGGAGTGGGGACAGTAGGATGTCAAGGTGACCAGGAGGGGCATCACTGGCAGGTCTTTCTTTCTGAGAAGATGTGGTATCAAGCTTGACCATTGCTTTGGAGCCTGAGAGAAGAGTTTGTACCCACCTCTCCCTTCCTGGGAGGTGCTCACGGTAGCAGTGTCTCCTGTGACTTCTCTGGCCACCTCTCTTCCAAACATGGGGTCCCAATCACAGGAGCATGAGGTTATTTCATCTACTAATTGACGAGGGGGGCGACTTTCACTTTTTCAGGTTTTCCTGGGCGTTTTTGACAGCTGAGGGCTCCATGATTTGCCTCCTCCACCTCCCTCCTGTGGCTCCTTCCATAAACGCTGTCTTCTAGGGACTCGAACCCTGCTCCTTCCCGGGGGGAGTCTCCCCAGAAGGTGCCGTGAGTAGACTGCAGGATGGAGGCAGGAGTTGTTCTCTCCTTAGCTGAGCCCTCCTGCCTTCACGTCCCAGAGAGCCAACTTTTCATGTGGAAGATGCCTTAACATCTTGTAAGATTAACAAAACAATTAGCCACGACAGCAAATTTACAAAGCCGTCTGCACAAAGCTGACTCTCTCATTCTAAGCTTTTCCCATTTTCTTCTATCTGCCCCTTTGTAGCTGCTGAAATATCTTGGGGATGGTTTTTTGGTTTTATTTGAAGTGATTTTGCAGTTGCAAATTACTGGCCTAGAACTTCCAATGTTCACTTCCGCTGAGTGAAGAACTGCCTTTTGATTTAATTATAGACGGCTTCTTTCTTAGAAAATTGAGGAGATCATTCATCTCAAACCCCAGCCCTGCAGGAACTGACAAGAAGGCCAGCTGGACACCTGCAGAGGGCTGACCGAGGGAACCGGGCAGAGCACCATGGATGCCAGCTCCCCAGGGACGGGAGCTGTGGACAGATAGCCAGACTGGGGTCTGGGAAAACCGTTGTTGCCGCCTCGTCCAAAGGCTCATCATGGCCCCAGAGGTGAGCAGGTGCTGCCGAAACCACAAATCCTGTAAAAAAAAATGCCCTTCGTGTACTTGTCTCTCTTGATGAGAAAATTCAGAACAAGGTTGCTGCCACTCCCTTCAAGTTGGGTGTCCACGAAGTCTGAAGCACTGTCTGGCTGTGCACTGAAGTCACAGCCCTGGGAGGCCCTGAGGAACTGGACCGAGGATGAGAGAGGCTGGCATCCACTCTCAGCCACTCATCAGGAGGGATTGGTCGGTGTGTGGTCTGAAACACAATTTGGGTCCTGGATGCGTTATGCAGTCACTTACTAGGACAAATGGGAGCATCGTCTTGTGTCTCGAGGGCAGGATTTTTATTAGGGAGAGAGTCATGAGTTTGCTACAGTCCTAGTTGTCCTGCATTGAAAGTGTTCCCCAAATGCCCTTTGATGTCTGGCTGGGCCTAGCACTTGAAATCATTAGACCTTCCTGTGCGAACATCTTCCTGAGTCTGAGCCTCTGAAGGAGGTGGCCTTCCAGGGTCATTATCCTCCTGCATCTGCTCCATGCCCAGCCCCGCAGGGCTCTCGTTAGACCTTGAGGAACTTAGAACCACTGAGGGAGGCTGAAGAGAACACATCAGAATCAGGCAGCCTGTGGACTCACAAAAACGCTGATGCATCAGGAGTTCAGAAGAGCGAGGCTGACCAGTAAAATACCTGCAGTGAGGTGGGGCTGGAGTTGGAGCTTGAGGCTGGGTCTTCCTGGGCGTGAACAACAGCAGGTGGCTTGCACCTCTGAGGGCCCAGGAGGCAGGCCTGGCTGGAGCATGGACTTGGATGGAGTATGTGAGGCTGTGTTGCCTGATTGTGGCAGCCAGCTCACAAGTATCAAGTCTTCTTGGGGCAGATTAAGGGGGTGTGAGCACTCTGTGAGGCTCTCGCCAATGGAACTAGTTGGTGACTTCTGCCCTGGAGTGGAAACCCTGAGGACATTTCTGGCTGCAGGGCTCTCTCCCGTGGAGAGCTTTGGGATGTGCACATGAGCACGATGAAGGTGCCAGGCTCAGACGGGCCTTAAGGCTGGGAGGACAGTGTGCAACGGGCAGGTGTGTGATGCAACCTCTTGTCCCAGAGTTACTTAAAAATGAGGCATTCTAAACAGTGAAAGCGCAAAAGAGAGGAACAGGCAGTTGGTGCGTGTCTACTGCGTGGAGACGGTGGACCATCCGGTGACTCTCTCACTGGCACTTGGAGGCAGACCTGGGACGAGACACCACATTGCCCTCCTGCTCAGCTCACCTGCACAGCCTTACCTGGCAGGTGTCCTCAGGCCTTCCTGTTCTGAGATATGAAGGGAGTATTGAACCCTTTGGGGCTGGGGCTGTGTGTCCTGCAAGAAGGAATGGCAATTGTTTCACTAGCAAAATTGGTACATGTAAATTTCTTATGGACACATCAAGTTGAATTTTACTACATGTTTATTTAATGCCCTTTTGGAGTTGCAGTAGGTGCTTACTTACCAATTCTTCCATAATTCTTGCATATTCCCCAAGCCCCTGGAATTGTCAAACCAACACGAACCCCTCATAACACGCAGAAGAAGCCCGTTGACAAGTGGCCTGTGTGCCCCCTGAGGGCGGCACCCACCAGGCTGACCCCACTGTAACCTTGGGCATCTTGTGCTTTGGGGCTGTGCTGTGGGGTGAGAGAAGAGGAGGGACTCTCAGGTGGATAAACCACGCGTCTAGAGGCACAGGGGAGAATGGGGTGGGAGGGGTACATGTGAAGACACCAGCCTGCAGCTACATCCAGAAGTGGGGAGCACGTGGACTAGATGGGGAGGACCCTGCAGAATTAAGGGGAGGGCTCTAGACAAACCCCCAACAGCAGGGACTCACTGAGTGTAGAGGTCACTGGCACAGTGCAGGGAAAGACCATTTACATGAGAGGAGGGCAGCTTCCGTCCTACCCAGGCCAGGTCGCCAGCCTGCACATGGCCGCAGAGAGCTGACCCTTCTCGCTGGGCTTGTCTCCGCGGGTGCAGAGAGGACGTCGAGCTGGTAAGGTCCAGGCTTCCCTCCAGATCAAAAGTCCAAACCGGGAAGGGCTGAAAATATATTTACGACCTCAAACGGTGGAAAGCTCATCTTTTTCTAAATCTTCCCTTTCACTCTTCTCATCTAAGGAGCTGCCCTTTTGGAGCCGCAGTCACAAGAATTCACCTTATTCTGTATAAATCAGTCAGACCCTGGCCCACTTGGCCTCCGCTTGCAGAGTGCTCACTGTAGGCGTCTGCCTTCCACCAGGAGAGCTGGGCTTCTTCTCCAGAGGAAATAAAACCCCAGAAGGAGATATCCACGTGCTGCCATAGAGGCAAACATGAACGAGAGACTAAAATAGATTAATTAGAAACGATCCGAGAAGAAACAGATAACCTGCGGACAGACGCATCCTTTATGAGGTTTGAGAATGTATTACATTGATGAAATCAGACCATGATGCAACAAAGAGAGAACTATGGGGGATTAAACAGGGTTCCTGGAAGTCAGAAACGCGATTTACAAAATGAGAAGTTCGGTAGAAGGGTTGGGAGATAAAGTAAGGAAATACCCAGAAAGGAGAACAAAATGACAAGACACTTAAAAGAACAATGCATGATCCAATATCTAACTAACAGGAATTATAGAAAAAGAATGGAGAAAATGAGGGAGAAAATATTAAAGAAACATTAGAAAATTTCCCCAGAGTTAAAGGACAGAACTCTCTGGATTAGCTGGGCCTTCCAAGTGCCCAGAAAAATGAATGAAAACAAAACCTAGGCAGAGATCTGGCATCATTAAATTTCGGAGCACCAAGAGCCAAGAGAAGATCCTGAAACTTTCCAGGGAGTGGAGGGTGGAGCGAAACTATCCAGGGAAATGAGAATCGGACTGTAGCAGACTTCTCAACAGCCATAGTGGCCCAAGAGGCCATTGGATCCCTGCTTTGCTGAAAGGAATGCTTCCCACCTGGAACAAAGACAAATCAATAGATGTAATGGTGGAATTTTGCATGTTCATAATCTCAGGTAATTTTCTTCTGTTGGACTCTTTTTCGGAAAGGTACTTGAGGATGTAACCAAAGAAAACAAGGGAGAAAGTCAAGAGAAAAGAAGACATGGGTCCAGGAAATAATCTAACCGTGCTCAGCTGTGAAGGAGCAGGGATCCCCTGGAAAGGAGGTTCCAGGAGGGAGAGAAGAGAAAGGCTCTCCAGATTATCTGAATGCTCGACGTAGCAGAGATTACAGAAAGAATGAAGAAAACTCAGATGCAGATAAAACAAGAGGAGGAAAGAAAGGCAACTTAGAAACTCCAGGAAACAAGATGCTGCACAGCGATGGAAAATGTAACGCTATACTGAGCTCTGTGATGAACTTTAAGTTGTTATAACATCAACACTGATCATTTTAATTAAAATCACAATTTAATTATTAGTAGAGGAAGCAAAGGAAGGAGGTGTAAGAAAGTGAAATCTTTTCATCAAAACAGGAAGTCAATACAGACAATGCATACAGTTGGTCAATCAAGAAGTCACATTTTAAGACCAGCATCTGCAAATGTGGTGGTAACTCCCAGAAGACCTGTGGTGAGGGTTGAGTGTCTGCTCTGGGGGTGGGGCTGGGGAGACACCTGGGTCAGCAGAGAGGGGCCTTTTAGTGTGTGTGTGCGCGACTTGTGGCGCTATTTGATATTTTTGATCATGTGCATATTTTGCATTGATTACCATTAAAAATTAATATTGCTTTTTAAATTGGTCTCTATGGTACTGTTGTTATTGTTTTCAGTTCTGCAAGCCTCTAGCAGTGAGTCAGCCCTTGGTTCTCAGCACCTAACCGGAGCCCGCGGTTCCAAGGCCCTGCAGCTGGCGCTCTCCCTGGCAGCCCAGAAACATCATCTGTGAGCCTGTGGACTCCACCCTGTGGGGTGCACACCTGAGCTCCCGTGTCTGCCTGGAGGGAACCTGGCGGTTGAGGGAGGTGAGGAGTCGCCACAGGGTCAGGTGTCCCTGTCTCAAACCAAAGTCCTTTGACCCCAGCACCCACTTCTCAGGTGGAGCTAAACTTTAACCCACGTGGTGACTCAGGCAGCAATGTCTTGCTCTCTGCTAAATTTGTTCTCTTACTCACAGGGACACGCCAAGAGAACCGCCTTGCCTCTGGATTCACTTCCTTGCTGTGCCCCTTACTGGCTGGGCACCTTTGGGCAAGTTGGCTACCCTCCCTGAGCCTTGGTTTCTTTGTCTGTAAAATGGGCTGATAATAGCACTTACCACACAGGCTGTACGGACGACTAGAGGAGAGAAGGCATGAGCGCATTTCCTGGTGTGTAGATGCCCTAGATGAATGTTACCTGTTATTACAGATGCTTGTTATTGTGGAACACCGTGAACGATGGACGGTGTGCAGAATGAGTATGTGGTTCCTATCCCCATGGAGCCCGCGGTCCACGGGGCATCAGACTGCACAGGACCAGTGAGGGAACAGCCATGCGTGCTAACGGTCTGCTATTCTTTCACTTCTCCATCCAACAATCTGGCTGGAGGGCCTTCTGTTGGCAGGGCTGCCAGAGAGGGGAGTGGGACCCCGGTGAATTGGACAGGCGTTGCCTCGGGAAAGCCTGGGGGGCTGGGATGGTCAGCCTTCGGGGAGAAGGCAGCGCAGGCATACCACTGACTGTATTTACAAATACGAACTGTGCCCGTTAGACCAGAGCAGGGCTCCAGCGCAGCTCATCTCAACCCAGAATCCAGAGAAAACACGTGCGTTCTTGGGCTGGTGCTGGGTTCCTCTGGGCAGCTCATGGCTTCCTACCAGAGAAGGTCTCAGGCATTCTTCAGATGGTCACACGGCTCTGTGCTCTCTCCGAGAATCCCAGGACAAGAGTCCTTCTACAGAGTGTACGTTTCTCTATCCTGACTGCATGGTCTGGGCCCCACCCACAGTAAAGCAAGCTCTTGCTTCCATGTGAGGCCCTCTGGCTCTGTATCGATGTACATCAGCCAGAATATGCAGAGCCCACCAGACCTGGGCGGACGCAGCCTTGGCTCCGGAGGCTGCTCAGGGACGTGCTGTGGGGGACGCTCACAGAGGTCGTCCAAGGACAGAGGCAGATGGTGGGACGGTTCTCAGGACAGGCACACGGAGCTCGGTCTCTGCATGAATTTGCCTCTATGGCTCGTAAGGTTTTGACCGAGGCCATAAAACGTCCAGCCACAGCCAAGGCCGGTGCTAGAGGCTCAGGATCAAAGGAAAAAGAGGAGAAGGCGGGACAGGAGATACAGGGAAGCCATAACTGCTGGTCCTTTCACAGCGGAATCAGCTCAGCTTTCTGGCCTGTTTCCTCTGGAGGCAGAATAGTAATCTGAAGTCAATTCAGGGTAAACTTGGTCACTCCTGCTTGGGTCCCGGTGCCCTGAGGGTAGACTAAGTCCACACGGAAGCACCCCCTTCCCTGGACCCCCTCCTGGATGTGTCCAGACTACAGAGGAGATGGTTGTGTGTGTGTGTGTCTGTGTGTGTGTGTCTGTGTGTGCACATGTGCACTGCTTCTCGTCCTGCTTTCCTGGGGCTCCCTGGCCCTCAGCCACCTGCGGGAGCCCCTCTGCTCTCCGTCCCACTCGGTGTCCAATGTGGGGTTTCCAGCTGACTCTGGGCTCCTCCCAGTGCAGGGGAAACTCTGAGACACTCCCCTGAATTACTCTGCAGTTGTGAGAGATGGGGGGTGTCAGAACTTTTATGATAAACCTGTCACACCAATGCCCCTAATTTACTGGGGCCACCCCTTATCAGGGGCAGTGGAGGGAAACTTCTTTATACGACCTTCTGCTCCCCTCTTTCCTTCTGCTCTGGTCTCCCCAGGTTTCTCTTAATTTCTAAGTCTTCTGGGGCCAAGTTAGCATCGTCACACTTCTTCCCACCAGATGATCAAACTTTGATCTTATTTTGGATGGAGAACTGTTTCATGCCATTCTATATTCTTCCTTGCTCTATTATTTATGGCCTAAGCTCAAAGCTTTGGGTCATCCTGGCTCTGCATTCTGTGCAGCTCAAGAAAGCCATTCTCTCTTAGGAAGCCCTACTCTGGTAATAGAAGCCTCAGATTTCAAGACTGTAAGTCTGAGTGGATATTTAAAAAACCAATTTAGAAACCCACTTGGCTTCTGTTCTCAGCTTTATGAAAGCTCCCCTCCCCCAGCCCTTGGGGAGCAAATTCCATGACTCATTCAGTTGCTGTGGGAAAACAAGACATTTTCAAGGAAAAATAAATTCTCTTGGTTGTTTTGCCATCTCCCCCCATGGTGAATCCTTGCACCCTTTTGAAGAACCTTTACTTCCTCATCCAAGAATATGAGAACCATGTCTCTGTTCTGATTGTCTCCCGTCCCAGGAATATTCTCCTGGACTCCTACAGGTGAGCCTTGTTAACAGGTGAAGGTCAAACACTGCTTCACTTGTCAGCTGCCTATGACTCAGCCTGTAGGAGGTCAGAGCATTTTAGAGGACAAGGGTTCTCAAACTGAAAGCATGAGAAATACTTGAGTAGCTTGTTAAACATGCAGATTCCTATCCGTGTCTCTCCATTACCATGTGGTCAGTCTAGAGTAGGTCCCAGGAATCTACTTTTTTTCCAAATCCTGCAGGTGACTCTGATCTTTGAGAAATACTAAGATGTTCAGTGTTGAATGGCCAACCCAAACAGAGCTTCTCTCTGAGGAGTGTGTACAGGATACACTCAGAGGCCACTGCAGACAGAGGAGTCACAGGAACTAAGATACACAGAGGTAGATGGTGGCAGACAGAAGTGATGAGGTGGGAGGTCTTGTCAGGTAGCAGAGCAGGAAAAGCAAACCGGTAGAAAGAGAAGTGGAGATGATGGAGCAGAATCACAGAGACGATGGAGCTGAGTCACAGGGATGATGGAGCTGAGTCACAGAGATGATAGAGCTGAGTCACAGAGATGATGGAGCCAGTCACAGTGTGGCCGAGTTCTAGTGTTGTTTGTCCCACAACTGTGGGGAATCCTGAGCACTCCTTGTGTGCTGGATGGCCCACGAGCCACATTTGAGCTCCTGTCAGACCTGGCTGGTGGCTGCTGAGGCTGCTTCTGCCCTCACCTCATCCTTTCAATAAACCCCTTCATTACAGCCTAAGTGGGTCTCTATTCCTTGCCAATAAGGTAGCGCCTAACTCAGAAATAGACTGGATCTTCCCCATAAGGCCAGTGTATCAGTTGGGAATGCTTTTGGCTGCAAATAACAGAACACTCACCTTTTCATAGTTTAGACAAGGAGAAGTTTATTTATCTCACGTGGAAAGAAGTCCAGGAGAAAGTGACGCTGACTTTGGCTCTGTAATTTGATGATACCACAGCTAAATTCTCTTGTTTTTCATTCTTTTCCCCTCATAATCACAAGATGACTACTCCAGTCTTCACATCCATATCCGAGACAGGAAGAGAAAAGGTTGAAGGGGTATTTTGTAGACTTGGTCAGCATCTCCCAGCAGCTGATGTTAAGTCAACATGATCCTCGATGGTGTGGGTGGGCCTCCTCCACTCAACAGAAAGACCTGAAAAGCAGACACTAAAGTTTCCCTAAAGAAGAAGAGATTCTGCGTCAGGACTGTAACTTAGTGTCCAGCCTGCCAGCCCACCCTACAGATTTTGGACTTGGCCCCCATAATCACAGCCAATTCCTTGAAATAATCCCCCTCCAATAGATAGCAAACATCTGTGAAAATACACAGCAGGTAAGTAAACTACAAGGATTATATTTTTTGATTTGTATTTTGTGGCTATAACCAAAGGATTCACACATTTTTTGACTGTTTTGCTTTGAGTCAAGCAGCCAAAAGCCAGACGTCCACTGCGATACGTCTGCAAAGAGGAATGACCACTTACTGGAAATCTGAAGGCTGAGCTTCGGGCTGGGGCCGCTTCTCCCTTGCCTGACCTGGAGTCAGCCTTCCGCCTTCGGGCTTCATCTTCACTTGTGAAAGTGGCAATTGATCTGGCCCTTGAGTGAAATTACACACGTGAATGTGCCCCAGAAACAGCCACTGCTCTGCAGAAGCAAGACATTGCCATCATTTCTGTTAAACGTTACCTCTGTGGACCAGAGAAGTCAGATCTGTGGGAGAAAGAGCCGCATTTCCTGAGCTAAGCTTCTGAAGTCTATCTTATGAAATGGATTGTTCCAGAAAGTGTTCTGCAGTGTCTGTGTTGAGTGGTCTCATAGCCAGCAGTGCAGGCCAAACCCCACTTTAGCAAATTATTTTATAATTCATTAATTCTGTATGATCAAAAAATGATTTATAATCTTCAGAATAGGGCACACTAACCCGAAAATCAACATCACAAAATTCTAGGAAAGTACTAGAATAATATTTGAACAGAACAGACATTATTTACCTCTAGGGCCAAACTTTCCTAAGATACGAAGAAAATGGGTTTGAATGAAGTGACAAGAGATCAGGGGTGGTTGGGTAGACCCCTCCCTCCCCGGGTCAGGAGCAGAGTGAGCCCCTTGTTCCTTGGACTTTGGTTCCCAGAACATCTGCTTACGTCGCCCTCTGGGGTGACAGTCTGCATATTCGAGGTGGAGGTGAACGGGGGATGGAAGAAGCTGGAAGGTGATTCTAACAGGTCAGGTGCAGAGCCAACTCTCCTTACCGTGGTAACCAATCCTGGGCTCATGTTAGAATTCCCTGGAGGGCTTTTAAAGAGTCTGATGCCCAGGCTGGACCCCAGTCCAAATAAATGAGAATGAGTGAAGGAGCCCTTCACAGCGTGAGGGCTCACGTTGTGGAGCCCCACAGGGTGAGAACCCCGTTCTGGAGGACCATCCGCCATGCAGTGCCATGGCTGGCCAGGTGCCCACTGCTGTGTCCTGGGGGCTGTTGCCCCAAGAAGGGATGCTGCTCACCTTGTGCTCCACCCCTTGGCTGCCAGCACCTCTTTGCACACACTCATCTTCCCATACACAGAAGGTCCCAGCTAAGCCACTGTGCCCCACGCACACTGCGAGAGAAATCCCAAGTCTAGCAAAGTGGGGGCTCTGTAGGAAGCAGGCTGATCAAGTGCTCTAGCCCCTAAATGGAAATCCTCTGCAGTCCCTCCCTGTCCCAGTGTGGAGGGGAACCGTCTCAGAGACCAGCACTGGAGCGTCCAGACCGGACTGAGGGACCCCCTCACTGCCCAACAGTCCCCACCGTCCTGACAGGCAGAACGTGCTAATGTCACAGACTTGCCTCTTGTCTCCACTCGCCCTTCACCAAATGGGAACTTTCCTAGGGTCACTGCCTCGCCCCACAGCTGTACTTGGTGTGTCAAGTGGCTGAGGTTGTCTGTCTGCCTGGTGCCATGCTCAGCCGTGACTGAGGGGACGCATGACTCCACCTGGGAGGAGTGTTTGGTGAGGGTTAGGTCTGAGCTGTCTTCTCTTATGGAAAGGAGGGAGTGTGTTCTTATTATGATAGGGATATAGACGTCCTTAAAAATGTACCTGTCTCTGTGGGTTGCCTCTGATTCAGGGGCTCCCCTGTGTCTAGTGGAATAGTAACACGATTAAGAGCACAAGAGGGGAGCCATGCTCTGCTGTGAGTCCTCAGGCTGGTGGACAAGCCTCTCTGGTGCTAGATTTCCTCCGTGGTGAGTGAGGGTTGAATCTGATGATCCCTTAGGACCCTTCATCGTGGAATCAACACAAATTCCTTTCTACTCTTGGAAGATAGGTTTCTTGCTATTACACCCTTAATGATGTCGTTGTGGATATCATTGTGCCAAAATCCATAGAGGTAAGTTAACAGATAGTTCTTGGACTGTGAACATAATAATTAAAAATGAAAAACTAAATTAGACAAAGACATTTACTTATAGGTGATAGAATCTGAGCCTTGTTCCTCGACTTGTCCTCTGAAATAGGTCATTAAAGTTCTGCTTAGAAAGTCATGTTTGTTAGCAGGTGAGTTCAGCAAGGCCGGTTGGGCAGAACCAGCCCCGAGTCTTCGCTGTAACTCCCATTCTTTCCTGGGGTGGGATTGTTCAAGTCTCTCTCTAAAAGACTTTGGTGCCTTCTCCCTTATTTGCCACAGAAATCCTTCTCACTCTGTTGCTGAGGACGTCCTTCTGCTGGCCTGCCAATTCTGACGGCTCAGCAGGCTGCATGGGGAGGGAGCCTGAGAACGCTGGGCGTGCAGCCTTGTCAGGGGGTCGCCCTGGTCCAGTGTCGAAGGGCCCAAGAGGCCAAGCTGGAAGTTACCATTTATTTTCAGAGTCTACTGGAGTGTGGGTTCCTGCCCTTGTTTCTACAGAGGGTCTTCAGGGTTGGTAGGGCTTCACAATCTGTCTTAAGCTGTGCTCCCAAACCCCACACACACATATGTTTTCTGGGATGCCATGTATGGGTTATGGCTGGCTTACTTTTATCAGGGATTTTGGGTTCTTTCAATGTCAGATCCTGTTGGAAATGTCCTTGCCCTTGACCTTAGAAAGGGCATTGTAGAGTTAACCCCACACAGAGTCCAGATGGCCTATGCTGGTCCTTCCTGAGTTGGGGCAGAGGTGAGTGAGGGAACAGGAGAAGCAGAGATACAAACGCTTAAGAACAACACGAGAAACTTCAGAAGAATTCTCTCCCTTCTCCTCAGGACTTAAACATTTTCTTTTTTCCTCCAAACTTAGGGAAAAATTTGTTTCCACCCAAATCTTCAAATGCTTCTTTTTTCCTCTGTGCTTCAAATCTTTAGATGTGTAATTAACTCAACAAATGTTATTGGAGCCTCTACCAGGTGTCAGGAGCTCTTTCGAATTTGGGTAAAGATCAAAGTCCCTGCTCTCACAGAACTCACGTTTTGGTGGGTTTATGGCAAAACACAGTTATTTTGTGAGTAAACCCAGTAATGAATGAGAGATTTTCTTGACGAAGGTGACCGACTTTTCCTTCTCTCCCCTCTCTCCTCCCTCTCTTCTTTCCGTCTTGCGTTTCTTTCTTCATTCCCTTTTTTCTCTTTTCTTTTTCTTTAAGTTGGCTTTAAACCTACAAACTGAACTGTGGGAGAGACTCTTCCTTTAAATCTATAAAGGAGCCTGAAACAGCATTGCCTAGCTCTATTTTTCCACCCAATTTGTGGGATTTGTGAATCCTCGAAAAGTTTTCCAGAGCCTCACTCGTGACTTGCTGGCAGGGATTCCAGTCCTGGGAGGATCGTTTATCTCCAGGGGGAGGAACAGGCCAGGGGAGAAGGCCCTGGGGTCCGGGTGGCCTTGGTGGTGCCCCCCCGACTCGTGGGCGACACTCCCTTCCAGAATAATCCGGAGGGAACCACATCCTGAAGATCTGCTTGTGTTTGGTTATGAGGGTCTTTGAGGAAAACACAAGCCAAGGAAGACCAGCCCTGCAGTAGAGACACCCCGGCAGGGCTCTGCCTCCCGGGAGCAGCAGACTTTTCAATTTACAGATGTGTGGAGACCTGTCCGCCTTTTCCCTGAGGCAGAAGTGAACCCCCCACAACTCATTCCCTCTGTGGCACCTTTCCCACCACGTACTGTTGTCGCAAAGCCTGTGTTCTTCACAGTGATTCCGTCCCAGCTCCCGGTCTGGACTGAACGCTTCTCTCCCTCCTCTCTGTCTTCACACACAGAAGAGAAGTGTTGCCACTTTTCCTTGGCAACACCTCAGAGAAACTCTCGTCCACAGCACTTAACCTCAGAGTTTGTCCTCTTGTCAGAGCCCTCAGACTCCTGGAATGTTCTCGCTCTCCTCTGATACTGTTCTCTGCTCTTGGTGACGAGGCCACAGAGCTAAAATCCTCCTTCCTTGTGCTTGGAAAGCCAATGTCTGAGAAGCTGGAATTTACATTTTTTCAACAAAGGTTAATAATCAGATGCTTAAATGGAGAAATAAAGCACCAATTAATTAAGTTTCCACTCAGAAACGTGTCCCCAGCTTTTCCCATCAGGGAGAAATTGGCTTGTTCTCTTACTGTCAGATTAAGTAGGTCAGACGCTGCAGAAAATCCACCGAGTTCTGGTACCGCCGGCATCTGGGACCCCAGCACTGGACGCGGCGGGCAGTCTAACTACATGGCTGTCATTGCTGTTCCAGGCCAGGGTTAGCTTTACAAGGAAATGGGAGGGAGCCTGCCCAGTGAAAGATGATGAGGTCTGCGTGCCCTCTGGACAGGAGGGGGCCCCGCACAGACGTCCCCCTCTTAGAAGCCTCGTGGATGCTGGACCTGGGGAGGATGCAGGAGGTGGTCTCCCCGAAACCCTGTTTGCACCTGCAGGAAATGAGACCCGAGGGCATCCACCGTGGGAAACGTCGCTCGGAGGCTCAGGGCCCAGAGCTCCTTCAGCCAGCGTGTGTCGTCCACCAGTGCCAGGTCCCAGGACAGCCCGACTCCAGGGCCCTGTGCCTCTGGTGGGCCCCAGCTCGGACCACAGGCCCCATGGTGCAGTTTGAGTATTTGTGTGCATGATAAGGACAATACCGGGGGTGGATGGGGTGGTGGTGGGTCACCGTGAAGGGCCGCACAGCATAGCACTCTTCCCCGTGGCTTGCACACATGGAGTGTCCATTGACTCCCCAAAGAGAGAGATTTGGGCTATCAGTCTCCCTGGGGTGAATGCTTTTCATGACTTTACGTCAGAAATAGAGCAGTCTACTGCAGGGTCGGAAATCTGTGGCCTGAGGGCAAACTCGCGCTGCCTGCTCCTGTAAATAAGTCGGGACTCTTGTCCATGCTCTGTCTCTGGTGCTTCCAAAGCCGAAGACTGTTACTCTCTGGCCTTGACAGAAAAACCAACCCTAGTATGAGCCTCAATGCCGCTGACAGACTTCGGTGTGGATCTGGAAGCCTGTGGGGGAAGCCCTGCGTATCCAGAGCCAGGTGGGTCCATGTCTGAGAAGTTGGGCACACAGAAACTGTGACAAAACTCTTGTTTCTCAAAGATGACTTCCTTGCAAGTCATAAGCCCCAGCAACAATGCTTGTGCTGTCTGTACCCCCAGTTACTCACGTCCCGCCCTCCCAGAGCCCCCCGACCCTGAGTGTGACTCCTCCTTCACAGCCTCCTTCCCCCTCTCAGATTCCTGTTAGTGGATCCCCTTCCTCTCTCGAACTCTGTCCTCTGACTTCCTCCCTTCTGCTCACTGAAGGCTGGGCCTGCCCTAGGCAGGAGGGGACAGGATTCTCCCGGGCTGGGCTTGGGCATCGCACATGCTTCTACGTTAGTAACTTTTGTTCTGTCACACTGGAGTCTCCTCAGTCAAGCTGCTAGGCAATCAGAAAGTTGCTTGATAAACACAAAAATGAACCAGGTGAGCTGATCCAATCACCCACCAGGACACCAGCCCTCAGCCAAGCCAGCGCCCCTTTGGGGCTTCGAGTGCTGCACTGGCGAGTGGTCACTCACTGGATGCTGCTTTCCTATTCTTCAGCTGACTGGCCCTGCCCTCCGTGGGCTTCCCCACCTTGGCTCTGAATAAACTTCCTGCACCGAGTCTTTGTCGGGGATGTGCTTTGGGGGAACCCAAACCAAGACCAACGAGGTCAGAGACTGGTCTCTAACCGATTCCTGCGACGTGAGAAACCGACCTCGGCAGGTAGCAGCCACCTCAGCTTGACTTCACTCTTCAAGAAGCGCTTGCCTAGGAAGACGAAATTGCAAATAACTGTATTGTTTGTTTCAAGAACTTTCTGAAAACCCCTTTACCTGAACAATGTTTGCTCAAGTTCCCTCATTAAAGTAAGCACACACTCCTCAGAACAACAGCCAGGTCCAGAAGACGCCCACACCTCACTTCCTTGCCTGCTGTGGCCTCTCACCCTGCAGATTTTGGTGACAACTCTCCCAACCCCACGCAGACCCCGCCTTGAACCACACCCCCAAACCTTGAAAATACCCCCTGTAGCCCTCCCTCCCTGAGACATACGTTGCTGGTATTCCGTCAAGGTGGTGCCCCCACTCTGAAATCCATAGACATATATTTGTCTAACATTTGTCTAATATTATAATTGTCGTATAGCAGGTGATTTTGGTGGTATTTTCAGGAGCTGCCATTTGACAAGTAGTCTTCCTCCATCATCTCTGACTCCCCCGCAATCTTGCTAAACAGAATAGCCTCTTCTCAGTTGTATGGAGCAGATTTGACCTGTGACCCAACCTGGCAGAGCAGTGGCTGCTCAGAGCACTGACCCTGACAAGAAGCCACCAGGGGAGGGACCAGAGCTGCCATGGTGCCAAGACAACAGGTGGGGAGACAAGGGCAAAAAACGGGTGAAGTCTCTGGGACACGGGAGCTTTTTCCTGGTCCTCCAGAAATACATGGGGAAGGGGGCTAGTAGTTCTTGTAAGAAAGAAACTTGATGAATAATCAACTCCACCATCCTGCTCCGCCCGCCACCCTCTTACTTCTACCCTTGATTACTTTTCACTGTGTTTGCCTGTATACTTTGCCAATATGTAAACAGAGACATGTTTTAGTGTCGTTTATTTTAGGTTTGACTTTTAAAAATAGCACATAGTTGGATTTTGTTTTTAGATGCAATCTGAGATTTATCCTTCATGAGAGAAATTAACGTATTAGTGATTTAAAACAACATCTGATTTAAATATTGTTCCATCATTTTAATTTAGGCTTGCATGCTGCTCTTTCCTTTAGCGTGTGAGCTACATTTTCTTTCCTTTACTGTTCTCTATGTTTTACAAGCAGTATTTACTATTTTCCGTGCTAACTAGTGATTACCTTTAGCTCTTAAAGGCATTCTTTACCCCTTATTTCCCTCGATGGCATAGTCAATACGAAGTTGTATCTCTTGACTCCCTTCTGCTGAAAACATGACTTTAGAACACACTCTCTCATCTTCATGGGCGTGCTCTCTACTGCTCAGGATCTGTAGCAGTATCTGCTGCTTTACATGAATATTATTGTTACTGTGTATAATCTTACGTAATTCAATATTGAGAATTTTTGTTTGCATTTAATTCTAAAAGCACAGTGTAATTATTTAGATTATCTCTATTTCAACTGATTTGGTGCTGATAGTTTTTTTATACCATCACTTTCCCATTTTTGAAATTTTCAGTTTTTTTCATTTGTCAAATGGCATATATCTTCATTTTTAAAAAGTAAATGAGAGTCCTTGGGTCGTGTCTGAGTTTTATATTTCTGAATATTTATATCTTTTCTTGCCTTCACACATGAAAAGAACTTGTCCGGGTATAAATCTGGCACGTCGTTTTGCAGAGAAGTTTGAGGGTGGCTTGATTTTTAGCCTTTACATGTAATTTGTTTCAATGCTTGTAGATTTTTTTTTTAATTACAAAAAAAGGTCAAGATATAACTTAGAGGAGTAATTAGAAGTTTAATGACTACCGCCAGACACATTTTTCATATACTTTTGATCTGAGTTATCACAAAATTCAATTGATGGAAATCTGAATTATATTAAGGAAATTTAATCATAAGAAAATACATAAGTGGTTTATTTGGCACTTGGTTTTTTAAAAAAATTAATATATTGTATCCATGCTTATTTAGTTAAAAGAACAAGAAGCTTTTCTCTTTATTTAAAGTGATGTGCATAAAATGTTACGTGAAATTTAGCGTAAATAAAGAGCTAATAAAATACACACTTTATTTATTTGCTGAAGTAAGTCGAGAGCCCACCCCTTCCTTCCCCATCAGTCCTTCACTGTGTACAGTTCCCTTTATGCAAAAGAGAAAACCTCACATTCTATGACCAGAGGAAAAGGAGCGTCCAGAAGCTAAGTGGAATCGTGCGTGCACGGCCAGTTCCTGATGGACGCTTGTTCCGAGGGGGGATGAGGACGAATTGTCACAGGAGTGGAACATACAGTTGTATTAATAAAGCCAACGCCTGAAATTAAGCTCTTGGTTGGGGGTAACTTCATGAGAAATAATTTATTTTGATCAAAATGATAAGATTTTGTTTCCACTTAAAAGTATGACGATGGCTGTAACTTATCAAGTGCACATCTTGATTAATAAATGGTCCCGTTTTATATTCATTGTCTCTAATTGTTAAAGCCACCCCTCAGGACAGGTGGTACTGGTTCTAGAAGAGCTGGGAGTCAGCCACGTGACTCCATGGCAAATGGCAAGGACATTGCTTGTGAGCAGACTGTACTGACATGTGAGGAACTGCCTGTAAGCCAGGCTTTTTGGAATTTTTATTTCCATTGTGTTCACTGTGTTTTTTCCTTCTGATCATAATAGCAGTATGAGGGGACCACTACCTTCCTGCTGGAGATGTTCCCGAGCCCCTGATCTGTACAGCCAATGTGGACAGTGCTTACTGCAGGACGTGCTGCGTCATCGTTTCCGGTCTGTCTTCCGGAATGCAAGCCCACTTCTGGGTTCCCAGTGCCCTAAGGACACTGCCTGGAAAAGAGAAGGCACTGACCATAATTAGCTGGAAGTAATGAAGAATGAAGCTATGAGAGTGAATGAAGAATGTCCCTAGGAACAACCACTTCAATATTTTGTATATTTGTTTTTAGTTTTTTAATGCATTTTATATGAATAAAGGATTCCATATATAATTTAAGTGCTTTTTTCCTTAACCTAAGCATTATCTTTTATCATTAAAAATTCATGAACGTCCTTTGGTCAGATTATATCCCAGTGAATGGGTATCCTGTGATCCAGTCCTGTCTGGTGTTCCGAATTCTGCCATGTGTGCATCCTTGTACATAAATATTTGCTTAAAACTGGGTTCATTTTTCTTAGGCTAGATTGTTAAGAAATGAAACTATCAGGTCAAAGTTCATGAACATTTTAAAGTATTGCTGTATTTGCCAAATTGCTTTCTTGAAATTTTGGGCCAATTAAATCCTGTTAGTAATACTCCATGTCCTGCAACACATGGCCAGAGTGGAATATTACTTATTTATTGTTACAAATTATTGTAAGTATGGGGAAATAAGATTAAAATGCATCATGTTACTTACTTGTGAGGTTGAACAATTTTCTTATTTTATTAGGCATTTTTATGTAATCTGCCTACTTATCCTTGAAGTCTTGGCAGTTTTCTTATTGATTGAACCTTGGGAATACTAACTCCTTTTCATAGTTCTTGCAAATATTTTTCTATATTATTATTTGCCTTTTAATTTACTTATGGTCTTTTTTTTTTGATATGCAGAACTTTAAAATGTTGGTGTGGTAAAATGGAGCATTTTTCTTTGAGCTTAGAAAGACCTTTCTCAACTGATGATAAAAAAATATATTTTTGTAATATTTTTTGGTTTTGACTCTTAACATATTATTAACTCTTTACTCCATCTGAGGTTTATATTTATCTGTAATGTAAAGTACTAATATATGTTTCTTTTTTCTTTTTTTGTTTTAAAAATAACCTTTGATTCTTTTTTTCCTGAAAAGGAACCTCAAGAGCCCCCTGGTTACGTGCGGCATCATTAGCTCCTGGAAATGCCGGGTGGGGCCTTGTGTGGGCTGGTGAGGGGCCACACGAACCCAGCGGGCCTCCAGGCTCTAGGGAGAAGTGTGGTTTCCTCCCCACATTTGTGGCTCAGACTCGCACTTCTTGAGGTGGCTGGTGGGGCCTGGAGTTGCACTTTATGGTCCCGAGCCACCAAATGAGGAGACATCTGGTGGGACCAGGCAGCAGACTCCAGCCCAGGTGATAGGGCCCCAGGATCCCCAGTCCAGGCAGCGTTCCTGACTCCTGGAGAGCAGCAAACCCTGATCTTACCACCGGGGTGGTTGGATTGCAGGAGGGGAAACGTGGGCAGAGTGTGGCTGAGAAATATGTGCCTCATTTGACGTTGGCACCAACCCAGATCTGTCTCCATTTGAGAACAGGATGATCCTAATGAAAAGATCTCATCAAAACGAAACCAGATCTTCCTCTGAGGAAGAACTCTGGACTTTCTGCACTGATATTTTTCATTCCAGTTGCTCGATTAGCAATAAGTATCTTCTGCTAAGATAGACAGAAGGAGCCGAAGGGCCCTGCTTGAGAAAGTGAGTCACTTTATTTAAATTAGGTTTTGTCTTTTTCTCACAGAATTAAATATTTTCAAATGTATTTCCAAGAAAATAAACCTGAGGTTCATACAGTCTTGGCCTGATGGAGCACAGGCTGCCCACCTGCAGGCCAGGTGAGTCAGCCGAGTACTGGTCCCGCCTTCTTCCTCCTGGGGCCAAGCCCACAGTGGGTGCCTTTCTGCGTCTAGCCTATTGTGATGGAAAATTTTAGTGAAACTCTTGAACCCCTCAGAGCCCCATTTTTTCTTTCTGAAGGGCATAATGAATGTTGATAAATATGTGGTCGTTAGTCCTAAGCAATGTACTCCACGCCCTTTCTCTGCAGCTGGTTGGCCCCTTTGACTTGAGGAAGGATGAGTAACTTATGCAAGCCCCCAGGTGCTGGTGCAGGGCCTGCTGGCTTCTCCTGCATGCCTCCATCTCCCCAAGTGGAGGGCTGTCCTTTCACCTCAGCACGGCTGCCCCGCCCGCTAAGTCATGGTGTGGGGGCTCCCGGGCCACTTGTCCTCCGTTACAGCTGCCTTACCTGTTCACCACCACGTGCAGAACACGCCGTATCCACGTGTGCCATGGCTTGAGACATTCGTAGAGAACTGGTTTAAGATTCATCTGGATCTTTATTCCCTGGAAATATCTGATGGGGATGGTCTCCAGGAGGCCTGTCACTATGCTTAGGTTTTCTACCTCCGAGCAGAGAGGAAAGCTAGGAGGGTCACCTCAAGCATCCTCTGCACTTTGCACATCACTGGAAATAAAAGGGGCAGGAGACCTTGGCCAGTTTGTCTCTTTGTCTCCTGAAATATCCTCCTCACAAGTTTACAAGTCCTGATGAAGTTTGTCAGAGAGGGACAGCCTCCAGCCTGGGCCAGATCCCTACATGCCTCTGTAGGAACATGCCATCCTCGATGGTCATCAGCAAATTAATACGGAGCAAGTCAATAGGGACCTGCTTTCCACAGTGACTTTTCTTTATGCTGAGAATGAGAGGTGACCAGGACATCCTTCTTGTCTCAGGAAACTTAGAGTCTAGTGGAAAAGGGAGCCTAGACCATTCATAATGAAAGTTATCAATTATAGAGGAGGTGCATAGAGGACGAGAGGAGGAAGAGGAGCACAGAATAGGGGCATCGACAAACTGGGAACCGTGAAGGAAGGCTTCCGGGAGGCTGATTCTTGACTTAGAGAGTAAATAGAGTTGTCCATGTGGACCAGGCGGAGAAGGGCATTCCGGCGCAGGCGAGACCTGCTATGACGGGTGGGCAGTGTAGGTGAGTCGGTGCGGTTGGAGCAGAGGACGTGTGTGAGGAATCTGCAAGGCTAGGCGTGGGCCCATGATGGTGGAGGCTCTGAAATGTGTTCAGGCGGAGTAGCAGCATAATCCAAATTGCGTTTTAGAAAGGTCACTCTGTGGCTGGCTTTGGGAATAATTAGAGGGAAGAAGATTGGGTAAGAGACGAGTAAAGAAGTTGTTGGTTTAACCACTCACAAAATAATGAGGATAAAACAGAGGTAGTGGCAGAACGGAGCCAACACACGGAAGACGATGGGGTGGAATTGGTGAGATGGGCCGTGAGGGACTGGGTGAGGAAGACTCTAGGATGATTCCAAGGCTTCCAGCTTGAAAGTATAAGAGGAAAACAGATTGGGGAAGAAGAGATTGATTTTTTTTTTTAATGAAGTGGAAGCTAAGATTACTGATTTTTCTAATTTTCTTTCCTAATATCTGTATTAAGTTAAAAATTTTCCTCCAAGGATTGCTTTAGTTGCATCCCGCAAATTTTGATGCAGTGTGGTTTTGTTATGATTTGGTTCAAAATATTTTAAAATTTCCCTGGTGATTTCTTCTTTGATGTATTCAGACATGTGTTGTTTAACTTTTTTTTTTTTTTTTGGTGAGGAAAATCGGCCCTGAGCTGACATCCCTTGCCACTCTTCCTCTCTTTGCTGAGGAAGATTAGCCCTGAGCTAACATCCATGCCCATCCTCCTCTATTTTGTATGTGGGATGCTGCCACAGCATGGCTTGATGGGTGGTGTGTAGGTGCGCACCTGGGATCTGAACCTGTGAACCCTGGGCTGCTGAAGCAGAGCCTGCAAAGTTAACCACTATGCCACCGGGCTGGTCCCCTAACTTTTAATATTTAGTATTTTCTAGTTATCTTTTTGTTATTGATTTCTGGTTTAATTCCATTATGGTCAGAGAAGCTGCTGCCTGGTTTTATTCCTTTGAGATTTATCAAGACTTGCTTTATGGCTTAGCATATGTCCATTTCGGTGAATGTTCCATGTGCACTTGGACAAATATACATTCTGCAGTTTTGGTGAAGTGTTCTGTCTATGTCAATTAGGCCAAATTGGTTGATATTTTTGGCTAATATTCTTGCTCAAATTTTCTATATCTTCATTGATTTTTTATAGAACTCTGTGTTAAAATCTCCAACTATGACTGTGGGTTTGTCCATTTCTTCTTTTAGTTCTGTCCATTTTGCTTCATGCATCTTGAAGCTCTGTCACTAGGTGCCCACACATTTAGGACAGTTATGTCTTCCTGATGAATCGACCCTGTATCATTATGAAAGGGCAAGAATATGCCAAATATGGGATGGGCTATCAGGGGAAGATGCCTGATATATAAGAGGAAATGAGTTTGGACCTCAGGAAGAGACACTAAGCTGTAAGTGAAGATGTGCTGGTCATCTGCATTGCAATGGAGACCATCTGTGTTGGGGTCTTTTCCTTTTCCCAGTTCCTTTGATCAAAAAGTGGCTATCTTAAAATTCATTACTTCATATCCTTGCTAGGTGAGTAATGGGATCATGTACAGTCATGCATCACTTAATGATGGGAAAACGTTCTGAGAAATGCGTTGTTAGGTGATTTCATTGTTGTGCGAACATCATAAAGTACACTTACACAAACCTTGATGGTACAGCCTACTACACAACTAGGCGATATGGTACTAATCTTATGGGACCACAGCGACGGAAACGTCGTTATGCAGTGTGTGATTGTAATTCGTGCTATATTATGAATGGTTTGCTTGGCAGAGTTAATTACTACAGGGATGCACAATGGTGGGAATTTCAGGTCGCACCATCCAAGAGAGCCATCCCCAGGCAGTAAATGTCTCTCAGATTATACAGGGTAGTTAACTGTTTTCCAGCTATGGGTAACTCTTTCCCATAGTTTTGACCTTGTTTTAAGAATGCTCAGCCTGTATTTGGCTAACTTACTGCACTTTGTGAAAGAGGGATTCACACATGGCACGTGTTCTGCAGCAACCTCTCCCTGCGTGGGCCTTCCACGCCAGGGTCTCCACCCTATAGTCTCAGTTGGAAGTTATATAACCATTCTTTAAGAAGTCAACATTTTTATTGTTTCCAATTTTTTTACATCTATATATAAAATCATGATGACCATTTTTGCACATAAATCATTGTGCACAACTCTTAATATTTAATTAGGGAAAATTCCCAGAAATGAAATTACTGGGCTAAATGGAATGAAGATTGTAAAGTTATAATGTGTTTAAAGTTAAAGAGTAAAGAAATATGGGATAATATGCTATATGATGTAATAGTGATATTGCATTGTGATAACAGTATGATGTAATGTAACCACCAAATATAAAGTTCATCACGTCATACCATGTCACGTAACCCACCTCCCTGTCACTGAACAGTGCCATTTTGCAGGCCATCCTGGTGTCCAGTTTACTTTACTTTTGGGGGATGTGACTTTTTCCTTATTCCTTTTGTCTTTCACAATTTTTGGTTCATTGATTATCTATTTGTTTCTGAGTGTTGATATTTTTCTTATTTACTTTTAAGCTCCTTATGGGGAGGTTAAAGTTTCTCCCATTCAGAAGAAGTAAGAAGTGGCTAACACTATTCAGCTCTTACTAGGTGTCAGGTTGGTTCTAGTGCTTTCCAGTGAGCACATTCCATCCTCACAGAAGTCAGGGGGCCCGTCACAGGTCCCACAGTTGGGAGTGGGTTCAGGGTTCATGCCTGGGCGTTCCGGACCCAGAGTCTGCTCGTTAATACCCAGGCTACGCTGCTCACAGGGCCCCATCAGTGCACTCATAGGCCCACTGCGTGCGGTGCAGGCCACCCTTGTCCCTTGTGGGAACTGCTAGGACATGCCCGCACATCGTGTCTGCTGGAAAGTGCTCCTTAAATAAACAGGTGTTCCTAAACCCCATGAGGATCAGCTGCCCCTGGAGGGAGGGGGGCCCTGGGGAGGCTGAGAGCCAGGAGGCTGCTGGTCACTTCTCTGACAGCAGGTGAGTGAGTGGGCTCTGGGCTACCTGTTAGATCCCAGCTCACTTGAGGGCCAAGCAATGCCCAGAGCCTGCATGAGAAAATTCCAGAACTCACAGTCAAACTTTCCTTTTGGCCTCTGGATGACTCTTGTTCTCTGGAGCATCCCAGCGTTCATCGGTTGCAACAGCCTTGGCTAACACCAGCCCAAGGGCTTTCTGGAAGGACACGGAGGATGGAGGGAGCTGCAGGGCCGGGCCTGCGCAGGGCCCGTTTGGCCAGCCCCCAGGAGGATGCCTCCTCTGCTCTGTCTTTGGGGCGAGCGCCAGCAGTTCACTGTCGAGGGCACGGAGTCCAGCCAGCCCGGCAGGGGCTACACGCCAGAATGGGGACGGGGCAAACACCGACCTGACCCCATCACAGCCTGGACCCTGTCCCATCCAAAGGGGAAGTAGAGGGGGGTGAGGCCTGGTGACATCTCGGCCCATCGGGAACTGTGATCAGATGAACTGATGGTCAAACACCACCCAGACGCCATTTACTTGTCTGGTTTATTTTGCAAACAAGCATTCTTTCAACTTGCTCTTATATATTATTCAAAGAATTTCTTGGAGATGCTTCCCTGTGTCCCCCGGGCCTAGGGGGCAGATGGAGGCATTTGGAGGACATTTTCTCTTTCAGCTCCTCTCTCTGCCCAAAGCCTCTGTCCCGGGGGGTGTCCTGCTCAGGGTCACCTCTGTGCTGTGAAGCAGGCTAAGGCTTCCTCTCTCCCGAGCTTTCCATGGGGTAAACATGTCTCCCAATCCGGGACTGAGCGTCACAGTTTCCTGGAGCTGAAGGCGCTGTGGGGCCACCTTGCTCCCTTCTCCCAGGCGCCTCCAGCAGGTTCTCCTGCACGTCCCCCAGCCGCCCTTCCTCGACCAGCGTGCTTTCAGGAGCAGCAGGTGGGCACACGATGCCCCTCCGCAGCACAAGACCTATTCTGAGGCATCACTGTTGACCCAGACGCAGATTACCAGGTGGCCTCTCCCTCCCTGGCCGCCCACAGGATAGGCCAGGAGCTCAGGAACAACGTGCGATGGTAGCTTCTCAACCTTTCTCTGGTAGACAGGCCCACTCACTGGTGTTCACAGGGAGGTTCCTCAATGGGGGGACAAGGGGATAGTGGAGGGGCTGTGGCCGCATAAGCGGGAGCGTGAGGGTCCTTGAAGCAGGTGGGAACGCGGTGAAGGGGGCTGTCTCTAGACAGCTGAGGGTGGGGCACGAGTGGGGATGTAGGGAGAACCTGCTCCAGCACCCACGCCCCCTGTACTGTTTTGCAGGGAAGATGGCTGAGGCCCAGGTTATCTGAGAAAATTGCCCGAAACCACACAGAGGAGGACGACATCCTGCCTTCTGACACTGGCGTCTCTCCAGAGCAGCTGCGACGCTCCGGCAGCAGGAGGTCAGGTCAGCTCAGAGGGGCCTGAGCACAGACTGAAGACGCTGAAGCCCCTGTCATCTTCCTCTCTGATTCCCCCTGCTGAGTGCTCACGTCCAGAAACCATCGTGTGCACAGAGAGAATTCATCCTGGCCAGGCCCAGCAACAGGAGGGAACAGCACGGACGCCCAAGAGAACTCGTGGGGATTGGCCAGGGCGAGACCAGCTGGGTGACCACAGCAGGACTGGGGTTTTTATTTACTGCTTTATTGATAACCCACCAACACCCAATTCAAGACAGTTTGTGATAACAAGCACGCAGTGGTCCATGGGCCGCTGATGGCAGGGCGGTTCTGTACCAGCTCCCGGGTCACGTTCACTTCGTGGCCTGAGTGGAGGGCACTCCCCTGGTCTGTGCCGACTGAGGGTAGAAGCTGTCCCTCTGCTGCAAGGCTGTCATCAGGATGAGACCCAACCGGTGAGGCTGGCCAGCCAAGTCCAGGGGCCCCACAGCGGGTGTGGAGAGATTTTCGTTGTTGCCCCCAATTCTCTGCTTCAGCCCCTGGACCAACCACTGCAGGTACACAGGCAGCTGGGCCAACGCGCTGAGCAGATGCAGCCCGGACACGCTCTCCACTTCCCTTCTTCTGGATCGCCCCCTGCAAGCTGCAGCGGAGTCCTTGAGCGCAAGGTTCTCGAGCCAGGGGCCTGGACCAGCCTCGAGGTTTTCTCAAGAGCAGCTGGTTCTGTGTAGGGGATCAAACTGCTGCGCCCCCACTCCATCCTTCCAGTGCTGCTCTGAGATGGCCCCGGGCCCAGCCTGCCTTGGGTTTGGGGCATGACTGCCCCACTCCCTGCTTCCATTTCCTTTGGGCCTTGAGCCTCCCCTTACTGCCTCTGTCTGGGACTCGGACCTCGGCCTGGAAACCCAGCCTTAACCCTATGTACCAACCCTGGAAGGTAATTCTCACTGACAGACCCCTCCCCTCACAGCCTGCACATCCCTGAAATGCCCCAAATAGGGTTCTGGGGTTTGACTCACATAAAAACACACCTCGACGTTGTTCACGGTACCGTATTGTTTGTCCAGGTTGAAAACTGAGGGTGGGGTGGGGAGGGCAGTCGTGTCTGTCCTGGCTCTGAGGACAGTCTCTCGTGGTGGAGGGCACACGGCCACGGCTCCCTTACAGCAGACACCAGACTGCGTGGTGTTCATTCCAGGTGTTCTTTCCCGGTGCTGGCCAGGATCCACCTGAGCAGATTTCACGCATAGATCCCTTTCTTCCACAGGTCAGTGGAAAGAGCTTCTGGAATCAGTTTGGTTTGGGGTTCCACAGACTCACGAGCTACCGTGTCTGTTCCAACCGGTCTCTTATGCGATCAGTGCAGGCTGAGGTGCAGTTATGCCAAGATGGCAAAACAGAGGTCGAGAGGGGCCCTCGGACCGCCCCCACCCCGCTTGGGAGAATGTCACTGGACAGGAAAAACCGAAGGCTGTCTGCTCTTGAAAAAAGTCCCATAAGCCGGACTAATATTTTCAAAGGCAATGTATTCATTTTATTCTAAAAGTGTCAGAGTGATTGGTGTCTTGAAGCACACGTGGTGTTGCTCCCGCGTTTACACCATCGACGTGAACGCAGCAGTTGCATCCACCATGCGCGTCATCACAGGCGTCTCGGGAACTCTGCTGTCCTGACGTCGCCTCTTTGCTACACTGTCTCACCAAGCCTGTGGTTTCCCTTCTCTCTGTCTCCCCTTCCTCTCCAACCCGCCCAGAACACGGCCCACGCCGCCGCCCAAGCCTCCTCCTTTTCCCTCCAGCCTCAATTCCCTCCTAAGACGCTGCCTCGGTGTGCCATTCCCCAGCTCAAAGGCCTTGCAAAGCACCCAGTTTTCCAGGGAAACCACATTCCACCTGCCACGCAGCTCTGCCCGTCTGACCTCACCTCTGTTATTTCTCTGCAGAGCTGTGTGCACCAACCACCTCTGTCCCACATTTAAACTCATTTTTGAGTCACTCCCTTTTATAAATTCCACTCCTCCCCTCAAGCCCAATTCAAGGCCTGTCTTTTCCTTGAAGCCCTTCTTTCTCTTGCTGAACCTTTGGCGTTGTCTCTGCAAAGCCATGTGCAGCCGCGTGATTAGATGGACGGACAGATGGATGGGTGGACAGTGAGACACAGTGCGAACCATGTGGTTGACAACAACATGTGCTTATCGATCCACGACCCACGGTTTCATCCTCAGTTGGTGAGATCAAAAGAGCAAAGTCCAGAGGTCGGCCCGGTGGCGCAAGCGGTTAAGTGCGCGCGCTCCGCTGCGGTGGCCCGGGGTTTGCTGGCCCGGGTCCCGGGCGTGCACCGACGCACTGCTTGGCAAGCCATGCTGTGGCGGCGTCCCATATAAAGTGGAGGAAGATGGGCACAGATGTTAGCCCAGGGCCGTCTTCCTCAGCAAAAAAAGAGGAGGATTGGCGGATGTTAGCACAGGGCTGATCTCCTCACAAAAAAAAAAAAAAAAAAAGCAAAGTCCAACAGTAACGGTAAATAACCCAAGTCCTGTGCTTGTGTTTTCTGTACATCACGGAGGAAACTCTGGGTTTTGGTAACACTCTCCCCCGTGGCTGCTCCTCTGCTGCCTCCTGTGCTGTTCTATTAAATTGCTCCATCACCCGGCCAGGAGGAAACCCTCTCCTGTCCCTGTCTCTTCCTGCAAGTTCTCCACCACAAAGCCCTGGAGTGTCTAAAGGGGGACTCTGTCTGGAGGGAGGGAGGAGACAGGCTCGGGGAGGCCAGCCCGCATCCATCTCAGAGGGCAGCGGGGAGGTGGCCGGGCGCTCCCAGTAAATGCTCCTGTCCAAGTGTGCGTGTGTGTGTGTGTGTGCGTGTGTGTGCGTGCGTGCATGTGTCGTGCACAGGAACCGGAACGAAACTCACGAGGTGTTGCCTCACCCATCTCCAGCTCCCATGGAGCTCAGAGCAGATGAAGACTCGGGTTTCCACTGCAGGTTGGTAGATTCAGGAGAACATTATCCATCCGCGTGAGAACTATGAGTCGCCGTACAATGGGATTCAGTGTGTGTTTCCAAATCTCAAAGATTACAATTATTTAAGATTTGAAAATCACAAGTTTTGCATGTTCTAGATTGTAATTGCAATTATTCAAACATGAAAGCCTGTGTTTATAAGGTGTCTTGAGTTTACACACTGCTTTGATAGACTTGACCACTTACAACCTTCAGCGGACGAGGACGAGGAAAATCCTAAATCGCAAAGAGGGGGACTGGTCCTGTTTGGTCTCATTATTGCGTAATTAAATTCTAACCGTTTATTTTCCCCGTTGTTTCTTCAGCTCCAGGTGTTGAAGAGAAGCGGCTTCTGGGGGCAGCGTTCACGCCGAGGCCTGCTGTTCTGGCTCCGTCGGGGACGCCCCGGCAGGCGCAGGTGGGACCATTTTCATGAGCAACGAGACCGCCCACGGCCACCTCTGCCAGCTCCACTTCCCTCATTAAACCTTTGGAGAAGATAAAGCAAGTGAGAGTCCCTTTTCTTTCCATCTTCCAAACAACACTTTCTGTATAAAAGATGCCCTAAATCCTTTGTCACATCCACACGAGAGGCCGTGCCTCTGAAAGTGCCTGGCGGACGCCCCCCCAAATCGCCCGTGGCCTCTGCTGCGTCCTGTCCCCGTTTCCCGGAATAAAGGGGTCAGTTTGTAAACTTGCAGCAGGGCCTGTGTTCAGTCCGGGCGGCTGCCTGGAGGAGCAGGGCCGGCTCTCTGACCGCGATGTCAGTGGGCCAGGCTGAGGCTCACCTTTAAGTAAGTCACAACTGAAGAAAAAGCCTTCTGTAAACCTCATGACTAAAGATGGGCAGACTGGGGAGAGGAGGCGAGGAAAGTCTGGTGGGGCTGGTGTTTACCGGTGAGGGGCTACCGCAGCCTTGGCAAGAGCTGAGATGCTGCCCCTCTTCGCTGGGTTGGCACCTGCCCAGAAGCCAGCATCTTCACTTCAGAATTTATTCTGTGGGAAAACCCGGGCAAACACATAAGCACTCATAAAAATAACGCAAACGTTCATTGTTAGGAGATGGGTGGAGTAGACTAAGTATGTCCATGCCGTGGATTATTATGCAGCTGTTAAAAATAAAGCAGATTGTACATAGACAGGCAAGATCCCCACAATCTGTCTTAACTAAAAAAAGCAAGTTGCAGAACTTTCTATACAATATGACCTAATTTCCATGAAGAAAAAGAAGAAAGAGAGTGAGGGAAGGAGAGAGAGGTTTGCTTAGTCATAGAGGAGAACATTGGGAGTAGTATCGGTCACTCATAATACCTCTAGAGGTGAGGGGGCAGAAGGAGGATGGAATTCAGAGCTTTTTCACTTTCTAGGTAATATTTACCTATAATATTTGAGGTTTTATAACTCCTCTATAATTTCTGTCACTTGAAAACCTGAAAAAAACAGCCATTTAAAAAACTTTTTTTTTTTTTTTTTTGGTGAGGGAGATTGTTCCTGAGCTAACATCTGTGCCCATCTTCCTCTATTTTGTATGTGGGTCACCTCCACAGCTTGGCTTGATGAGTGGTGTGTAGGGCCACACCCAGGATCCAAACCCACGAACCCCAGGCTGTCTAAGCGGAGTGGGCGAACTTAACCACACCACCACCAGGCTGGCCCCCCAAAACTGCCCTTCTTGGTAAGAAAGGAATGTGCACGTTATTTCCATTGCTAGAGAGGAGACAGCTTCCTCAGAGCAGCTCCTGAGCACTCACACCTCCCTCTCCATCAAGTGTTCACCCCCTTCCTCCCGTCGGGAGCATGCTCCTCCGTAGACAAGTCCTCATAAGCCCTTCTGCCAGCAAATAGCTGACAGCACGCTGGTGACCGGGAGGCAGGGATGAGGCCTTGCAGACCGGACCTCCTCTTCATCCTTCCCCCCTGCTTTGCTCTTGGGAAGTTCACCAGTGGCTGGTTGGTCTGGCTCATTTCCAAGTTCGGCCTCTTGAGAATCTGATTTTAGTGGTGCGCTATATTTCTCTTGAAAGGAAGCAGTTTGGTGGGGCGTGGAGTTCATTAGAAATAGATTTTATCTGCCTGTGCATAAATGAGGTCAGTGGTAGCTCAAAGACACGCACACATACACACGTGCACACAAAGACGCACACATGCAAATACACATGTGCACACACACACACATACAAAGACACACGCAGGCACACACACGCGTGCACATCTGTGCTCAGCCTGGTCTCAGGTTCTGTGGAGCTGGGGGCGGGGTTTCAGGAGCTGCAGGGCCCCACCCCTAGGGCTGCTGGGAGCCCCCGTGGGGTCATTGCCACCACTGCCCAGCTGCTCTATAAGGATGTCCTGATGGGGCATCAGTGCCTGGGGGAGGGAAGGTGCCGTGTGCCCTCCTCTCTCCCTCCTCCATCCAGGCTCCACTTTATGTGGGGAGATTGCCTCCCAGTGTGAGGGCACTCGGTGGAAAACGTGAGTCCACCCTCCGTTTGAGAGCCTCGGGCCTCAGGGTTTGCTGGTCGGTGGCTTCTTACTCAGTGGACAGATATGAAATCAGGTTTTATTGAAGTGTTTACACAGCGGCTTGTGGACACTCCATCCACACGCACATTTTAAAGCAACACATGTTGACTCTGTTCGCCCGCTCCTGTGAACTATCAGTAAATATTCACTTTCCAGCCCCCTTCCTCTTTACCAGGCCAGACAGACCAGTGACTGGTCCGCTGGGCCTTGGTACGTGCCAGCTGAGGGGAACATACTGAGACCCTGTTAGCGTCCTGTCACGTTGATGGCCCCAGATGAACGCGCCTCTGCTCTCCAGTTAGTCATGCGGGTCTGGTTACAGCAGATCCTCTGAGTCAGGACCTGGCTACCAGGGGCTCTAGGTGGTCTCTGGATATCCCGCTCTGCTATCCCGACAACGCTGTTTTTGTCTGGGTTTCTCTCACCAGGGACATGGGTTCACACGCCAAAGGGTGAGCCTTGCAGCTTTCCACTGGACGGTCCAGCCCCTCCCTCAGCCCCTCCCTGCCTGCCAGGCCCTGCTCCCCTCCGAGGGCCATCTCAATCATTGACACCGCGACTAGGGTAGATGATGCCTCAGAAAGACTTCACGGCCTCATCTCTAAGGGGCCCAGTATCATAAACGGGGTGAGGAATCTGCACGGGGTCTGGGCTGCACGGAGCGCCCTGGACCGGTGTGGGTTTGCTCTCCTTCTGCCCGCCCCCCCCAACAGCCTCTCAGCCGCCCCCTCTCAGACCACTCCTCAGGTCCGCAAACATCAAAGGAACTAGAAGCCAGGACTGCAGTTTGCCAACATTGGACAGGAGTGCTTGACTCACTTTGATACTTTGTTAAAATAATTCTCCACTTAAATAGAAATGCCTTTAAGATTATTTTCATGAAAAAGAGAATAGGTTTCCACTCCCATCAGATAAAATGCCTGGTGTCACCCTGACACCCAGGAGCCTGAAGCGTGGCCACAGGTCACCCAGTGGCCCTTGCTGAGCGCCCCTCTCGCCCCCGCGGGGTGAAGGGGCCTGAAGTGGCCCTGGAGGCGTCCGTCGAGCGGTGGAGGGGCCCCCACGAAGTGCAGAGGCTGACATGCCACCACCCGCAGTCACTACCCGACGCTCCTCTCCGCACTGTCCCTGGGCTGGGCCAGCCAGGGTGGTGCAGAAGCAGGGAGAAGAGAGCCCTGGACGGTGGTGTGGACAGGACCCGGGCATGTGGGGACTGGTGAGGCACCCGGGAGGGGGATCCACCTTGGCTTCCAGGAGTGGTTTCATGGAGGTCCTAATCTGGCTTCTACACATCCTGCAGACGGAGGGCTACCTGTGGGTCCCGGGGCAGGGAGGCCAGTGCTGCGGGTCATGCGGGGCAGGGCCCAGCGCCCTGCCGAGGACAGGCCCTGAGACTGGGAAACGCCCTTGTTTTCCTTCTGCAGCCGCTGGACCCACAATCTGGGCCACTGCAGCTAGTTTCAGGGACCACCTCGGTCTCCCCATTCTCTTCGAAAATGGGTCCACCTACACGGCCAAACAGCATTATAAACAAAATTACCTAAATGCTGGAGTGTAACAATAATTAGATTAAATCCCAGTCAGTTACGGTGTGACCCCAGTTCCACGGACGGGATAAGCAAAGACCAGCTGATTGAGTTGCTGCCGATTCACCGACCAGGGCACCTCGCCCCGCACCCCGCGGGCTCTGGGGGTGTCGGTCTGCACACTAGATGACCGAGGTCTCCGTCTGCAGGGCAGATGGGGCACAGGAACCTCGGTGGAACTGCAGGGCGCTCTCCGAGCCATTCCTCGAGAGGGAGGAGCTATGGAGCCTGTAGTCCCTGCCAGAGGGCTGGCTGGGGCACAGGCTTCTCCATTTTCTTCTCAGCTCGCTCTGCACCTGGTGGGGGGCAACACGGGTGGTGTGGTCAGTGAACGGGTCAGCCTGGGACAGGAGCTCAGGTGCCCTCTAGAGAAAACACCCCGGGAGTGACCACTTCCCTCCACCCTTTCCTGGGTGTCAGGCTGTGGCCATCCCTCTACATCGGATCAGATGGGCTTGGGAAAGAGGGAGGAGGGACTGGAGGCCGAGAGAAAAGTGCTCAGACTGCGGAGCCCGAGGCTCTGAAATCTCCACTCCATGAGACAGAGGCTGATCTACCCAAACCCGAGAGGTTAACTTGTGTTTTCAGAAAAGAGCTTCCACAGGAGCTGGCAGCCCTTTGCACGGACAGTCTTGGTTCCACTCTCTCCCTCCCGCGAGGGTGTTTCAGGAAAGGTTGGAAAGAGTGAGGAGAGGCAGGTGGAGGGGTCGCTCGCACAAACATGAGGACGGAGAACAGAGCAAGGAAGAGATGGCTCAGCTAATGGAAGACGTGCAGGGGGATATCCCAACGGAGCAGAGAGAAAGCCAGAGACAGCGGGGAGGGCCTGGGAGAGGGAAGAGCCGGGCCAGCTGGGAGCCTGCAGTCAGGGCGTCAGGTAGTGGTGGGAGAGCGCCAGGTGTGTGTCCCCCACCACCTCACAGCCACCTCCCTGTGCCCAGAACGGTCTCAGGCCTCCCCAGTCAGGCGCTGAGGGGTCTCCTGTCTGAGGAACCCCTGAAGGCAGAGGTGCCGCCGGGCACAGCAGCAAGCTTGGGCAGAAGAGATAATTAAACAGCGGGGGTGATGATGATGTTCCCGAGCTTGAAGTTTCCTGTTACTCCTACAGCTGCTGTTGTGGGGGAACCGCTAACAGAGGCGGAAGGAAGCCGACTGGGGAAAAGCATTCACGCTGGCGGAGGGGAGAGGAACCTGGAGAGCGTGAAGAGGTGCATGAAAGGAACAGAGAGGCGTCGGCCATGCACAGCTGGAAAGGCAACCACACGGGATGAAGTGATGGCGCACAGGAAATGAGCGACGGGCAGAGGGCATGGCGCATGAGGGACTCACGCCCGTACTTCCTGAGGAGCCTCTGGCAGCAGCTTCAGAAGCAGGTGCGTCTCCCCCTTCCCTCCTCCCCCTCTTGGTCTGCACGGCCCCTGTGTCGTGTCTGGGACACACAAGGGTCAAGGAGCGAGACAAGGTCCATGCAGAGTGGCGGGGTCCCTCTCACTACCCGATGGGGAGCTTTCCTGAGTGGGACCCGCACAGACTGGGCAATCCCGCTGCTGGGTGTGGAGAGGAGGCCCGTGCACGGCGCTGGCGGGTCGGCAGGAGGCTGGGCCAAGATGGTGCGGGAGGAGTCAGCATGGCCCTGGCTGCTGGGCCAAGAGAGCTGCGGACACGGGACAGCGGGGCTGACCGACAGGAGACCCAGGCTCTCGTTCCAGGTTGGGGAGCGCTTTAGGAAACCCCCACACATGCAACATCTGCACGTGGCTCTGAGGCTGACGAAGCACTTACTTCACTGTTGAGAAAGCAGTAGAGGACGGCCACCACCAGGCCCTGCGGGTGAGAAAGGCCGTCAGAGGCCGCCGCCAGCCCTGGGGGCAGGCCCAGCCCTCCTGCACGCACCTGGAACGATCCGAGGCACAGTTCGAACAGTATCTGGTATTTGGAGGAGATGCCAATGGGAAAGACGGCGAACACCATGTAGTGGACTCCGAACAGCGGGATGAGCAGCAGGGTGGACTTGGTCAGCCGCCTGCACCGGAGAGAGGAGACTGAGTGCGCCCGCACGCCCATGCCATCAGGCACCAGTGACCGCCGGTCTCGCACGCGGGCCCAGGGCCTCACCGGGCTGAGCCTTGTTTCTCCTAAGTTTAAGTAATACACCCCACCCCGTTATGGCAGAATGTGCAAATGTAGTGATGAAAACCACTTTTCCTCATGAAGCGGCATAGCTCTGTCGAGAAATCTTGAGGAGTTGGCCAATCATGACAGTGGTCTGAGGGGTCCTACGGCCCCTGTCCCTGGCGGACAGTCAGGACCGGCACTGGTGTCTGAAGGACAGAGGCAAATTCTACTTGAGATGACAGGAGCAGGCTCAGCAGGGGTGAGGCCCCCGACACCAGCACGACAGAGTCCCTGCAGCCGGCTGTTGATAGGTCCCGGCCGATGATCCGTGCTCTACATCCCACAGATTCTGTGGAATCAGGGAATGATGTAATTTCTCTGTCCATCAAAGAGTCATCACCCTCCCTCACTAAAAAGCAGATTTTCTGCTCATTGCATTTATGTGGCAAATGAAGGACCTGAATTCAATTCTACCCTCCCCAAGGCTGCATGAGTTATCCCGAGTCCCCTCCCCTCCGAGCAAAGGCACGTCATGGTTCTCTAAGTCAGCGCTTCTCCAGCCTCAGCTGTGCCAGAACTGCGTAGAGGTCATGTTAAAACGCAGACTGCTGGCCTCACCCTCAGCTCCCAGCTCTGCAAGTCTGGGGTTGGCCTGAGAATCTGCATTTCTACCAGGTTCCCAGAGATGTGGTGGCTGCTGTCTGGGAACCCCACTTTGAGAACTCTCATTGCTGCACGTCAGAATCACCTGGGGAGCTTTTACAACTCCTCAAGTGCAGATTTTCTCTTCATCCCACTGAATCAGGTCGCTGCAGGTGGGACCCGGCATCAGGAGGTGTACCATCTTCCCAAGTGATTCCAGTGTGGCCATATCCAACCCTTGCAACTCCAGCATGGTCTGTGGATCAGGAGCCCTGCGGTTGCTGGGGGCTCGTCAGGGTGCAGGATCTTGGCACCCCCAGGCACAGTCAGGCCCCCGGTGACGTGTGTGCACGACAAGGAACATCCAGCGGTCTCTCCAACCGCAGCCTTGTCCTGGAAACTCTGCATGGAGGGAGCTGAGGGATGAGGCCCCACTTTGCTCCTCTCCCACCTTCTCTTGTCAGTTGACCCCACCTAACACTTAGTAAGAAGTCTTCAATTTCTTTACATGTTTTTGAAGCACCTGCCTCAAACCTAGCAGTCAGAGCCTCGAACATAGAAATGTAGAAATTCTAGAAGAGTGTTCATTTCTCCCAATTTCCCTCACAAGAGAACACCACATCCTGTGGGGTTTACAACCAAGCAGAGTTTCCCCTGTTTCCCGGTGATCTGCACAGCACAAACCCCAGAAGCTGAGCTCATTCTGCAGCAGATGTGAGCAGCGCCTGCACCCGGTCTGTGGGGAAGGCCGTCACCGACACTGCACTGCCCACTTGCAGACGGGCACACGGAACTTGGGACGCTGTGGTGCACCTGTCCCATTTAACATCTCGGTTCACAATGAGCCTGTGAGTAGAAGCTGGGATCCTGCAGGGACCTGTGCCCTTTAGTTAAATGTTGGAGTGAGAACCTGCCCGGACTCCCATTATTAATACATCTGGAGGCTGCTATTGTGCTCGTCTCCAGGAAAGGGTTTCGGTGAGGCTAGACCCTGGGACCCTGTCCAGGGAGATTTGCTGCCACTGTCATGAGACAGTTCACAGAAAAGACGTCAAGATATAACCGCAGGGAGCGTCAGACGCTCTGCCTTCTTGTTGTCCTGGAAAAAGAGCAGATTCTATTATCCCCACTTAATTTTGTTTCCAAAATAGAAGCGTCTGTCTCTGAGATCTCCCTAGCGAACACTCCCAAAGAACCCAGGGAAAAGGTCAGCATAGAAGCTAAACAGACCTGCAGAAAATCTAAAGTTCAGTCTGAAAGGCGACCGAGAACGTCCTGCCCCTGAGCCTCAGGCGCGGGTGGGTCCCAGGAGCCGGCTCCTCACCTGAGCAGTAAAAACCTGCTCAGATGGTGCGGCCCAGACCGCTCTATCCTTTGTGGTCTGAGTGGAATCCCACCTCTAGGTCTGGCCTTGTGTGCAGCCTCCTCTAATGTGCGTCGGGCAGAGAAACCAATTCCTTGGACTTTATACACTCCAGGCCACAATTAGACATATCTGTTCACCAAACTCACACAATACTTACTGGTGCCAGGTGCTGAATGTTTTTCAAATATTAACTCAAAGAATCCTCATAACCTTACAGAAAGTATTATTATTTCCACTTTACAGGTAAGGACACTGGGGCACAGAGCATGTGGTCACCTCCCCCAGGCCTCCAGCTGGCATGTACACCCAGCATCAGGCTCCTGACCACGAGGGATGCTGCCTGTCCATCTCCCCAGGTCCCCCTGCTGTCTAAAGGAGGGAAGGGAAGCACACCCTGAGTGGGTTCCCCCCACACCCCCCACCCGTCAGGTGACCTGCCCAGGGTCATACAGCTCTCTGCGGCTGTGATTCCAACCCTGTCTGTCTGAGCCCAAGGCTCCCACCGGCTGGATCAGCCACTCCACACTAAACTAGTGTTTATTTTATACTCAAGTTGTGGACTTTATTTGTTCTTTATACATTTGTATAGACTCTTTAAGTTCCTTTAGAGAGTCCTCAGGGCCTCATTACTTAGCTGGATGACTATGGGTGACTTACTGAAGCTGCGTTCTCTTTTCCACTGAATGGGGAGGAGGACAACCATTGTCATGTAATCCTTCAGTCAATAAACATGAACTACTATTAAGTACGAGGCCCGGCATTAGGTGCCAGCATGCACCATGTGGTCTGATGGGGAAGAAAGAATTAAACATAAAATACAAATAATGTGTGGTCAAGGAGAAAAAGTAAGATTACAAGATAGGAAAGCGGACAGAACACTCCGGCGCATGCTCACTGCAGGAAATCCAGCCTCGAGGAAGGAGGGTCTCGCGGGGACAGTCGCCGCCAGTGCCCTCCCTTGGACAAGACTCTCCAGCTCTCACCCGACACACGCAGGTCCCTGCAATCAGCCAGGAGCACACTCCTGCGAGGACAGGAGGAACACTCGGCCACGTGCCGGGCACCAGACCCTCGCTCTCCACCATGCCCTCGCCCCCTCACTCTCGGCTCCAGGCCGTGTGAGGTCTGAGGCTGCTCAGCACGGGATCTAAACTCATACTCACTTATACTGTGACTGGTCATTGCCGCCGACATCTGGGGTTGTCAACTTCTGCAGGAGAATTCGTATAATACTCACGAAAAGGACAAAATTGACCTGCACAGAGAGACAACATGTTTGTGCGTGACTTCCCTGCAAGGGAGGCGGGTGTGGCCAGGTATCTGTGGCTCCGCCCAGCCAGGACAGGGCTCCAGGCACTGCAGTTACAGAAGTTCGCGAGCCCTGCCCGGCCTGGGTCTGCCCCCACATCAGAGCCGGGCATCGTCCCTTGGCTGCTTCATGTGTTTTATGACCCCGGCTGCGGCAGCATGAGTAAATTGATTTTGAGAGGTGAAATCCGGCCCAGCCCTGACATCGCTTGCTCAGCCCGACTGATTCCTCTGCAGAGAACATGCTGCCCTCTTCACTGAGACTTCACCCGGAAGGCGGGCTGAGTCCACGGTGGAGGGTGCGAGGTTCTTGTCTGCGAAGGAGGACTGAGCAGGATGTGGCCACTTATATTTAACCCCGGACAAGGGGCTCGCTCTCCGCCCAAGTGTGCAACCCCCGGGGAACTCCAGTTTCACAGAGATTACTCACTATGATAGAAATTAGGATTGGTGTTCGGATGACCCACCAGGGAACACTGTGGTCGTTGGTGTCCCAGCAACTATGGAGAAGAGAGGGAAAATCAGAAATCAGGTCACTCCCGGTCCATCTACAAACCAGGGGCACGAGGATGAGCGTGCTGCCTGTGGACTCGCCCGAACCGGCTCGCACAACACCGGCCCCTCTCCCTCCCACCCCCAAGCCATTTCACTCGGCTTGTTCCAGGGTCCCTCCTGAGCGCGTTGCTCCACTCAACAGCACCATCGCTCTGCACTTAGAAATCTTGATGAGCCCGTCTCTATCGAGTGATTCTGTTTCATTTTATCTTCTTGACATGATAGTCTGCGGATGGAGGTGAAATGAAGGCATCACCCCAGAAGCTGGGAGAAGGGGCAGGTCAAATCTCACGAAAACCCCATAACTTGGGAGTTGGTGCAGCTCACACTTGTTCCAGCAAACATCAAAAACGGGAAGTTTTCTCTGGAAAATTAGTTTCCCCTCACCTCCCAAATGGCTTGTATTTGTATCTTGAATAAAGGATTAAAATGTCTTCAGACTAACTGAGGCAGGTGCAGCTAGGAATGTTTGTCTAGTGCTGTTTTCATCTCTGATTTTCAGTGTAAGGGCGGACCCCAGCAGGCAGCTGGGACAGGATGCTGTACAATGCCGCCGTCACTCCCTCGGCCCCCACACCCCAAGGGGGGCTCTACAGCTCCCTACCCTGTCCCTGGATCCTCGAAGTTTCTGCAACAGGATGTGGAGCCTTTGGAACCCGCAGGGCCCTGAGGAGCCTTCTGGCCGATGCTATCTCAGCCCCCGGCCACCCCACAGGTGCCTGGGGGTGTGAGCCAGCCGGGCTGAGGCCAGAAGAACCACCACGTGAGTCAGCGCACAGAAGCACACCCAACCAAGGGATGATTTAAGCCACCGAGTTTCGGATGGTGTGTGACTAGTCGTGTGTAACCTGCAGGCCCCGAGAACCCTGTGTGAGGCGCAGCACTCGTGCTGGGAACTCTGGTGCCCAGGTCTGTGGCCATGGTCTGGCTCATGGTCCACACAGAGCAGAGGGGCTCCCAGGGCTGCTCACGCTGCTCTCTCTGCTCAGGATGAGTTCGCGGGAGAGAACACTCCCTCAGAGGGCTGTCCTGCAGCCTCTTCAACCTGATCTCCACCGGGTCCCCTCTCCACACTCAGCTCAGCAGACAACACAAGCCCCTGCTTGGTTCCCTTTTGTGACACTTCTCCTCGTCCTAAGAAGCTGCTCCCGTTTCTGCCTGGTTTATCCCCGTCTCAGCCCACCACAAGACCTGGTTCAGTTCCCGTCTCTCACTCGGGTCTTCCCACATGCTCCAACCCCAAGGGAGTTTGACGCTTCCCGTCTATGGGGTGGTCAAGTGCTGTCTGTGTCACTCTCACTTGGCTGCAAATGCCGCCTTCTAACCAGGCAGGAAGCTTCCCAAAGACACAGATGCAGGAGCTCTAGCCCATAGAGAGGAGAGGGACGGACACAGCACTCACCCCGTGTCTTCCAGGGAGAGCCTGGCCGCAGTCCATGCCCCGATGCAGACTGTGGGGATGCCTGCGGAGAGACACCTGGTTACCCATGGCCCCGAGTGCACTAACCTGTACAGCTCTGCAGGGACACAGTGTGCACCTTGATGAGCCAGCGTCGTCAAGGACGAGGGCTTTCTGATGAAAAGATTAGGCGGAAACTCTTCATAATATACAGGTTTATGCTCGGGCCTTATTAAGCAGTGAAGGTAATTAAATATTTGTTTGAAATTAAGCTGAACCTTCAGGGCCTGAAGCTCGTCCTTGTGCGTGGCAAGTGCTGTTGCTGAAGTCAGGAGGGGGTGTTCACTGACGTGGCAACAGCCGTCCCTCAGCTTGACACCCCTGTCCAACGCTGGCTCCTGCAAGGCTCCTGCTAACTGGCGCGTGATCAGGACCTCACGAGGGAAGGATTCCTGCTCCTTCTCCTCTTAGGCCTTTCTTTCTGACTTTCCCACCATTGGGGGATAGTCAAGGAATGGGAGTTTAGATCAGTTTTAAACTAGGCTCCTGGTTCCCAGAAGTAGTCAAGTGTTGGCAGTAGGAACCTCCAGTTGTCCTGGCAAAGCTCTTCCTAATCTGACTTGAAGTGCACCCAACAGGAGCAGCAAAACGTTTTTCTGAGCTGAGAAAGCCTACATTTATAGGTCAGAGGGGTTTGTGGGGTGGCAGACGGGGCATCGGGCATGCACGGGAGGTTGGCAGGGAGGTGAGTCCTTACCCCATCCAATCAGGAGATAGGCCACGAAGCGTCGGCTGGGGGAGAATATGGCCACCAGGAGGGTGTGGAGGTACAGCCCTTCCACCAGGAGCCAGTAGAAGTTGGCCATGATGCAGTACTGGAAGAGCACCAGGCTCAGCTTGCAGCCCACCTGGAACGTCAGAGAAGAGCAAGAGAACGTGGCCCCTGAAGATGAAAATGGTTCAGGCAGGCAGAGCTGCTGCAGCACCCAATGCACTCATATTCCTGTAAGAACCTAGGACACCCTGACACCGAGGTGTTGGCTGCAGACATGTGCTGCGTCAGAGCGAGGCCCTTGTCCTCCGCCACACCCCGACTCTGAACTTGCTGGAAGACAAACGGGGGACGAGGCAGAAGCACCCAGCTGTCCCCGAGTGTCACGTGCTGGACCATGAGGTTTCAGGAGGCTTGCCTGACCTCCCCTCCGGTCCTCTCCACCTCTTCTCATCGTCCTGCATCCTCGTCCCCGCTCACTCCCCTTTCCTTCTCTCTGTTCTTCCTTGCTGTCCTCTCTCAACAAGAGATGAGAAAATAAAGGGGAAAACAAGAGAAACCTAGCAAATCAACAATACCCCCTGGAATTCTGAAAAGGGTTTCAGAGGGAAAAAAATTACGTATTAATAAAACAAATAATAGTATTTTAATCTCTCAGACTTTCATATAACTAAAAGTACCAGGTATTTCAAGTTCATGAGCAAACATGAAATTGCTGGTTTTAATCACTAAGTTTACACAGTGTGCTGGAAAAGAACGCACTTCATTCTATTCTCCTTCTGTATCTTTGCAGCCTTCCCTCAAAAAAAATATATAGGTGGATATACTTATATATTCATACATATGGATAGATATACTTTTATATATATGTGGCTATATTTATATATATGGATAGATATACGTGGGGTGGATATACTTACACATATGTGGATACACTTGTATATGTGGGGTGCATATACAGATATATACATAGACATACTTCTATATACATAAGCATGTGGATATATTTATATGTGGACATACTTTTATGTGTGTGGATACTTATATCTACATTTGGGGTGGATACACAAATATACATGTGTAGATATACTTACATATACGGGGTGGATATATGTACATATACATATTTGGGGTGGACGTGCTAACGGCAAACTCATGGCAGCCCTTGAAGCCGGCCCCGGGCTGTGAGGAGCTTCAACATGGCAGCCCACATAACCTAGAACCTGCCTCTCCGCCTCTCCGCTCTCCTACCCCGGCCCTGCTCTTGTTCCCTTTCCTAAGACGAGAGGTTCAGTTTATCTTCCCGAGGTGCTGCACAGACACTGGTTACTGTTTATTGATGTGAGTGCAGATCCCCAGTGCCGGGAGTGGGGTCTGGCTCGTGGAAGCCACCCAGTGAACACTGTGACATGGGCCACCGTCAGTGGAAAGATGCAGATAATGACATAACTGTGAAACAGGAGAACTAACTTCAGTAGACTTTCGACTTATCACCGCTTGTCTGGACAGTCACAGAAATCATGTAGGGTGTGGAGGAGGACGCACTCTGTGCCCACTGGGTGGGCAAAGCTGTGAAAATCCATGTCCTGCCTGACGGAGCAGGAGGGACATCCTGCACACAGAGGTGTCAGTTGTTTCGGCCTTCTGAAAGCAATCCAGCAATACTTATAATGTAAAACACACAAGCGCTTTGATCCAACAGTTTCACGCCTGAGTTCCACAGACAGAAATGAGAACACAGACTATGAAGACGCATGTGCAGTGATGTTTGTGGTGGTAAAACCTAGGTGTGCCGCTATTGGTGGAACCGTTAAATAAACCATGTCACACCACACGCTACTGTGCCACCTCAAAGGAAATACTGACACACCGTTGACCTGGAGGATTTCCACGATGTCCTGCTGAATGAGGAGAAAAGACGCAGAAAACGTGTGTCTAAGACGATTCCTTTTTCTTGGTAAAACGGTGAAAACGCTGCATTTCTTTCTGTTGCTCATTCACACCAACACGCTCTGTGAGGACAGGAGGTCTGGGGAGTGACATTCTCTGCTGACCTAGTCTTTCAGCGGTGGTTTCAATCCGCGTCCCTCAGGGTGAGAGGGTGGGCGGGCCACTCGGGGGCCCCAGGGCCTGCAGCTGCCCAGACAGCACACCACAAGGACAGCCAGGGAGGAGACCCGCCAAGGCCAGGGGGCTGTTAGCAGCAGGTCCCCACCCAGACGTGTCCCCTGGTCTGGGAGCCTCCTACCACCGCACAGAGCTGGGCGCTGAGGGGAATGAGCCTTGCTTTCGGCGGGGGCTCCTGCTGAAGGCCGATTTCTAGGTGGTCATCTGGTTGTTCGTTTTCTCTAGACTAGAGTATGCTTTTCCACGGGAGTGAGATAAAAACCAAACAAAACAGCAGAAAGAGGGAGGAAGCCACATGTGCGCGGGGGCCGGGGGCCGGTGGGACGGGGAGATAGGGGCTCTGTCTCCTGTTCAGCTTTACGACCTCACACAAGACATCTGGCTCCTTCGAGGCCCAGCTCCTCGGGAAAGTCACACCCACCTCCAGGGTTGTCAAAGGCACACTTAGTAACACCCTGGAAATGCCTGTCCACCCCAGGCCCCGCAGGAGTGTAGGGCATTCCCCTAGTCCCTGGAAGACTTACGGCATCTGTAGTCACTGGTTAAGAGCAAGAAACACAAGATGTTTTATTTAAATGTGTGAAAATACCATGAAGCAGACAGCCATGGGGCTGGGGACAGTGAGTGAGCCCTTGCTGAGTGCAGTGAACGGCCGTCGCATGTCCACGGCAATGCCCACTTGTGTGGTTGCATGTGTGTCCTGTGTCTACAGCTGCAGTGCACTTGAGGACACGGGGCTCCCACAGCACCTCGCCAAGCCCCAAACCAGCTGTCCCTGCGGGGATGGATCCAAACATGGGACGGAACAGAGTCTGAAGGCGTGTTTGTGTGTGCACGTGTACGTGTGTGCACGTGTGTGCTTGTGCGTCCCTGTGTGTGTACGTGGGTGCCTCTGTCTGCACACGTATGCCTGTTTGTGCACGTGCATGAACTTGTGAACCTGTGTGCGCATGTGTGCGTGCTTGTGCGTCCCTGAGTGTGTATGCGGGTGCCTGTGTGTGTCTGCACACGTACGCCTGTTTGTGCATGTCCATGCACACGTGAACCTGTGTGCACGTGTGTGCTTGTGCATCCATGTGTGTACGCGGGTGCCTCTGTGTGTCTGCACACGTACGCCTGTTTGTGCACGTGCGTGCACACGTGAACCTGTGTGCACGTGTATGCTTGTGCGTCCGTGTGTGTACACGGGTGCCTCTGTGTGTCTGCACACGTACACCTGTTTTTGCATGTGCGTGCATGTGTGCACGTGGATGGGCTCTCCCTCACTGTGCTCTGCTCACTTTCCTCCAGACCCTCTGCCGTTCTGACCTGGGCTGTGGGCTGATACGGCAGCTCAGTGCACCCAGGACCCTCTGGGATGTGTGGACCCTCAGCCTGACCTCCAGCCTGTATCTCTGGCTCCCATCCTGCCCCCGGCCCCCTGGGGCAGCAGGCAGTGGCCAGGTCAGAGTTTAGCTTTGGACTGGGCGCATCCCTGTTTAGAGGTTTCGGCCTCACCGCAGAGCTCACGGCTGCCGTGTACATCCCCAGCCCCCCTGGCAGGCGGGACTCAGGCTCTCAGGGAGTGCCTTGGAAAGCCCGTGGCTGGGGTTTGAGCATCCTCGTAGACCCTACATGCCATCTGCTCTGGCCTCTGTGAGAATAAACTGCCTGTGTGTCCCCCTCCCCTCGGGTAGCCCGGGGAACCCTCAGACGAGAAGACATACTGAGCCCAGGAGAAATGCCCGGCCAGGCCACATGGGAAGAGGCATGGCAGGGGGAACCCTTCTCTTGAAAGGAGACAGACTCTGTCACGTTCTTGGCTCCTCCAAGGGTCTTGAGAAAAAGACCCCTGTATCTCTTTGGGGAGCTGCCCCAGGTGTTCTGCTTGGGAGAATAACGCGGGTTTGTCTAAAGCGGGAACAAAAACATCCAAGAGATGCAGCTGAAGGGAAGGAGGTTCTCTCGTGTTCCTCTCGCTGAGGTTTGTTTCTGGCTAATTGACACAAACCTCGGCATGCTCTAGGGGACAGTAAAGGGAAGACTGTTCTCCTCTGCCACCCCCACTCTCCCCTGCCTCATGCGTCCTTTCCTCCCTCCTGTTTTCTGTCCCCATCTTTCTCCCGTCCTGGGTCCTTCTTTCCTCTGTTGGTACAGGACTCTCGGTGACATCTGGTGCCACGGGGTGCATCTGGGACCCTCCCCTCCACTCTCACAGCTCTGGGGACCAGAGGGCTCCTGTGTCTGCTCCCTCCTTCCCCAACTGCAGTCCTCAGAACTTGCTGGAAATGCAACACTGGCCCTCTTTGCAGGGCGTCCACGGTTTGAGCCCTGACGCAGCACCATCAGCCCATCGTGCTGTGAGCTGTGAGACTGGCAGGTTGCTGGGTCCCCTGAGCCCAGAGTCCTCATTTGCAAAACGGGCGAATTGCTCTCTTAGGTCACTAGGCACTCACCAACAGTGTCCCCGCAAACAGCCTGGCTCTTGGAAGAGACTCACACATGGTTGGGGAGTCAGTGATTCCCAGTGTAGGGCGGTGGGGTAGGGCTGGGATGATGGCAGGGCAGGGTCACTACACCTGCTGCCCCAGGTTTCCACTGCTCCTCGACCCTCAGTGAGGAGCCCCTCAGGAGAGTTGAGAGCACTGCTCCGGTCAAATGCCTGGTGTTTGTGGGCCCAGCAGGGTCACTAGGTCCTTTAATAAAGAGCTAAGGAAGGAGGGCTTAGAGCTTGGAGACCCAGAGAAGTGATGGAGAGCCCGGCATGCCCCTGGTTCATGGCGTGGGGGGTCACCCTTGTGCGCACGGAGGACTCCTGCCCCAGTGGCCCCAATGTCCGCTTGGGGGTGGGGATTTGCCAAGTGAAGGATCTTGTTGTTAATTTCATCACAGCAGGCTCCTGTTATTAATTTAATCCACATGCATCATGGGCTGATTATCCCCAGGATTATATTTACCTGCAGGCCTATGACACAGCTGATGTTCTGTGGTATTACAAAGGGCTTTACTATCTTAAAACTAAATTAATTCAAATCTGTTCAGTCCAGAGCAATGGTGCCAGCAGATGACTCCATCCATTTGGAATCTGAGAGGAGAGCCAACATCCTGGCTCCTTACAGATGAGAGGAGCCAACCTCAGAAGCTACCATCAAATTAAGAGTGAGGAACCAGAACCCAAAGGCCTGCCAAAGACCCTGAGGACACTGTGGCGTGATGTGGTGGTGGAGAACAACTCAGCAGAATGACTTGCATGTTGGAGGAGCTCAACCAATGTTGTACTAAGTTGAACTCGGTATTCAAGACCCACTAACATCCACCACAAACCAGCCAGGGATGAGGGACAGCACGGGTAATGTGGGACAGCACGGGTAATGTGGAACAGCCCAGACTGCACTTGTAGAAACTAGTAACTGAGAAGGTTTATCCTCGTATCAAAGAGCTGGGCCCAAGTGTGTTCATAGACAAGTAACCGGCTCCCGGCAGGCGCTGCAGGGAATGCACGCACTGCACACGTGGCTCCTCCCAGCAATCGGATGCAAGCTCCTACTGCTCAGAATCTGGGAGATTTGGGGAGAAAAGAGTCGCTTTGTGCATGTCCATCTATGTTAGGATTTTCCAGCCCAGAGCTGTGGCTGTGGGCTCCTGGCAGTGCCCTCTTGGAGGTCTGGCTCTTCCTGGGGCAGCGCTCTGGGCCCCTGACCTCCCAGCCCCTGACCTCTCAGCCCCTGGCTGTGCCTGGGACTCTGCTCACTCATCTGCCGACCTGGCCTGCTCTGAGCCCGGGCCTCTTGGCCAGGCCCTCTGCTCCTCAGGCCTGACCCCTCACCGTGACCAGGACTGGGACTGGCTGTGGGACATCATCACGCTGAGAAGTAGAGACAGAGACGAGAGATGGGCGGGGAGGAGGGGTCAGCCGGGGCTGCAGATCACACAGGCCACCCTGCCCACAGTGAGAGGACCTGCGCGGGGTCAGCCTTACCCAGGAGGACGGCTGGTCGGGGCAGTGCAGTGTGCCAGAGCTGGAGTACAGGACGTCATCCTTGACCAGCACCGAGATGGCTCGCAGGATGAAGGAGAGGAACAGATTCAGGTGGATGTAGTTCCGGGTGCAGTGCAGCTTCCTGTGGGAGGGTGGGGATGGGAGGGGGTGGGGAGGGGGATGGGAGGGAGAGGGTGGGGGAGGGGGATGAAAGGGGAGGGTGGGGAGGGGAGGGGAAGAAGGGGGAGAGGGTGATGGAGGAGGGGTGGTGGGGGGAGAGATAAACATGGATTTTGTGGACACTTTAATAACTGCCTATGTGGCTTTAATCTTAAAGCTTTCTTCTTTTTTATGGAGTTAGTCATTTATTGCTGATTGTACGTTTAGGATGTTTTCAGTTTTGCATTATGATAAACATTTTGTTTCTGAGTCTTTCCCCTATTTCTGACTATCTCCTTAGGCTGGAGTCCCAGAAACAGGATTTCGGGATAAACACATAAGGCAAAGCTGCGCTAGGCCCTGAGCCTGCAGTGGCACGGGCCCACCCTGGACGGGAAGACCGAGCTGTCTCTGCAAGACCCACATCAAATGACCTGTCTGTGAACCTACTTTATGTGACGTCCTGCTTCTCTAAAAAATGCTCAGAACATTTTGTTTCTAATTCTCTTTTAACACTTAAATTCTGCTTTGGAGAAGACTTAATTGCATATTTGATGTGACTTTTAGTTGTTTAGAGTCATCAGGAAACAAGCTGTTCCACATAAATGCACTTCTGAGATCATCAAACATTAACTTTTTAGGTTTATATAAAGTTTAAAAATTCTGAAAATCATTAAAAAATATACACTAAAGTGGACTTCTACTGGTGGCTACGGAGGAGAAGCCTATCTGACAACCCTCCCACTAAGGGGCCAACGAAGTGTAAAAAGTCGTCTAAGGGCTTTGAGAGCAGCCAAAGCAGCTAAGACTTGAAGGACCAAGACCCTGGCGAGAAGGGAAAAGCAGGAAGATGCGTCCTCCGTCCACCGCGCCTCCTCTTGTCTCCTCGGGCTGTTGGCTGACTCGTGTCTCAGGGCATAGCGGCCATTTAGAAAGCAGAAGCCTACAGCCTGTAACAGTGTCACTGGACGGAATGGAAACAAACGAAGTTAAGGGCTTTCAAGGTAACAGACGTGAGGAGCAATGATTCTGGAGAAAAGGAAAACACAGGGAAAAGAGTCTAAAATTCAGCAAGAATTACCTACTCAGGCTTTCCTTTTTTTTTCATTCCCAAGGTGTTCATGTGCTGGGTGAGAGGCTGGAAGTGAAGCAAAAAGCAATGGCTAAGAAAGTAAAATGCTTGGAAGAAATTTTAGCAACCTCACATATTGAGTGACAAAAATTGAAATTCAGGGTCTGCAAGAGTACAGCGAGTCCCAGGCTTTCATTCAAAACCCCTAAAGAGCTATGACCCAGGAATAATGAGGAACCAGAAACAAGCCAGCCTCCACCAAGCCTGAAGCGCAGCCTCCAATCAATTCAACCCCCGATGGCTCAGGGTATTCTGCCCATCATGCTAGAAAAAATTAAATCCTTTCTGGAGTAAGATATCACCCAAAGCCTCTACAATTTAATTATTTGTAATTTCAGTAAAAACTTACTAGGTATGCCAGAAATAAGACCAAATGACCAAATGCAGCTAAAAAGGAAAAAAAAAAAAAAAAAAAAACAACAGAAAGAGATCCCAGATACTGGCATTCTAAGACATACACTGTAAAATTACTCTGATTAATATGTTCAAGAAAATAAGAAAATGGATGAAGAGATGGAGAATTTTATTAGAGAATGGAATTTATTATAAAAATCAAATGAAAATTTGAAAACTTAGAAAGAATCCTGAAATTAAGAATTAAATAGCTGGGTCTAACATTAGATTAGACACAGTGAATGAGAGTATTATGAATTGGAAAACTGATCAGTAGAATATGTCTCGATTAAAGTAGAGAGAAAATAGTGGAAAAGATATAAAAATAGTAGGAAATATATGGGAAATGGTGAGAACTTTGACCATCTATGAAAAAGGAATTTCAGAGGAGAGAGAATTAAGGTAAAAGAGATGTTTGAGGAGATACTGGCCAAGGATTTTTTGAAACTGATAAAATGCAATAACAGATTAAAGAAACTCCATTAACACCAAGAAGAAGAAATAGAGAAAACCACATTAATTCCCATGACAGTGTAATTGCAGAAAATTGAAGAGAAAGGAAAACAAAATCTTCCACTCCCCCAGAGAAAAAGTGCATTCCTTCAATGGAACAATGGTGAGACTGGCAGCTGACTTCCTGAAGGAAGTGAAGATGCCCATCTTTAGTGCGATGGAAGAAAAAACCTGCCAACAAAGAATTCAATACTCCCAAAAATGTCCTCAACAATGAAGGCAAAATTAAGATGATTTCAGGCAATCAAAAACCAGGACAACGCACTGCCAGTAGGCCTGTGCTGAAACAAACACCAAAGGCTGATCTTCAGGCAGTAAGAAAATGATCCTAGGTGGAAACACGAAAACACAGGCAGAATGATGAGCACCAGGAAAGATAAATATACCCGTCACTCTAAATAAATGCTGACTTTTAAAACAACAACAATAATAATTATGTCTTGTGTAATTTATATGTAGAATTAAAATACATAACAATAACACAAAAGGCATGAGGGGGTAAACGGAATTAAAATGCGGTCAGGTCCTTGCATTGACTGGAAGTGGAAAAACAGTCACTGGAGGTTAACTTCTGTAACACAAGCATGCACACTGTAAATCTGGGGTGACAACCAGGAGAAGAACAACAGAATGTATCACCAACGATCCAGAAGGGGAAAAGGGGAATAATAAAAATACTTGATCCATTAAAAATAAACACAAAACGAGTGCAGAAGCGATAAAGCAGAGCTGAGACAACAGAAAGCAGAGACAGAAGGCGGAATAAAACTCCAAGCTGTGAGTCAGCAGTCTAACTGTGAGTGTAAAAACACTGCGTGTAAAAATAAAACGACAGTGGAAATAAAAAGCAAATCCCAATTAAGTGGAGCTTATAAGACACCCAAATTAAGTATAAAACATGGAAGTTCAAAGCGAAAGCATAGGAAACAACATACTTTGCAAATATCAAAGAAAAGAAAGCTAACAGAACTATATTAATATCAAAGTAGACTTTTAAGACAAGAGGCATTACTAAACATGGACATTTTAACAGGAAGATGAAACATTAAACTGGTATGTCCCTAATAACATAAGCTTAAAATATATAAAGTAAACAGTGAAAGAAATAAAAGGAGAAATAGACAAGTCCACAACTACAGTTGGAGGTTTTAATATATGTCTCTCAGTAACTGATAGAACAAATAGTTAAAACAATCAGTAAAGATTTGGAATATTTAAATAACATGATTGACAAACGATGCAAATGACATATAGCACAAAAAACAATAACTGCAGAATTTACATTGTTTTCAAGTGAAAAGGAAAAGTTTACCAAAACAGACCACATTCTGGATCATAAAGCAAGTCTCAACAAATTTCAGAGGATTGAATTCACGTAGAATGCTCTCCGATCACCACGTGTTAAGCTAGAAATCATTGACAAAGAGCTGAATAGGAAATTAACTAATTGGAAATTAAGCTACAGACTTCTATAGCCGATGAGTTAAAAAGAATCACAAGAAGAGCTTAGAAAAATCAGAACTAAATGATAATGGGAAACACGCACACATCTTAAAACTTGAAAGATGGAACTAACGCAGGACTGAGAGGGAAATTTGTAGATATAAATAAACGCACTGTAAACAAAAAAACACTGAACATGAATGTTGTAAACATCTATCTTCAGAAGCTAGAAAAAGAACTCCAAATTAAAACCAGAGAAAGCAGCAAGAAAGAAATAATAAAGATTAGAGGGTAAGTCAGTAAATTAATAAAAAAACATACAAGGGAGAAAACTAACAAAGTCAAAAGTTGGTTCTAGGAAAACACTGATAAAATTGATAAAACTTTATTCAGTAAGATTTATCAAGATAAAAAGAAGGAAAAACTAATTACCAATACCAGGAATGAAACAGGAGATATCAGTATAGCTCTTACCTACATTAAAAATATAATAAGAGAATATAGAAAATGTAGATGAAATGGACAGACTCCTTGAAAAACACAACTTATAATTAACATAAAAAGAAACAGAGAATCTGTATCATCACGTCTGTTTTTAAAAACTTGAACCTAAAAATAAATCTTCCCCATGACAACTCTCAGCCCAGATGACTTCACTGGTGAATTGTATGAACATTAAGGAAGAAATAGCGCCTTATCTAACCCAAACTATTCCAAAGAACAGAAAAGAGGGAACATTTTCTTATTCACATATGGGCCAGCATAACTGTCATATCAAAGCCTAATTTTACAAGAAAGGAAAATTATAGATTAAATTCATGGATGTAGATGCAAAAATCCTCAACAAAATATTAGCAAATTAAACTCAGCTACATAGTAAAAGAATAATATGTCACCACCAAGTAGGGTTAATTTTAGGAATGAAAGGTAGATTTAATATTAGAAAACTGATGTATGCAATTTTTTATACTAAATGAACAAATGGTAAAAACCATCTGCTCATTTCAATATATGCAGAAAAATCATGATAAAATTCAATACCTATTCGTGATTAAAAACTCAGAAAACTGGGAATTGAAAGGAATGTTCTTAATCTGGTAACGGGTATCTTCAAAATATCTACAGCGAATATCACACTTACAGTGAAGTACTGAATGCATTCACCTTGAGCTCAGAAATGAGAAAAAGTGTCCCCAGTCACCACTTCTATTCAACACTGTGCTTCACAAAAACATGAGTTGCATATAGAAGAATCCAAATGAATTTAGAGAATAATTATAGAATTCATAAATAAATTTAGCAAGGTTGCTGCAGCAAGATTAACACAGAAATAATTTCTCTTTCTAGAAACAAGTAGAAATGGAATTTTACAAAATATATACAATAGCATAAACAAATACCTAGGAATGACTATCAAAAGATGTGCAAGACTTTTACTCAGAAAACCACAAATAATTATTAAAAGAAAAAAAGACTAAACAAATGCAAGTATATACTATGATCACAGGTTGGATGATTCAAAATCATAAAGATATCCAGTCCATCCAAGCTGATATATCGATTCAGTGCAACTGAAAATGAAATCCCAGCAGAATTTTATTTAATGGCAACAGATAAGCTGATTTTAAAAAATTCACATGTAAGTACAAATGGCCAAACTCTTCCTAACAAAGAAGAAGAGCTGACAGACATAGGCTGCTGGAAATCAAGACTTATTATAAAGGTATGGCAACTACAACAACATGAAAATGCCCAGTCATAGACCAAGAGGCCAAGAGAACCGAGCAGAGGGTCCAGTCCCAGGAGACACTGTCACACAGATGCCTCTGCAAAGCCGTGGTGAAGGACGGTCTTCTCAGTAAGTGGCGCTGGGTAAACTGGATACACATACTGAAACAAACCAATGAACTTAACCCCTACCTCACACCACACACAAAATTAAATTGCAGGTGGATCATAAACCTAAACATGAAAAGTTAAAGTAATAAAATTTCTAGGCGATAACAAAGAAGAACATGCCAAAGAGTTCTTAAGCAGGACTCAGGAAGCACTAACCATAAAAAACAAATGATAAACAGACGTCATTAAAATTAAGAACTTTTCTTGATCAAAAGACTCATTAAGAGAATGAAGTCAAACCACAGAACTGGAGATAAAACTGGTAATACCCATATCTGACAAAAGACTCCACTATATGACTCCTAAAAATCATTTTAAAGAAAAATAGACAGGGGTCTGGCCCCATGGCCAAGGGGTTAAATTTCCTTGCGCTCTGCTTCGGCGGCCCAGGTCTGCAGGTTCGGATCCCAGGCGCGGACCTACACCACTCCTCAGCCATGCTGTGGAGGCATCCCACATACAAAATAGAGGAAGATGGGCACAGATGTTACCTCAGGGCCAATCTTCCTCAAGCAAAAAAAAAAAAACAGGAAGATTGGCAACGGATGTTATGTTAGCTCAGAGCGAGTCTTCCTCACCAAAAAAAAAAAAAAAAAAGAAAGAGAGGCAACAGAACAGAAAAATGAGCACAAAGTTGAACTGTTACTTCAAAAAAATAATTTCCAAACATATGACCTCATTATCCAGCAAGGAAATGCAAACGAAAATCACAATTCTATATTATTATAGACCAACTGGATGGCTAAATTTAAAAAACTGACAATAACAAATGGTAGCAAGAATGCAGAGCAAATAGCAATGTCATTCACTGCTGGTGGGCATGTGCAATGGTACAAATATTTTGGAAAATTAGTTGGTATTACCTAGAAAGACTAAACCTACGCATAGCCTATGACCAGTGAATGTAATATAAATATGAAATAAACATAAATATAAATGTGTACATGTGTAAACACACACACACATATATATCTAAAGAAGTGTGTACATAGGTGCAAGAGATAACCCATGAGAATATTCATGGCAGCATTACTTGTTATGGTTCCAAACTGAGAGTCACCCGTATACGTGAACAGTTGACTGGATAAATCAATTGTACTACATTCATATGGCAGTAAAAGAGAACAGGATAACTACACACAAGAACATTGATGATCTTCCCGCCTAAGGCTGAATGAGCATGCAGAGACAGAGGCGAAGCCGTCTATGGTGACAGAATCTGGATGATGGTTCCTTCCTGGGAAGTGGGCAGCCGTGGACACAGAGCTCCATGAGGGCGGCTTCTGGTGCTAACAGTGTCCTGCGTCCTGACCCGGGCGTTGTGTCATTCGAACATACAAGACTCACCCACTTCACAGAACGCGTACCTCACTAAGAAAGGTTTACTTTTCTGTATTTAACCCCACTGCAGAGCCTCAGTGGATGAAGATCCTAAATATAAAGTGAATTTTCTCGGTGCCTCAGGAGCAGTCTGGAGCTGAGGCATGCCCACCCCAGGTGGGAGCTGTGCCCGCCCGCTCTCCGTGTCCTGGCCGCTCTCAGGACACAGGTCCCCACGCCCACGCTGCTGTGGTCCCGCTGCTGCTCCTGTGGGCTGCGTGCATCTCTCCACACCAGCTTTTCCTTCTTTTCTTCGTCCTCCTCCCTCCCTCTCGCCCATGTCTTTCCAGGGAGCAGGGTTTGGGACTCATCCCCACCACTCAGAGATGAGCACATGTGCATTCCAGTTAGGGACCATCCAAACACATGTTTGCTGAGTTTCTTAGCTGTGTTCTTCAACACCCATTGCTCATTTTAAAACTGCACTTCCAAGTATGGATGTACTAATGGATGATGGATGGAACTGAGAGTGTGGTTTCCAGATAAGTCAGGCTGGAATCTGCCACTTAATGATGGTTGGAAATGGACTTGTCAGAACACAGCAACTCCCAAGGTGAGGCGGCGGCATGCGGGCAGTCATGAGTCAGGCTCTGCACTCCCCAGCTCATAGGCGGCCCCTCCCAGGGCCCCTTTCTCTCACTGGCAAGACTGGGACAGCAGCAGCGCTCACCTGGTGGAGAGGCTGTGGGACTAATTCAGAAACCTACCAAGTGCGGGGCACAGCGTGTTAGCAGTTACCGCTGTTTTTCCTGGGCTTGTGGGGACTAGAGCTGCTTTGTTAGGTCCCCGGGTCACATCAGCACTTGAGGATGGGCCGCGGTGACCGCCCAGCGGCTCCCACACAGAACTAGGTGGCGTGTGCGGCAGCTAAGTTGGCCCTGCACTTTGGGACCCGGTCTAAGAAATAAGTGGTGTTAAAATAAGAACACGGTCACTTACTGCTCTCTTAGCTTATGGGGCTATTATGGGGAATAAATGTTCAGTGACTGCAAACAATTCTGTTTCCTGGGTGTAATCACTGGGACAATGGAGCGTGTTATTTTTATAATATGGATGTTAGAATCAACTCTCTCTCACAGCTCTCCAGGGAACTGGCATCGGATAAATAAGCACATCTGACAGATGGAGGCGGGAAGCGGACAGCATTTCGGTGGCCCAAGATGAAGGCAGAGCAGAGAACTGTACGCCAGCTCTGGGCTCTGGGCTTTTTCCAGCAATTGTTACACACTGAATCAGCGGCAGGATGACACCGAATGCAGACACATCCTTTTTAAATGAAGTGTCACCAGCAGGTGACTAACAATGTCCATGTATAGAAGATTGTGTTTGACACTCACAAAACCATTTGAGATTCCCTTAAAGGATCATGTCCATATTTACGATAGTTCTAAAATGTTATTAGGTTGGCTAATTAAATATGTCACCTGCACAAATCTGAGGGAAACTGCTGACATCAAGAACGTGGATGGTTCCACAGAGGAGCTCGGTAAACAGAAGCTGAAGCTTTTCTAGTTCAAGCTACCCTGTGCCAGCTTGCCTCCCTGAACGCTTCCTTCCTTTTTTATCTTTAACAATTTGGAGGTTTTAAAAATATATAGTAAAATACAGAAGATAGAAGAACAAATACTAATATTGTACCAGCGTTTTTTTAATGAACTAGAATATGACATTTTTCAAAGCACAGTTCTGGATTAAAGGTACTGACTTATTCTTTCTGAGAATTACCAACCACCTGATATAGTTGAGATGCCTGAAAAATGGAAAGCATAACAATTACATTTGCTGGATTTCTCAGCTATATTCTTCATCAGTTTTTACTCATTTATTTTACTCCCAAGTATGGATCCCTTAATGAGTTGTTAGGTTTTAAAAATATTCCATTTGTAATATCATTGATTTTATCTGAATACTGGCCAAAATTTGAACTATATTTTAGCAAAGAGAAATAAGATAGGTGGTGAGCAAAACCCTGTTAAAATAAGCCAGATATCACCCATTTTATTTAGTGCTAGTGATGCTTAAGACACAATTTAATACTGAAAACACTTATTAGCTTGTCCTAGACAGAAGCTTCTGTTCTGGAACCAAAGCCTCTATCCTCTAACCAACCACCTGTAGGATGTATGTCATTAGTCACCCAAGAGACCCACCCAGGGGTTCAGGTGGGGGGACTCGAACCTCATTACCAGGGGAAAAACAAGCAAAATTTAAAGAGCGCTTACCACATGCCACGTAGGTTCCATTAGTATCCACATTTTACAGATGCACAGAGAAACTGAGTAATTTGTCCAAGGTCACACAGCTCCTAAGAGACTGACCCAGGAACTGAACCCAGGTAGCCAGACTCCTGCCTTCATATTCTTGGACACAGTACAGTGTCTCTAAATAGACACCGACGGCCAAACGTAGGCACTTCTGAATGGCAGCGTCAACAACACGTCACCTCTGTGCTCTCAAAGCATTTGCAAGATGGCTAAGCACTTAGTAGATAATAGTTGGACTGAACTCTTATCCAAGGTCGGTATTACCTCTTTACATAAGAAACGCAGAGTATTTAAACAAAGACGTACATGTCAGCATCATACTTCACACTGGCATTCTCCAGAGAGTGTGACCGGCTTAGCACACGGTGAGGGCTCGGGGGCAGTGAGTCTCCCTCCTCCTCTGATGGGCCTCACGGCTTACGCGGATAACTTCCCATCTCATACTCTGCAGGACTGCTCATCTCCAATACTTACCTGAAGAGGCAAAGGATTATGCTTCCGGTTGTAAGGGAAGTCAGAGAGACACTGTAGCCGAGCGTATAAATGGCCTTCACCAGAACATAGAATGTGATCTGTCAAGAAAGAAAAACGCGTCTGTGAGCTACTGGTGGCCCGCATTGGACAAAGGGCCGGTTCCCAGATCTGATGACGCCTTTCCCTTCACAAAGGGGTCTCGGCCCTGATTGCCTGGAACACACGAGACAGTGTCGCTTACAGTTCCTCCTCCCTTCTGAACCGAAAGTTATATTTGCCTCTTTAAACACCACCTTTTTCCTTATAATTCATTGTGAATGACTTTGGATGGTTTCTGTAAAGCAAATCTGTCTGGAAGAAACAGGACCTGCCACCCTCAGGGAAAGTGAAGGAAGAAAGGAGGGAAGGAAGGAAGGAGGGAATGAGGGAGGGAAGGAAGGAGGGAAGGAGGGGAGAAGGAGGGAGGAAGGGAAGGAAGGAGGGAGGGAAGGAAGGAAGGGAGGGAAGGAAGGAGGGAAGGAAGGAGAGAAGGAGGGGGAAGGAGGGAGGAAGGGAAGGAAGGAGGGAGGGAAGGAAGGAGGGAAGGGGGAAGGAGGGAGGGGAGGGAGGGAAGGAAGGAGGAGGGAAGGAAGGAAGGAAGATGGTAAGTAAGGAGGGAGGAAAGGAATGAAGGAGGGAGGGAGGGAAGAAAAGGCTGGTCCCCATTCAAAGCAGGCTCCAGTCTGGGTCCCAAAGCAGTGGGGTCGGAGTGCACTCAGCCCTCCAGGGTGGGGGTTTTTGGACAGGCTCACGGGACACGGCGTCTGAGTACAGCAAAAAGCCACATGACTTGACAGGCGCAGGGCAGACACTTGATGAAGGGGCTCTCCTAATCCAGAACCAGCAGTTGTGCTGCAATAAACCATTTCCTGGTTCAGCAGGCTTCACGGCTTGATACTTCCGAACTCCATGAAATCATCGGGAGCAGGAGGGGATTAGTGATAATCATTGTGACATTACCGCTGGGAGCCCATTATAACAAGGAATCCCACACAAACAGAACGGGCCTCCAGGGGTAACTTCAGTGTTAGTCATGGCAACCCAGCGACACCCGTACAGATGCATCATTAGTTGTAAGTCCTCCAGGCTGCTTCCTGGTTTGCATCTTTCCTGATGAAAGTGGAGCGGAGAGAGGGATGACCCGAAGGTGTCCCCAGCTTCTCTGTCTGATCACTGTCCTGATGCTGAAACCAGGGGGGTGCTTCCCATGAGAGAGCCCCAGACACCTCAGGGACTGGTTGATTTTGCAAACACGTGGTGATCTCGCTGGGTTTTCCCCGGCACTGGACACCAGGAGGAGGGGTATGGGGGCGGGGGCCTCACCTCTCCTGGTTTCTCTCCGGAGCCTGGTCCAAACTCCTCCAGAGAAGGGGTGGGGCTGAGTGTGGGCGCCCGATGTGACCACAGGGCAGGAGAGAGGGGGCAAAATGCAGGGTCCAGGCTGTGGTGGGAGAGGCAGCCCCACTGAGGATGGGGGTGCTGGCAGGCCGTCCTCTCAGGCCCCGGCTCCTGCGGCTCCACAGGGTTCTGGGAGGCCGTGCAGTGGGGTGTGGCCCCCGCCTTGTTCTTTCCAGTCAAAGTGTCACATTTCAAGGAAAGTTTTCTCTCCACTTATTACCACTTCGTATTGAAGGCTCGATAGTGGGCTAATAATAATAATATATATATGTATTTTTTTGTGTGAGGAAGACTGTCCCTGAGCTAACATCTGTGCCAATCTTCCTCTATTTTGTATGTGGGATGCCGCCACGGCTTGGCTTGATGAGTGGTGTGTAGGTCCATGCCCGAGATCCAAACCGGTAAACCCTGGGCCACTGAAGCCGAGTGTGAACTTAACCACTACACCACTGGCTGGCCCCCTAATAATATATTTTAGATATAAACCATAAAGTCTGGAAAAAAATGAGTTTCTAGTTAATATTTAATGACAAAATTAAATTAATTAGTGCAGCCCCTCGAATAGTTCAGGTAATCAAGGTTAGATGAAGTCTGACCTGGCAAACTAATGCATTGATACAATTTTAGAAGAGACTTTTTTCCGTGTTAAACCTCAACAGGCAAACCGAGGCCCCATTATAAATTTCAAGGAGTCTGTACCTGGGCTGCCCAATATGCCTCTTGCCAAATGTGGCTATTTAAGTTTATTAAAATTAATTAAAATTTAAACTCCAGTTACCCAGTTGCACTGGTCACATTTCAGATGCTCAAAGCCCCATGTGGCCAGCGGCTGCCACACTGGACAAAGCAGAGGGAGGACATTTTCCATCTCGGCAGGAAGTTCTATTAGCAGTGGAGACCAACCGCGACCATCAGCATGGAACTGACGTGTGCACAGGTGTTTCCACTGTAATCCTGCTTCACGGAAGACCAAGTGGACGCTCTGGTCCACCTGGAAGCCGCTGCCTCCAGGAGTTACTCCTCACGTGAGCCTCTGGGTACGGCGTGAGTGGTGGTGTGTGGAAGGGCACAGAGAAGCGAGACGGGGAGCCACCGCCGGAAGCTCGAGGGCCTGGAGAGGGTCTGTGGAGTCACCTGTTCAAAACGACACTGAGCTTCCCCTGACGGCAGAGCTCCGTCTGTGGGCGGACAACGCCATCCCACGTGGAGCCTCGCTCATCTCAGCACCGGCCGTTTCGACCTTTCCTTCAGTAGAAAACGCTCAGTTCAGTAGGGATATTTTAAATCTCAAGGGTGTACAGCGCTCAGATCATCACGGGATTCTGAAAATACCATGACTCCCAGCAGAGAAAAGGAGCCTAATCTAGCAGGAAACGCAAGCTTGGAGGGAGAGTGTGCGAGGACACTTGGTGACCCGGGAAGCCTCAGCCCCGGCAGGGCAATGTCAGCGCTGGTTTGGGAAAGAAACTTTGGCAAGAACTCGAAGTTTTGTCCATAGGTCCCAGAGCCCATCAAGGCCCAGGAGGAGGGCAAAAGACAATTTCATAAATTCAACGCTCACGTTCGGCTTGCCAAAAAGAGGCAAGTGCGTCGCCGACATCACCGAGTGGTGTTCACGGCCACGCAGAGCAGTGGTCAGCGTTCACGTCAGCAGACCCTCCAGGAGCTGCCCATCCTCACTGCAGACCCTCCCTTTGAAGAGCCCAGAGGAGGGCACCTCAGGCTAACCTCCAAGGGGCTGGCGCCTACGTGCCTGGAGTGAGCACAAAGACAAAAACGTGGAATGATCAGTTGTTTACTGAAAACACTGAGCTGTCTTAGCACCTGACACCTGACACCAGGACCACTGTCCCTTCCCCACAGCTGTGTGAAATCGCCCAGCTTGTCTTAACTTTCAAGAGCGAGGTGGAGGCTGGACCCAGGACCTATGTTCTTCTTGAGACCATCCTGTCGACAGAAATGACCAATTTCCAATTGGAAACAATGATGTTTCAGTCTAGGAGGAAAGTGTTTCCACACCGACTTCTGCGTCCACGGTGTGTGTGTGTGTGTGGTCCCTCCTTCTCTCCATGAATTCTTGGGGTGATTTGGGTCTTCAATCAGTGCAGACGGCAGAAGCTCTGAAGGGGACACAGCCGAACTGATTGTGAAAGCAGCAGCCAGTCCTGCCGCTTCCTTCTACCAGGCGACTTCCTGCCAAGGCTTCACATGTCGGGTCCGTGTGGAATTTTGTCAAGCTTTTAGCTTCACGACTGCAGCGCCCTACAGCTTGGCTTCAGGAAGAAAGTAGATGACGCGCTAGGGTTCCGAAAATGTCCTTGAAAACTCTGCTTTTAGCTTTTGTCTGTTTTCTGTTTTCTTTTCTGGTTGAGGGATTAATAAACAGGATGGGGGATTCTGAGCAGCTTTAAATCATTTCATCTTGTGATGAGAGTCCAGGTTAAACAGTTGGAAAATGAAATGTCAAACCTACCAGAAGCACAGAAAACAACATAAGGACAACACATACCTGCTAACAGACGCCAAAACCACACTGAACAAACTTCGGGGAAGGCGCCAGGTCACCCCTCCCGGAGTCACTGGATCACGGGCGCCCACATGCTTCCACGTAGGACGTGGTACGGTCGCTTATTCTCATCGGGTGGTTTATTCTGCACGGGACTTGGTATCACTCCCATCACCCATCAGCGGGGCTGTCTGCCGCCCTGTGTTTGCTGCCCCTTGTTTTTCAGTCTCCCCTCCCCCCCATTTCATTATTGCTTTAAACAGTCTGCTAGGTTTTCCCGTGTTTTACCTTTTTTTTTGCTGACATTCTTTTGTGCTTCTCAGTTCCTCCTTCTGGTTTATTTTTTCCTGAAGCACATTCTTGAGGCATTTTTAACGAGGGTCTGCTGGATGTGGATTCCAGCTGCTTTTGTTTTTCTGAAAACGTCTCCTTTCATTTCTGAGTGGAAGTCCAGCGGGCACACCCCTCCCAGTGGATGGGAACTTGCTCTGGGCTCTGGAGGGCACCGCCGCCCGCCCTGCCGCTCCTGCTCCTGCGCGGCCTCTGCCCTTCACTCCGAGTGTCGAGGACCTCCAGCTCTCTGGCATTTTCCAGTTTCACCACAATTGCCTGGCTGTGGATCTCTTTTTATTCACCGTATTGGGATGGTCAGGCTCTCCGCACCTGAGGATCAGCCACCACCCTTGTGTTCTGCTGAGACTTCGATCAGACTTGTGCGGGGCCCGACATCCTGATCCTCCCACACCCTTTCTGCTTTCTGCCCTCTCCTTCTCTGTATGCACTCGGTAGGTTCCTCGCCCGTCCCAGAACTCTCTTTTCATGTGTGTCTGATTGGCTGTTGGATGTATCTACTCGATTTGCGTTTTTTTCCCCCGATAAGGTCCTTTTTAAGAGTATCTTGTTTCTGGTTCATATTTTCAATGTCCTCTTTTTTATTTAAACATTTTAAACTAATGTATTTGTATTCTGTGCCTGATGACTCCATTATCTGAGGTTTCGAGGATGCGATTTCACTGTTTGTCACCTGCTGACTTTGGTTCACTGTGGCTTCTTTCTTCGTGTAGTTTGTCCACTTGGAACATGGAGTTGATCGGTGGGAATTTGTGAGAAGTTTCCCTCCAGAAGAACCTGTGTTTGCTTTTGCCAGGTGCCCCCAAGGCTACCAATTCAGGAACGCTTTGCGTGAAGGTCTGAGCTCAGAGTTCCTGTACCAGGCAGGTGACATAAACAGAAAAACCCAACTCGCAGGCAGGCCTCGTGGTGAGAGATTCTCAGGAAAGATCTAAAAGTGTCTTCATGGAACACACAGGTGGATAAAGAAAACTTTCCCTTTCACCTCCATGGTCAGATTTTCGGTCTAGCTCTCTCCTCCAGCCGCCCTCATCTGCTCTGCGAGGCTGCTCATCCCAGCTCTTCATTAACGAGCCAGCAGAAGCCCCGGGAACCAGATGCCCCCACTGCCTGGCCCCTGGTTCTCAGCTCTTTTTTGAGATTTTTCTTTTTTTCTTTAAATCTCAGCTATGCATTTTAAAGCATCATTGTTATACCTCATTTAGCATTTTTGGGTGATTTGTAGAAGGAATTTTTTACCCCAATTTCTTATATAAGAATTTCATTTCTTGCTGAGCATGTTTGTTATCACTGGTTAATTCAATTCCTTCTGTTCAACACATTCACTGAGCACTTAATTGGACCCAGACACAGTGCGGCGTCTCGGGAAACAGGGAGACTGAGAACAGAGTCCACCCACGAGGGACTCAGACGTGTTTTCACCACAGGAATGTCTGTTTGGGGACAGATTGTCCCAGGAGGCAATACATGAGCTAGAAATTGAGACAGGTATGAATTTAAATCCTTTGTTTCTGTGTTCACTACGAACAAAGACTATCTGCATTTCAACTTATATTAGTTTACTTACAGCTGGTTTAGGTTTTACACAACCCTTGTTTTCAATCATTTAAGAAGCCTTAATCTGGTTACTCGCAAATTGCCTTGTTAGGGCCTCGGCGAAGCAGAGCAGAGTCCTGAGCAAGTCAGAAACCTCGAGTCCAAGGCAGCGTTGGGAAGGTCTTATCAGAACAGAACGTAAAACCGCCACGAGCAACGCCGGAAAGAGGCGAGTGAGACCAGTTCACGGCCCATGTCCACGTGCAGTGCTTAACCGACAGGAAACTTCTCTCAAAGCCATCTTTTAAGAGAATGAGGCAAATCACAACAGAACAATCAGGCTCTCTGCAGAAGGAGGTAGGATGAATGTCTTTTAGGGCTTTTCTGGGCTGCATCCAGTCCCTGTACTAGCCCCTCCATGGACAGAACTACAGAATAAGAATTAATGTTTAGAACCTGGTCCCTGGAGAGCTGTGCATAGTTTCCCATCTTGGATGCAAAGCTAAATTTATTTTCAGCAGGGCTGGCTAAACCAGCTAAGCGGCCTCAAGAACTGTACAGAGGGCCCACGAAGGCGCCCTTGTCTGTAGACGGCAGAGTCTTCCCAGGCTCCGGCTCCACCCTGGCCTCCTTCCCTGGGGTCCCCAGTTAGACCCACGGCCTCAGACCGCTCGGAGCGTGCCCGTTGCACTTGGGGCCTTCAGAGTCTATGCTTGGTTCTGAGGGTCTCCGAGGTCCTCGGCCTGATCTTTGCCGTGAGAACTGCATCTTATTCTCTGTGATTCCAGCTGCTCTTAGAGGTCAGAACCACACTCGCATGACTCAGACCCGAGGCCCAGGCCTCCTCCTTGTCCAAAAGGGCAGTTCAGCCCGTGAGAAGCAAACCTTAAATATTAGGAAGACTGTTCACAAGAGAATAGAGGGAAAGGGTTTTCCCTTTAACTTCAGATCCAGATAAGGCAAATGAAGAGAGTCCTATGAGCCCCCAGATCTTTGGTAAATGGGAATTCACTGTATATGCACATAGCAGGGATCATTAAATATCTGTTGGATGAATGAATGATTTTGCTGGCAGCAAGAAAACACATGTAAACAGGACAGACACAAATAATCAAAGAGATAACAACGCCCTGTGTCTTTAAAGCTCATGGAATATGATACACATTGTAAAATTGAAAAGAGCAATGAAAGTAATGAATATCCAACTTATTTCCTAAATAAATTCTTAAAGAATAAAATTAAAACTAGAAAACCAGTAAATTTGAAAAATTTAAAAAATGAGAACATTTCAAACCAAATTATAATCAAAGGCATAATTATAGCCTTAAATGCCTTTGTTAATACATAAGAAAATAGAGCAGGAAAGTAATAAAACAAGCCAAGTAAAGCAAGAAGGAAATAATAATGATAAAAGCACAGAAAAGAAGGAATCAGAAGGTAAGGCTTCCTGGCAGACACGCTCCACAAGACCCAGGCTTTCAATTTGTATTGATTGATGTAAATACGAAACGCCCAGAACAGTGCAGCGTCTGCTCAACTAGGAGCTGTCAGGAGAGTGAGACGGTGCTCAGATTCACCGTAAATCCACAGGCCAGATAACAGATACATGAAATACCAAAAGAGGGAAAACAATGAGAAACAAACGTCTGAACTGTGTTACACACACTCATGTTTTCTTAGAGAAAGTACTCTGCACAGCTCCGTGCTAACAGTCAAACTTTGAGGAAATGGATGACATTCTGAGAGTGTAAAAATTACCACAACAGATTCAAGGAAAAGCTAAAAATACCAATAACCAGGGAAAAAATTTTTTAAAAGTTGGTGAAGTATAATCTGTAAAAACGGCACTGGGATCAAGCTGTTTTAACAGGTGAGTCTTTTCATCTTCTAAGGAACAAATTATTCCTGGAATATAAAAACTGTTCCAGAATGTAATATCCAATAAAGGAAAAGCACAGCATTTTACTTATGAAACGATCATAAGTCTGATATCAAAACCAGACAATATACTAAACAAACAATAAAAATAAACATTAAAGACTAATTTCACTTATAAATACAGAAGGAAAAATCTCAAAATATTTAGGATAAAATAAAATTAATTTAGAAGTATGTTAAAAAACCCCACACATCTTGACCAAGTAGATTTTCCCAGGTATGCCAAGATAATATATAATGATGATTAATCTGCTACATCCATATGTCAATTAAAAAATACTTATCAATGGACATTCATTTATCCTTGCTATTTTTAATTAAATAGAAAGACAAATTCTTAGGACTCACTAGTTAGGACAATTCCAGGCTTAGGTGGCAACGTGTGTAACGATGAAACACCAGGCCATATTCTAAGGTTGTGGAGCATTTAAGGAATGTTCGACCATTTAAGGAAAGCTGTAGAATCTTTCTTCAGAAAAAAATACCTGTGTATCCATGTGCGCACGAGAGACAATTCTGCATGTAACTTCAGGGGCGGAAGGACTTGGAAGCCCACATGGAGAGCTTTACTAGAAGCTTCTCCATCGTCGCAACGCCCACTGCTGCTTCCAGCACCAAGCGCCTCTCAAGTATAAGCAATGAAACAACATGGGAAAGAGGAGTGTCTCCACGCTGGAAAAGCAGCAGCAGAACTGTCACGGGTGCGTGGGGCTGGCAAACCCGAGGAAGGGAAGGCAATGGGCAGAATCGATGCAATTCCCACAAAAGCCTGGTCAGGTCTCACGAAGCCCCCACAAATGGTAAAGTGTGCACTGGCATGTCTTTTTGGGAAAGTCACTTGGCAGTATAATCAAGAACATTAAAAACACTCACATCCTTTGACCAGGAATTTGAGATTTGTGCATGTTTATTAACTAAAATAAGATACTAGAAACAACCTAAACTGTGAATCATTGAGTAAATTTGGCACAGTCATAAAATAGAACATCATGCTGCCATTAAAAATCTCATTTTCAAAGGATATTGACTGATTTAGGAAAATGTTCATGATACATAGTATTTTACAAGACGAAACAAGCAAACTACACTAAATACAATAGTAATTTTGAAATGAAAACATAAGCACGAGGAAAGACAGGGAGGCAGTACCATGTACGTGTCAGCTGGCAGGTCTGGCTGCAGGAAATCTTCCCTTCTGGTACCTTTCTGAACGCCCCTCCCATCTCTTTGTTTACACATATTAATATGTAATCAGAGCCTGGAAAAGCTATGTTCCACAGAAGTGAATAGTGCGGCTCAGAGGCTGCAACAGGGCTTCAGTCTTCAGCTCCCAGAAAATCACCATCACGTTCTTAAGGGAGAGAACACCAGTCTATTTCATACATCAGGAGTAACATCCACAATGTGTCTTCATAAACCGCACCGGTGTGAACTCAATGAATTTTGAGTGAAAAGGCAAAGGATTTTCCGCTCATCCCTTCCCCTCCTAACTTCTCTGAAATTAGGATGCACTGCTCCCCTTCACGGGGAGGGGTTATTTAAATGTTCATTTTAATAACTTTCGACACACACACAAAATTAGTCCAAATGTCTGCCTGAATTAACATTCTCCTTTGTCCCAATCAGGATAACAGGATAAGAAATCCTCCCCAAACTCATTCCTATGACCAGATATCCTTAAGAACTGGTTTCCTTAAGCCGACAAAGAGGTCAAAGAACCCGCTGGGCAGACTGTGATTCTCACCCTTGTGTTTTGTGAATACTTTGGGTGCCCCTGGGCTTGGGGCACTGTGGAGCAGCGACTGAACTAGTCTCTGTGCTGTGAAAACTTAACTCAGGACACACGAGATTCGGCTGGTTTTTGACAGCCTGGGTGCTGGAGTCAGACAGGCTGTGTCCGGCCACACCGCCCGCAGGCCACTTTGTCTCTGTCAGATTCTTTCCACACGTGGCCTTTGCAGAGCCATTAGAAACGTGCCCGATTCCCCACTCCCCCTAACCCACTTATTGCATGCATTTGGAGCCTGGCGTGGTGCCACGGGGCTAAAATAATGGGGGGCATCTGTTACAGGATGCACATTTCACTTTTTCTCTGCAGTCCAAAGAAGTTTTGCACTCTCATCTGACAGAAAATCTCGATTATACCCCTGAATTCTACTGTGCTCGAGTTTATATATAATTGGGTTTCCAGCTCACCTGCCTCTGTGAGGAAGCAGGGACACCTCACCTGGTATGATTGTCTCCTATCCTTTTTGGATATGGATTTTAAGAAATAATAAAACAATCCAGGATTAAGGAATATAAATGAAAACCAGTGCATGCTGCTTTTCTGATGCAGACACCCTTTTAAGCACTTTTTTTTTAACGAGAGAAAAGCATTCTGAATTGATCTTAAATTAATCACCTGATTTATTCACCCATTTCCTCTGTGTTTCTAAGGCAATAGAACAGGTTGTGCTAGAAACAGACAGATGTGCTATCCTGGAGTGTGGAGTGGGCCATTCCCAGCTGGGGGATCAGCTAGTCATGAATGAGCAGTAACCTTTGGCCCTCATGTAACAACAGGTGTTGTTTTATGATTATTTCTATTGTGGTGGCTTCAGGAACAGAACAGAAAGGCAAGAGCTTCAGTATTGCAGACTGGACTGTGACGGTCTCCTCCCAAGTCTGCATGGAGCGCCTGTACCACTTGCCCCCTCTCCCCACGTGTCCTCATCGACCCCCATCTGCCCCCACCTGTCCCATCTCTCCCCACATGCCCTCATCTACCCCCACCTGCCCCCACCTGCCCCCATCTGACCTCAGCCATCTCTACCTGTCCTCATCTCTCTCCACCTGCACCCACCTGTCCCACCTACCCCTACCTCTCCCTACCTGTCTCCACATTATATTTCATTATCTGTCCTGGATCAGCTTTGCCACTCACTCAGCATGGATTCAGACCTTCTCCATTGTTCTTGAGAGCCCCCTCCCTCTCACCTTCACTCTGAGCAAAGAACCTCATTTCCTACTTCACCCCGGTAATTGGGACCACCAAGTAGAGAGTTCCTCAATTCCTGTACCCCAGACCTCTTTCTTTCCCTGTTCCCTCCCCTGGCTCTGGGCGCACCTCCCAGCTCCATCTGAGATCAGCTCAAGGAGCTCTCCTTTCGAGGAATCTCCCTGGGGGTGCCAGCCCCTCCTGCTCTGCCTGTCTTCCCATCCTCTCAGCCGAGGATATAGAACAGACTCGCACTCCAGGTCTCAACTTTCTCCCCTTTCGCTCACTGCCCTGCCCTCTCGGGGGCGTTTGCCCCCACTCGCAGTGACTGTGAGGTCCATGAGTCTGGTGGGACCTCTGTCCACCAGCCCCCTCTGGCTCCCCAGCATCATTCTCTCCTGGTGTCTTCTTCCTCCCAGAAAGTCCGGTTTCCGTCTTGGCCTTGCTCTTCTCCCTCTCATGCCCTCCCTGCAGGATCTGAGCCGGCCTCAGGGTTGTAGCTGTCGCAAACATTGCTGATTAGGAACCTGAATCTGCAGTCCTGACTTCTCTGGCATCTCCTGGCATTCAGTCCTCTGGCCTTCTAGAACTCTCTACCTATGAATTTCTAGGCACCTCAAACTCAGCACGCTTGAAACCTAACGTATAAAGCCGCCCCTTTCTCTGAGCACTTGGCCCTGAAATCTGACCCTCCTATACACCCTCGTGCACCAAATGTCACTACACAGAAATCTCGGGTCATCTCCGAGTGCTCTCTCTCACACGCCTTCATGCAGCCGCAGACCCTACCAGGCTGGGGAGGGACAGTCTTCCTCCCCATCCATGGAGCACACCACCTTCGCTCTGGCGACCCTGTGGCTCCAGTCCCGTTGCCCGCAGAGCGGCCTCTGAGCCGCGGTTTTCAAGCTCGGCTGCAGGTCACAGCTGCCCGGTGCTGGACGCCACCTGCAGAGACTGACCTTCTGGCCTCTGGGGGCCCGGGCTTGGGCTCGTTCCCAGGTGACTTTCATGTGTGTCAGGTTTGGGAACCGTGATGTTGTCATCAGTGGTTCTCCCAGTCTGGTCCCCGGACCAGCAGGAACACATCGTGTGGAAACTGGCTAGAAACGCAAACTCCCAGGCCCCTCACAGACCCGTGTGGGGGTGGGGCCGCAGCTGCGTTTTAAGGAGCCCTGCAGGTGAGTCTGAGGCAGCTCAAGTTCCAGAACCGCTGGTCCACACCGCAGACAAGGATGCAACGTAGCTGTGACCTTTCCTATCCTGGCCTGAAGCCTTCCACGGCGGCCCCTCACTCACTCGATAATAAGGCACCTACCCGCTCCCCCAGCCTCCCCTCCTGCCCTCCGCCTCACTCTAGTCCCCACAGCAAGCTGCCGGCACCTCCTCACTCCCTCATCTCTATTGACACTTGGAGCCTTCGCATTTCTGTCTTAATCTCCTACCCAGCCCTGAGCAGTTACTATCAGGGGTCCCTCCCCGAGGAAGGCCCCTCTCCAGGTCTATCCTACAAACGCTAGGCTATGCTGAGGGGACTGAAGCTCCATGAGGACGGGCACTTGTCCCCTTCCTGGCCCTGCGCCCAGCATAGCCCTGGGCCCATGGGGGCCCCTGGGAACCAAGATGGCAGAGCTACACAGCTTTCAGATCTCTCAGGCCCATGTCGTGTGATGTTCAAACAGATGACACAAGAGGGCTGGCACGCATGTGTCCACCCAGCAGAAGGGGAACCCAGGTTTAAGGGCAGTTAATAAACGGGAGAGCACAGCACCACGTCAGGAAGGTCCGGGTTGGGGCCCATGGCCGGGCCAGTCTCAGTCCTTATGTGTAAAACGGGAGTGACAACAGCAGGGTGCCCTTTTCTTAATAACTTTCTTCTTCAAACCTGACCAGGACGCTTGACAGTAGAAGGCCCGGACCTCTGGGGCTTCCACTGATATTTCTCAGAGGAGCGTCTGGCATTATGTCAGGAGCAGAGAAAACTCATTAAAAACAGCAGATAAGTTGAAGCGAGTAAACCTGCCGACCTTTAGCTACAGGAGCCAAGAGCCCGCTGGTTCTCTGATGCAGCTGCTGTCTCCTGGCCTCGGGACAGAGCTCTTCCAGAACACATTTAAACGTCGATCACTGTCTGAGGGCTCTGCACATCTCTCAGATGCTGATTCTTGCACATTTTCCGGATTTTCTGAGGACTAATGAGGGGTCAGGCCAGGTCTCTGGAGACATCCATTCGCTGGTCCCCGACGGGAAGGGAGGAGGTGCGCACGGACTTCAGCGTGTGGATGAAACCCCACTGCTCCGAGTAAACCGCCTCTAAATTATTACAGCCCTGTCGTCCCAACCAAGCTGAAGAGCTAACCCCAGCTGGGTAGCTGACCAAGCCGCCGTGCATCTGTCAGACGGCGTCTCAGACTTTCTCTCCAGTGCACGGATGTAGTGGATTTCTTGCTCCCAAACTGCATGACTCCACCGCAGGCGTGAATTCTGGCTGCAGGTGCAATCCTGTAACACAGCAGCCCACCTACCCTGATGCAGAACAAGGGCAGAAGGAGGGGACTCGTCTTGGCCAGGCCTCGGTCTCCCCACCAGCGACACAACTGAGTCCAGGCTGGATGCACCATGAAGGTGATGAAGGTTAGGACTCAGGGGCCCTTGCTCTTGCCCCTGTGGGAGCTGTGAGGTTTGCGACGAGGAGGCATTTCTATGCCAAGAGATCTCAGAAGGAGGAGTACCTTGATGTCCAATGCTCCAGTAACCTGTGATTTCCTTCTTTATCCTGAATAAACATTCGCTTTTATATTTAATTTTCTATTTTTAATGTTGTATTCTTTTTCTTAAAGCAAGTCCTCAAACTGTATAAGCTTCAGGCCCCACAGGATGATTCCTGGGCGGCATAGCTTCATGTGGGAGCAGAGCGCAAGTCTGGAAGGGAAGGCTGGCGGTGGAGGCCTCTGCTCCCAAGCAGCCCGAGGCTGTGAAGATAATGAAGTCAGAGAGGCTTCTCACTCAGCAAGGCTGTAAATACTGACGGCACTGAGTGTCCCAGCAGGGGATGCCCCACGGGGCAGGGATAGAGCCGGCCCTGCAGGCAGAGTGACCGCATGGCCACACTTCCACACACCTGGGCATGACTCCCCATGGTGACCCCAGGGCCCTGCAGATGCAAGTGTAGCAGGATTCTTGTCACTGTATGGTTTGACCAGGCAAGATGCTCATCAAAGACGTTATGATCACAAGTGTGGGACTCTGATCTACTGGTAAAAGCACTTCAGAATACGTTGTCATCATCACAAAACCAGGAGTTAGGCCAACAGCCCAGGAACGCTTCCGAGAAGCCAGGCATCCTGAGCTGAGGGGGGCATGTGCTGGTCAGTCTGAGTCACTCCTGAGTCACTTCTCAGCCTGGTGGGCAGACTCCACGCTGGCCTTCAGTGGGAGTCCTGCCTGATTGGCGATGGGCGTCCCAGGAGGAGGCCGCTGGCCCTGCCTTGCCAGCTTGTCACTCGGGCTGCTCCTGATCTGCACAAGTGTGTTGTTCAAAGAGACGTCTGAGTCCTCTCCAGCATGACTTCCCACGGGTATACGTCTGCCCTGGAGTGACGACGGCAGAGCGCCCTCCCCACGGGACGCTGTGGCTGGCCAGTATTTTCCAAACAGTGAGTCATAACTAGGGTGACAAACCCTCCGATTTGCCCAGGCCAGGCCTGGTTTATGTCTGTTGTCCTGCAGAAATTATTAATAGCTCCCTGTTTCTCTCTTGAGAGGCCAGGTTGAGCTGCAAGAGTATATAGTCACCTATTTATAACCCCTTAGTGGGTTATGCAATCAATTTAGTGGTAACAACCAACATTTAAAGAAGGATAGCACAGAAAATGTGGATTTGTGAAATGTTTGTGTTGGGTCATGGTGTGAAATGTATTTCTAACTGATAATCAAAAACTTGAAGCCCCCCTGGCTGGCAGAGATCCCTGACACAGCCCAGCGCCGTGTCAGGAGCTTTGGTAAAGGCCTTGTCCACCTTCTCACCTCAACTCGAGTGGATGTGCCAGTTTTCGAGAGGACGTTCCTATGTACGCCCCTCTGATCCTGTGCTGCCTTCATCATGGGCCTCACTGTCTGGGAAACAAAGATCTCCCCAGAGGCCACCTAGTATTGGTTAACCCTCCAATCGACCGACCCCACTTCGCAGCGGGTGCTGTGGGGACAAGAGGAAAACACCATCGACACTCAGATGGCCTGTGTCTCAGGACGGGTCCCACTTGAAGGAGAAGGCACGGCCCCTGTCCTCGGGGCGCACAGAGTCCTGTGAGGTGAACGAGACCAACACACACCGAGAATGAACGAGTAGGTGCTCACCTGTGTTTCTGACTCAGAATTCAGACTGAACGGCAGAGGCATAAGCTGGGCAGGCAGAGGCAGGTGGCGGAACCGCGGGAGCACTTAGTGGGTGAACGAGAACAGTGACGGCGGGTGGCTGGGAGGCGACAGGCCGGGGAGGCCTGGGGCAATGCTGGTCAGGCGGGGCAGGGACGTCTGGGCTCCATGGAGCCACGTTAACACTGAGTGACCCTCATCGTGTTTCTCCCTGGCTCCACGTCCTCCCGGCGCAGAGTCACAGTCCCATTTCCTCTGCCAGGTCTTCCTCGGAGAAGGTGCTGGGCAAGGGGCTCACACACTCCATTTCCCCGTGCAGCAGCAGGCGGAGGGCCCAGCCTGGCAGTGTTTGCTTCGCAACACCCTGGAGTGTGTCGGCCAGTCCAGGGCCTTGGCTGGTGGTGGCTTCCGAGCAGGGCTGGGGCTGGATTTTGGGAGCCCTTGGACCAGCAGCCCTCGCCAGAAGCTGCTGCATGGCCTGTGTCTCAGATACAAGAGGTGCCTGTCCTCACCTTAAAAGGCGGAAGGCTGAGGCTTGCTTTGTTTTGAGACAGATGTTTCAGAGACCATCAGAAACCATGACCTATTTTCATGGGAAACGTGGTCCAGGTCCCGTTTATCTCCCGAGTGCACAGCGGGCCATCAGAGCCCCTTCCTGACTTATGCGCCGTCTCAAGATCCAGGACGAAGCTCACTACGACATGTCATAAAAATGTTAGCAAGTTGAATTTTTCCTCCTGCAAGTTATTGGCAAATATCTTTTAAGGTCCACTTATTCTGCTGGGAGACTGTAACAATGATCACAATAGCGGAGAAGCGTTTTGCAGTTTACAAAACACAACGCAAAAATCAACGTATTCACTTCTCTCCCAACAACCTGGTGAAGGACGCAGATGGAGTGTTACTGCCACGTTCCCGTTACATGGATGAGGAACCCAAGCCCCAGGGAGGCGAGAGGGGAGTTTAAGGACACAGGGCTGCACGGCGGGGACTCCAACCTGAACCACGATGTCACCTCACTCTAGGGGGCTTCCCTCAACGAGAAGCCACAGTTTTGTTTCACTTTGTTTTTCTTTCTTTTCGCATCTAAGGAGCTTGGAAGTCGCCATGCCATCCCAACAATCAGTAAAATCTGAACAGACTGAACAATCAACAGCTCTTCTTGGATCTGCAAGAGAGGGGAGGAGACAGGCAAGCCGCTGCCCCTACGACTAGAGAGACAGAGTCGTGAGAAGGACTACAAAGCTGTAGGAATGAAGACAGTGTGGTACTGGTGCACGGACAGACAAAGACGTCAGTGGAACAGAACGGAACGCCCAGAAATAGACCCACATGAATATAGTCACGGATCTTTGACGCAGGAGCAAAGGCAACAGAGTGGAGCAAAGGCAACAGAGTGGAGCAAAGACAGGCACTTCAACAGCTCGTGCTGGAGAAAGTGGACGTCCACACACAAAAATGAATCTAAACACGGCTCTTAACTCGCCACAGAAATAAACTCAAACCGGATCATAGACCTAAAGGTAAAATGCAAAACTATAAAACTGCTAGAAGATAACATAGGAGAAAATCTAGGGGACCTCGGGTTTGGCAATGACTTTTTAGACACAACAACAAAGGCACCACCCATGAAAGAAATAATCAATCAGCTGGACTTCAGTAAAATTAAAAACTTCCGTTGTAGGAAAGACAATGTCAGAGAACGAGAAGACAAGCCACAGACAGGAGGAAATCTTTGCAAAAAACACATCTGATAAAGGACTGTTATTCAAAATATACAATGAACTCTTAAAACTCAACAATAATAAACAAATAGGTCAAAGACCTTAACAGACACCTCACCAAAGAAGATACACAGATGGCAGATAAGCACAGGAACAGATGCTCCACACCGGGGCACGTGGTACGTTGAGCTGGACGGACAGCTAAGATTAAGAGCTGCAGCGTACAAGACAGTGGGGACTACCTCAGGCTCATGAGTCTAAATCACCAACTGATGAGACTGTGGGTTAGTTTCACTTTCTGCGTCTGTTTCCTGGACTATAAAGTGATGATAATGACAGTGCTTTATCTCCTGGGCTTGCTGGGGGATTAAATGAGATAATCCATGTAAAGAGCTTAGTAACTGCTCTTAGCAAATGCTCAATAGGTGATTTAGGTTACTTGGCTTGCTTTTATAATGAAAACCATTTTTATAATGAAAGAGATTTTAAAGGTTATTAATCCAACGACCCAAGTCCTCCTTGCCCAGGTTAAGAATTACTTCTCAAGCGTCCTTTGTACACGATCTGCTTCACAGAGGAGCTCAGGGCAAACCCCCGCACTCCACATGCTGAAGCCGGTTTCTTGCTTCCCAGTTCAGCCCCTGACCCACCAGCATCGCAGCAGAGGGTGAGGGGACCCTCGGGACAGGGGCCACATCCTGAGTGCCTGGAACGGCCTTGGCTCCTCCCTCAGTTCCATGGAGTGGTCCCGGTTTGTCCGTGGGTGGTGCGACGCCTGACGGGACAGTGCACACCCTGAGCTGTGACTCAGGACCTCTCCAGTCTCTGATGCCTCACCCCCAGAGTCAAGGGGGTGGTGGGCACGGCTCCTGCCTGCAGCCGTTGGTGACATCTGAGGACCCGGGACTGGTGCTGAAGACAGGTGGGGGCTGGGCTCCCCGGGAAGCTAACTAGACAGGGGTCAGAGGGCACACAGGGACAGGGGGAGAGTGTGTCTCTCGGCCTGAGCTCAGCACTAATGAGCCGGGAGCTGCCTGGGTGGGACGTGATGGGCAGGTGTCTGTCACAGCAAGTCCGGGGTAGGCCTGGGCAGCGTCGTGCACCCTCACCTTCGAGGTCACTGGCTGTCCCAAGGAAGACGCCTCACGAAGGAGTGGGTGCCGTTTAAGATCCTGGCCACTCTCCTTCTTTGAGTGAGGGCTGACCTCCCGTGGAAACCCTGCACGTCGTTGAGCTCGGAGCCCATGGATTTGCAGCTTCTCCAGTGCAGCTCTGGTGGCGACATTCTACAGAGAGGGCTCTGGGAGGGGCGCGTCCTCCGGGACCGTTGCACCCCCGGCACAGTCACCACGACGCACGACTGGCTCTCGAGGCCGCACCTTATTCCAAGTAACTACACAGAGCGTCCCTTTGTTGGTGTAGAGTACTTAGAGAAAACTAATTTTCTGTTAAAATCCAATGAGATAAAGAAACAGCCATCGATACTTTGGGGACATTTTATCCCACTGAGACCTATTTTGAGCACAGGGTTTATGACAAAGAAAAGGCAACTGCCCGAGGGATTAGGAGCCGTCGCTTTGCTTCCAAACATTCTTAAGAAGTGTGGCTGGCAGAGAACCCAAATCTGATCAAGAGAAACGCCAGACAAACCCCAGCAGAGAGCCTCGCCATGAACCCACGCCTCTGCCCCTCAAACACACAATGTCACAGAAGACCAAGACAGAGGAATGTTCCAGATTGAAGGAGACGAAGAGTCACGACTACTAAACGCGACACATGACCTCGTGCTGGTAAAAACGCCGTGAGAACTGCTCGGGCCACCCGATGAAGCTGGAACACGGACGGCAGATTAGATCATCGCATCGTAAAAACGTTCCGTTTCCTAAAGTTGACAGCAGTGCTGAGGTGACATCAGAGAATATTCTTGCTTTTAGGGAACGTGCCCTTTCATTTTAGGATGTAAAAAGGCACGTGTGCCCCCCACTCAGCAATCATGAAGCTGCTCACACATGCCCACAGCTTGTGCGAGAGAAGGAAACCAAACGTGGCAAATCGTTAACAGCTGGCGAATAGGGCTCACGACTACGAGGGGCTCCCCGAACTATTCGTGCAAGTAAATTACTCCAGAACAGGTTTTATGAAGGCGCAACAAGAGCGTGTGATGACTAAGTGTCCTCTTGCCCTGACGAAGTCCAGGGTTAAAGGTCAATGTAACCGAGAAAGGATTTCACAAACTTGGCATAAATTTAAGTGGTTTTTTATAGACTTAAAATTTGACTTTATTTGAACACAAAGGTAATGCGTGCTTATTTTTGAGAAAGTAGAAAATATAACAAAGGGCCTCTAGTATGTTAGTTGCCATACTTTTTCCAGTTTTTTCTTAGGACCATAAAGTTGTGGTCCTGAAATTTACACATCAGGTGGAGAAACTAGTAGGATTACCCAGTGAATGGCCTGGGTGCTCCCCAACCTGCCCCAGAATAGTGCCCTCCCTCCTGTCCTCGCCTCGAGGGCTGGCCCAGTGCTCCCTGCATCACAGCCTGCCTGCCCCTAAGCCCCACATGTCCGTTTCCCTCAGCCTGGCTGCTCACGTACAAGCCCAATGCAAAGGGGGGCTTCAGGGAGATCACACCCTCCCCCAGAGCGTGGTTCCGGGCTGAGACCAGGCTGCAGCCCTGAGTCCTGCTCAACATGCCCAGCCCTGTGGACACACTTTGTCCCCACCATCCTCTTAGGAGAAACGGAGGCCGCATCCATCAGTGCAGGTCCCTGGGCATCCGCAGCGGGCGGCCTCCTGGCTGCGCCTCCCACCCCTGTGAGGCTGCTGTCTCCAGCCTCCCCAGCACCCCGGGCCTCCTTCCCAGACGACAGCTTTTTCTTTGTATTTCCTTTGACCCACCTGTGTTGTCTCTTGGCCAGATGTCACCCTAGTCTGCGCTCCTGTGCTCTCGCTTCTTGACGACCAACCTCTAATTTCTGTACCTTCATCCTTGTGGGAGAATCTCCTGGACCCAATCACCCATCTCTGGGACTTGAGCGTTTCTGTGGGATTTCCTTCATAACCTCCTCTCCCTCACCCCCTTTCTCCTTTGGCCTTAGAAAGACTCATTACTTTATTGGACAAGTATTAAGCATCATCACTACAGGCTCAGTTAAAACTACGATAAAAATACCTAATAATTGTGTGTGCCCGTGAATCTTCTGAGTCACGTTTCTGCTCGTGGTCAGATTTCTGCCTGTTTCAGGGGGGTTCGGGCTCCGCTGCCACAGGCAGTGTGGGATCAGCGCTCCAGGTACGGGCACCCAGTCCTCCTGCTGACACTGCTCCTCCACGTCCTGTCCCAGTCTCGGAGCCTGGTCTTGTGCGTGCCTGCCTCCCTGTCCCTGCTCCCGGTGTCCCCCTTGCTTGATGAGCCATCCACCTCCATGGGCTGCAGTGAGCACGGCACTTAACGTGCCCCTGAAAACCAGGATGGGAAGCTTCCTCCTGCCTTTCGACGTCAATGAAGCAAAGACGCTGCCCTTGGAGGGTGTCCAGAAGCTGAATTAAATCAGCAGCCACAGCAGGAGCAAACTGTGGGGTGCAGGAGCCCTGGATCTCTTGGGTTGGCTGGCACACTTGAGTCTGCTACCTTGAAGCAATGCTTCGCCATCTCCAGGGCTCCAATCCCAGCTCCACCTCCCGCGGGCGGGCTGCTCAGCTCGCCTGTGGGACCCACCTCTGGGCACTGGGATGGCACCGGTCCCTCCAGGGCCTGTGAGGAGCAAGTGGGATGCCAACGAGAGCCTGACACAGAAGCACCAAGAATGCAGGGTGGTCGTGGTCTTTGCTGTCAGGGATGGGAACCCTGGGGAGGGGACCTTAGCAGTTAGTGGGAAGGAGTTACCGCGTGGTCTGAAAGCTGCGAGCAGAGCGCAAAAATATTTTTAGGAATATGGCATAATATGGAAGAAATGCGTCCACTTGATGCATGGGACGGTGGACATGCCAAACAGCTTTCTTGGCTAAATTTAGCAGAAGTGCTCTGTATTTAAGAAATATGTTAGCAAATATGCAATACAGGAGACATATGGAGTGCACTGCCTTGTGTGTCTGCCTCGCAGGACGCCAGCGTGTCCCTGGGGCTGCTGTTCTTCCTCGAGTGGGGCCGGGCAGCCAGCCGGGGCAGCTGTGAGGGCAGAGTCACGTGTGGTGACTGAGATGTAGCCAAGAGGGTGGGTACAGCCCTGGAGGCCTTCTAGATTCTTCTGGAAGACTGGTACTCAGGAGAAAGATTACCCCCAGGCCCACAGAGATTTATCGTATTGCTAAATTGCAGGTGTTTCCACATTTCTCCAGCTCTCAGAGTCCCTGTGGGATTGGAGAGGTGGGGTCATTGGGCCACAGGTGGGAAACCAAGGCAGAGAGCCTGGCTGGGGGCGCACCCTCACCTGGAGCTTCAAGGCCTTCGGTGCAGAAAGAGGCTCAGGAGCCCAAGGTCCACTGAGGAGCTGTGGCAGGGAGCCGCTGGGTCAGGAGAGCTCCAGGGTCTGGGGGCCCTGGAGGGGCAGATGCCAGATGACAGCAGGTGAGATGACCGGTACCGGCTGGTGCCGCCCGAGGCTGAGAACATGACGCTGGGACAGCCTCCACAGAGCAGGAGACCCTCAGCTCCCATAACAAGGATGGGGGGCAGCGGGGAGGGTCTCGTGGTCTCCATCTGACCTGCTTTCCTCGCAGCATCCAGCAGGCTGGGACGTGGGGACAGAGGACAGAGGAGCTGCTGGTGTGATGCCCGTGGGTCCCTGGGGGAGGGGGCTCCTTAAATCTTTTTAATGGGATTAAACCCTTTATTCAATGATTAAAAGAATGTTCCTAATGCCAAGGCAGACGCCTGAAGCTTGGTTTCGGCTGGAGAGGGACACAGACTAGGAAGACCTTGGCACATGGAAACGGGGACACAGGACAGAGTGAGTCCTGAGCCAAGCCTGGCTGGCTTCAGGATCTCACTGAGGCTGTGAGACCCAGAAAACAAAGGCCCAGAGCGCTGTCAACCCCCTCATGATTCCATGGGCCTCCCTTGGTCAAAATGAGAAGCAGCCTCACAACAGAGGCTCCCACCATGGTGCAAGAGGTCCTCTGGGGTCTTCAGATCCTGTTCCTTCATGGATTCCCCATTCCTGACTTTATTTTATCTTTGGATTCTCTTACCATGTAGTCAAGCCTTTGGCTTTTGTGGAGGCTAATATTTTTTTTTCTTGAATTTAGTTTTGAAACCAACAAAGATTGCACAGACAACACCCAAGGCAGAGTTTGACTGTGTGAGAGTAGGAAATCCAATTAAAAACATAAAACTGGGAAGAAAGGGGCCGCTGACGAGATGAGGAGTGACACTGAAGCACGAGTTCACTGAGGGGCAGCAGAAACGCTTGGTCTCCAGTGCCGCTCCGTCCCTCAGCTCCGGAGGAGGCCCCGCCTGGGCCGTGACGGGCATTCCTCTGCCCAGAGGCCCTGGGAGCCCGTCCTGACCCTCAGTGTCCACAGCGCTGGCAGTTTTCATCTTTGAAACAATTCCCTAAACAACCAAGCGTTCGAAGGATTCCGATGGCAGAAATGGGGATTGGGAAGAAACCATTCACTTGGTTTTGGGCCATCATTTTCCTCACTTCTGCACGTTAAAATATTTTGACTTTCAATCCATCAGCAGGGAATATGCATTCATGATATTTGCAGAACCTCTGAAATGTTTAATTAGGAAGAAAAATAGCTTTTCAAATTGGACGGAAAAGCATCAGAAAATTACAGAGGCTCTGTGCTTCACGCAGGCAGGATTTAATTACAGGCCTTTCCAAGGACCATGTCAACCTGGAAGAGTTTTCCTGGGAACGCCACTACGGTGTGACCCTGGGGAAACTGAGGGGAGGGGTGGTGGGATTTGACTTCTGAAGTGGCTGATGTTGCTATGAACGGCAGTCAGCTCTTAGCACCCTCCTACGTCCCACATCTACAACCACATCGGGTTCTTCTTAACCCCAGGACAGACTCACAACGTCGGGGTTCCCAAGAAATGTGTATTCACGGAATAAATGAATGAGGACCAGGCCCCTCCTCTCACAGGAGGTGCAAGCACAGGCTCTGAGTAAATGCTGTAGGTGCAGCCGCGGGACGCTCTGCTTCTCACCCCACACGTGTGTCCCGAAGCCTCGGGGTGTAACTGCCGGGCTGACTGCAGGCAGTGGAATGAGAGATGTGGGGGATCCAGCCTGGATGTCGGAGCCCCGTCCCAACTACCAAGACTCTCCTGGTCACTGGGGCCTGTCTCCCTGCCCCTGGGACGGTCTGACCATGTCCAGCAGGGACACCCAGGAGGCAGGCGAGATGAGACAGGGTCGCCCCGGAGCCAGTCTTGCAGCCCAGGTCGTCACGCAGCGGGGGCAGTCCCAGCTCCCAGTCAGCATTTGGGGTCCTTGGAACAGGGCCTGGGAACTCTCCTTTCTACAGAAACAGTCCTGAAACTGGGGTTGAATGCCCTACTATTTAAAGTCTTACTCTTAGAAAGCTGACGGGATGGTCTCCTGGTTTGGACACATTAAATAGCTAAACAGCAATTTGGGACTAGTTTGGAACCTAGAATCGCTCATATCTTCCCATGAAAATGTTCTGAATCCAGATTCGACCTGGACAGGTCGCTGCTGTGGGCTGTGTGCTGGGTTATCAGCAACCACGTGAGGCAGCAGCATTACCCCTTTCTCCAGAAGGGACGACTAACGCTGGAGGAAGGTAACAGCTGCAGAGCCACAGGTCCCAGGGCTCAGAGACTCCGCCCACCTCGTGTTTACCGCCCACAGGAGACTCACGGAGGACTGACATCTCCACCTCTTCAGTTGGGACTGGCTGGGCCTTACTCCTGGGACCCAGTAAATTCAGGAGCAATAAATGCACAAGGCATCAGGTGCCGAGCTCCGTCCCGGCCCGTGGGACAGCCCTGCGTAACGTGCGGAACACGGCGCCGCTGCTCTGCAACTTGAGCGGTGAGACGGCCGTGAGGAGAACGTGGTGTGCTGGGAAGTCAGGAGAGCCAGAGCCTCCAGACGGGCCGTGAAGAAGGACGGAGAGTGGGCAAGGAGGGGAGGCATCTCCAGGACGTTCAAACCCCCTCACGTGTCAGTGACGTCCCAGGAGCTATTCTCCTGGGCCTGCATTTCTCTGGCTGGAACGCCTGGCAGAGGGTGGTCACCATACCTTTGTGCCTTTGGGACGTGTGGGGTGGAGTTTAGCAGCACAAATTCCCGTGCCGCTCCTAGAATCGCCGAGTCCAGATGCACACAGGCCCCGAAGCGGCTCTCGCACTGGCCTGAGAGAATGCAGGCGGCACCCAAGGCCTTCGCTTGTCACAAAGGTGACGAGCGCTGAGGGAATGTTAAATACATTTGACACAGAAAAGCTAATTTCAGTGATTATGTGCAACAGAAAACAGCAGAGAGCAGAGCGAAGGCAGGCTCAGATCCAACGACAGTGAGTGAGCCTCTCCCTCACTCACATCACCTAGGCTTAAAAAGAAGCTCCCATCCTAAAAGTCTGGTGTAGATGCCACGTCATCACTGCGACTTTGCCCAGCAGAACTGAAAGTCTGATGAGGGTAGCCTGACACGCTCTCATCTCCCTGGAGCTGAGGGTCTGATTATATGTTCCCAAGAGAAGGACCAGAACCGAGTCAATCGCACCTTCCTCGAGGGGCTCTGGATGCCTGGTGTGTGCTGTGTGCCTGGAGCCAGGCCCTGACACTCAGCCTGGTTTTCTCCTGACCGCGTAGAAGGGTCGTTGTGGTGGTGTCTCCGTATTGACTAGGAAGGGTCAGCACAGCCCCCTGGCCTGGCCACCCGCCCAGGTGGGTCCCACACCCATTGCTGCTGCTTCAACCCACGCAGGGAGAGCTGGGGCCAGGGAGCTGCCCATCTAGTGGAAGGAGTCAAAGGGCTCAGCCACGCTCTCTGCGTGCGAGCTGGGCCTCTGACCACTCACGTCATTTCTCTAAACCTCAGTTTCTCCATCCGTCAAGTGAGTTGTCATCAGGACAAATGAGATAAGGGGTGGGTGGGGGAAACGGGGGGATGTTGGCCAAAGAGCACAAACTTCCAGTGATAAGTTCTGTGTCTCACCAAAAAAAAAAGTAAATATGTGAGGTGATGGTTAGTCAACTTGATTGAGGGACTCATTTCACAATGTATATATACAGAAACGTCACACTGTACGCCTTAAAGACATACAATGTCTATCTGTCAATCACACCTCAATTGAAAGACCACAGGAGATGATACCGGTCATTGATCCGCCTCAGGCCCACCAGCAACGTCAGCCACACCACCATCGCCCTCACTGACTACTGGCCAGGGGCCAGGAGACTTCTCTTCCAATTAGTGGGATAGTGGCTAGAATATAAGGTACTTGCTTTTCTAGGGTTTAATAATTTGGTGGGAAAAGAATTGGCCTTAAATTGTAAATCTTGGTGAGGAGAACAAAGAAAGCTCCTCTATAAAAAGGAGCCCGAGGAGACATGTTAATGGCCTGGGAAAAGTGATCTGATAGCAACGTCACCAACAATTTCCTTGGGTGTCAGGATGGCGGGGGCCCGGGGTGCCGGGAGCCAAACCAACGTGCGTGTGGGGCAGTGACCCAAGGGGAGGTGAGCGGGGAGTGGGGTGTCAGCAGCACAGAACAGAGTTTTCCCCCAGTATTTTGTGGGTAGAAGCATATTTATTTGTGCGTGGCTAGATATTCCCTAATGCTGTTTAAAGGGCCTCAAGCGTATCATTCCACACCCGGGTGTTTGCAGGAGATGTACCCCAGCTTCGGGTTTATGAGGCACTCACCATCCACACAGCACTACGGGGTAAATAAACGTCGCCCAAGGGGAGGACAGTGATCTGGTTTTCTGGTGTAAACAAAATAAAACCACTATCGTACGACATTGCAGGTGAGTGTGCAGGAAAGAACAGGACCCAGTGCTGGGGCTGCGGGAGTTTGCAGATAGGCCTCCGAGCAGAGCTGACGTCGACACATCGTGTAAACGATCACGTCCCTGGAGAAAGGGCTCACCTCGAACACACCTCCTAAACCACACTGGCCAACCGTGCAGCCCGGAGAGGGCTGCCTGCCACAGGCAGAGTCCCCAGCACAGCCTCAGAGAAATCACCAGCAGCCAGCCTGCTCCCAGCACAGCCGGGCGGGGACAGGCTCAATCTCTGAGTTTGCAAAGATGCTCCGACTTTGGTTCCACCTCCCGCTGCCAGCTCAGGGCTAAGAAAACTCCTGCTAGGCTTCTCGACAGCTCACATCACGGCAAAACCTTAAACGGGACCACGAAACCCCAGTGGCAGAAAGGATGCTCACTAAGCTCGTTTCAGGCAGGTGGAGCCCACTCTCGGTGTCACCTTCCAGACGCACCCACAGCAGGTGGAGAGAAGCAGCCTTTCTCACCTCCAAGATCAAGGAACCATCAGATAACCCAATGCCTGCAGCAGAACTCAAACAGGACCTGGCTGGCTTGGGCCAGCAGAGGAAAGATCTAAGTCGTAAGGCAGCGAATGGATGCCGCTCAGCGAGCACCGTTGGAAAATGGAGAGGAGGCGTGAGAACCAGGCTGGAAGCCCTTACCTTGCTCTCGTCCTCGGGGTCGTTATAGCCGCACGCGTCTATGAAATCAGGAAACATCTCCGACCATCCATCACTCGTGCAGTTTTTGCTTATGTTTCCTGGAAGACAAAGTTCAGATGTCTGACCTAAGTCCATGAAAGTGGCCTTAGTGCGAAGGCTTAGTCAGTGCTTGCCCCTGTGGGTCCTGAAATGCCCCCTCGGGGTCAGCGGGGAGCCCGAGTCTGCACCCAGCTCAGCCAGGTCACGGGTGTGCATTCACCCCTCTCAGCCGCCTCATCCAGGAAACCCAGGCGGTGACCCACCTTGGGCCTTGTGGAGCCTTGGGGGCCCAAGGGAGAGCATCTGTGCCATGAAGCACAGGCGCCACGAGGACGGCAGTTATGGTGGAACTGCTGTCACGGCGAGCATTATTATTATGGAGCAGAATGAAAATTAGCAGACCCTCACGTTCTGTCGAGTGAGAGATGTGTGCGGCCAGATCCTGATCATTCTGGAGCAGCCGTCCTGCTCTACCCTGCTCTAGCCCAGCTCCTGACAGCATCCTCCCCATTGCCAGGGCCAGCCCCTCACTCCTCTGCCCCATGGCACAGTGACCAGAGCACACAGGGCAGGCTCCACTGGGTCACTGATGTTGGAGGAAAAGATTGTGGTTGTAAGATTTAAATCTCATGAAATAAGGGCAATTTTGACCTTATAGTCCCGTTGTTTGCTCCTAACTAATCTGAACTTGTATATTAAGCTCAGGAAGGCAATGTTCCCTCCACTTAGGAAGAGTGTCTAGTGGACGACCACACAAAGTGAGGGGACCGTCTCCACGGGTGCTGAGGGTGATGGACAAAATGAGGCAGCACTGGTGGCCTGTGTCACGTCTGGGGCCTGCTGGGTGGCTCTGGGAGGCTCAGACCCGGGAAGGCGTTTCCTGCCATTGGCACTGTGGGTCTCCGTGAGCGGACGCGCTCCCTCCAGCTTCCGCGATTTCTGGGGCCAGAGCCTTCGGATTTAGCAGCAGTTTCACTCACATGATCTCTTTATTTTGAGGGCAACTTTGAGGCAGACTTGGTAGGCATTACTGTTCCCACTTTACAGACAGGAAGAGGAGGCTCTGAGGGTTCCGGGACATGCCCAAGGTCCTGTAACAACTGAGTGGCAGAGAGAGTTTTTCTGACTCAAAAATCTTATTTCCTCAACACCAAGGCAGCCTGCCTGTCACTTGCTTTCACTGATTAATCACAGGACATCAAGAGGAGAGTGCATTCACGTTGAGGTGGAAATGGCATAAGCAATTCTGGGTGCTCTGCATGCAGACAGGCGGGAGAGCCTGGACCCTGGTCCCCGGGAAAGGAAGTGGGTGGGGAGGCATCAGCAAAGCCCCCGGTAACATCACCTGGGCCAGCCCTGCCCGTCACTCTCCACACCATCACCCGCCGGTTTCTCTGATTCCAGGCCTGAAACCTCCTGCTCCAGGTCCCAGAGGGAGCCCCAGGGGGTGGGGGCAGCTTGGGCCCAGGGACAGTGAGGCTCCCGAGAGATCTGGCCCCAGGACCCCATTTTACAGAGAGGGAGCCTGAGGCCCACGGGAGACAACGCTCTGCCCGTCAGGGTCAGGAACAGCAGCAGTGTACCACGCACCAAGCTCCTCCTGGGTGCCAGGCTGGGTGCCAGGACTCCGTGTGTGTATCAACTCATTTAATCCTGACAGCCACACGAGGAGGCCCTTTGATGACCCCATCGTTTAGATGAGAAACCTGAGGCTTAAAGGAGTTGGACTCCTCGGCCAAAGTCACACAGCTAATAAGTGAAAGGCCCCACTTCAATCCCGCATAGTGACCTCCTCATCCGCACAGCACGCCTGCTGCCCAGTCTGCACTGGCCCAACTCCCGGGACCTCACCCTGAGCTCTGTGGACGGGGCCATGAGCAGACGCTGAGCTGGCCATTCCTCACTTCCTACAGGCAAATGCTAATCTAAAGAGGACACATAATTGAACTTCATCCTATAAAGTCAAGACTCCCCCCACAGCGCCTGGCTTCACACTCCTCAGAGACACCTGAAGGCAGAGGTGGAAGGTGAGCATCCAGGAAATGCCTTAGGTGGCAATGTGCAGAGGGGGCCAGGGAGGTGAGAGAGGACAGAAAGTGAGAGAGAGGACGGGGAGGTGAGAGAGGATGGGGAGGTGAGAGAGAGCACGGGGAGGTGGGAGAGGACGGGAAGTGAGAGAGAGGACCGGGAGGTGAGAGAGAGAATGGGGAGGTGAGAGAGGACAAGGAGGTGAGAGAGGATGGGGAGGTGAGAGAGAGGACGGGAGGTGAGAGAGAGGATGGAAGGTGAGAGCGAGGACGGCATGTGGGAGAGAGGACTGGAGGTGGGAGGTAGGGAGGAGGTGAGAGAGAGGACAGGAGGTGGGAGAGGATGGGGAGGAGAAAGAGAAGAGGGGAGGTGAGAGAGAGGATGGAAGTTGAGAGCGAGGACGGGATGTGGGAGAGAGGACTGGAGGTGGGAGATAGGATGGGGAGGTGAGAGAAGACGGGAGGTGAGAGAGGATGGGGAGGTGAGAGAGGAGGGGAGGTGAGAGAGGATGGGAGGTGACAGAGAGGACGGGGAGGTGAGAGGAGGGGAGGTAAGAGAGGACGGGGAGGTGAGCGAGGACGAGGAGGTGGGAGAGAGGAGGGGAGCTGAGAGAGAGGACGGGAGGTGAGAGAGAGGATGGGGAGGTGAGCAAGGATGGGGAGGTGGGAGAGGACGGGGAGGTGAGAGAGGATGCGGAGGTGAGAGGAAGGTAACAGGAAGCCTTTCCTCCTCCCGCCTCCTAAATCCAGTTCGGACATGATGGCACCGCTGTTCCATGACTCAGTAAACTGAGGCCCTGAAGGGGAAGTGACCCCTTCAGACGCAAACCCTACGCATGACAGAAACAACACCGGCAGACATACCTGGTTTGCTGTAAAAATTGCTGAACACTTTTGGACAGGGCACTGTGACGGTCTCGCCTACATCTGCAGGGCGCCAGCACGTGAGGTTGTCCCAGACTCCACTGCAGTCTGGAAGGGAGAGAGAGTGAAAGAGGGACTGCCAGCCCACTGCAAGGAGAGAAGGCATGTCACCGCTGGGGACACCCAGGTGGACAGGAGCACACCTGTTTAAAAGATTTACAAACGGAAAGCCTATGAGGTAGTTATCTTGCAACTTATGTTTCTGTGAAACAAACCTGCACCAACGATATTATTGAGAATATTCTTAGCTCTGTGTTCATTTCAATCAGCTTTGGAGAAATAACTGGGTCTGTGGTGGAAAGCACTGAGTCATCCAACGTGCACTGCAAACCTCTGAATTTAATAGAATCGTCACTTTCTTCCTCTGATGTGCATCCCCTAGTGTGAAAAAATGGGCACTACTGGGTATTTGTGCGAGTCTTGGAGGCTTAGAGTCCCCTGCATGAATGTCATTTGTCCTTTTAGGGAATTCAACCTCAAGGATAATTTGCAAATTTAAATATTTGATAAGATTTAGTTGATTATATCAGTCAAGATGACATATTAGTGATGAAGTCTTAGGTTACCTTCATGGGGTTATTAAATCACTGAATTTGCATAATGTTATAGCTTAAACCATTTTCCAGATCTCTTACTTGGTCTTAATAACCACCCACAAGGGCAAGTCACACACATCTTCCACCAGTCACCTCACAGACAGAAGGCACAAGGTTCAAACAGCACAACGACCCCTCAACATCACACAAACCGTGACCGAATCCACATCTGAACTCGGGGCTCTACAAGTCCATGGTATTTCTGCTACATTTTGTGACCTCTAAAATGTTATAATTTATTTAAACTTCAATACTGGAGGAGCCACGTGCCCAGGTAAAAATGACAGCAGTTCTGCTCTCTGCCACTCTGTCTAGACCCATACAACAGTGGCAGGAATACGTCAATACAGGATGTACATTGTTGGATTGAAGACGGGAGTGTTTCAGTTTCAAGAATACAGATGCCTCCGAAAAGCTGGCTATAAACCAAGTTTTGTGGATGAAAATACTTTCTAAAGGTTTGTAAAATAAAAATGAAAATATATTCATTCTAAAAATTGAATTACATACTAATGATTAAATAAGTACATAAATTCATACTATATTAATATTCTTACATATTTAAAGAAAATGTTGCTTTTTAAAAAAAATATTCAGAACAAGTCAACAAGAACAAATGCACCGCTGGAAACTCCAGGTATGTGTCCAGGCTAAGGGACCAGGGCAGTGAGGGGCCTGAGCAAAGCTGTGATGAGACCCTAGTGACACTGTTTAAAGGGCTAAGCTCGTAAGCCGAGCGCCTTCTGACTCCAGCTCCAGAGAGAGGGACCGCCACTGAGGCTCAGACAAGACAGCCTGGGGCCCGGTTCCCGACGGAGAGTCAACAAGGGGAGGAAAGGGAGGGTGTCCAGGTCTCCAGAGAAAAACCAAATGATGGCAAAGCCCCCCCACCTCTGATGAGGATGCGCAGTTACCAAAGATCAATTCTGACAGTTTGGTTGTTGATTATTTTGAAGGTTCAACTGTCTGCACTACAAAAACGACAAATTTCTGCTTCAATAATGACACCTTAACAGAGAGACATTAAATCCCTGGGTTCACTTCCAGCAACCTTAACAAGGCAGTAGGATTTGATTCAAGTTCCTTGAGTCTGACTGAGCATTCCTTCAATCGCTAGTAAGTCTTCCCTTTCTCTCCTCGTTCACTGAACTCCACATGCAGAAGCTGTGGACGACACATGCAAACTCAAGGAGCTTGACCATACAGCGGCAGAGAGTGATGGACCTTCTACCTACAGTCCAGGGGAAGAGCAGTCTGCAGGGCCCAGGGGAGTGTGTGGAGGAGGGCGGCAGGCTGGTAATGAGGCCTTTACATATGTGGTGAGGCTGAGGGCAAGAGACAGCCAGTCAGGAATATACGAGCTTCTCTCTTCTTCCCAAATCTCACAAAAATGACAGCCAAGAAATCTGAAAGGGCAGCACCAAAAGACGTCAATAAAACTTTGAAGATAGAGAGCGTATGTGTGTGTTAAACAACTAGGCAGAGCAGAGGGAGCCCCAGCGCAGCCTGCAGGAGGACAGGAAGCAAGCAGCAGGTGATGCTTGCCCACTGGAGGGGCTCCGGACTCCAGACACTGGGCACGGGGTCACCAGATTCGATGGAATCACATCAAGTCTGAATTCTGAACCTCGAGACCTCCAGCCTTCCTTTTGCTCTGCTAGGCTTTTCCGGAAGCCAGGCTTATGCCACCTCAGTGGAACAGGACCACAGGAGGCCCCAGACCAGGCCCAGTGGGACGGAAGGATCGAGGGTCCAGGAGGGGCGGCTCTAAGAAAAAAATTGCACTTTGTGATTTCCTTATATATCTGATTGTCTTGAGAGTATGTTATTGTTATTCTGGTACAAAGCTTGATGCTTAACTATTGACAGAGTATAGAAAACTAAACAGAAAAACAAGGCACTTCTTGTTCCAGGAAAAGCATAAAGTTGTACAAGAAAAGAAAAGTTGATTGTCATACGGTCAACTGTGGTCATAATAATATAAATCAACACTTGTGACACGACTCTGCTGGAAGGCCAGTTGGAGGAGGGACAGAAGTTTGACCGGCAGGGCCATTCTCAGTGGAAGAACAGCTTGAGCAAAGACACTAAACTTGGGAGAAAAGGCTCGTTTGGAAAGTAGTGAATAGTCTAGATTGTCTAAGACACAGTGGCTCGGGTGAGGCCATCAGGGCCTGCGTGAAAATTTATTTTTGTTACACGTTCGTAGCAACCCAGGTATTTGAGATGGTGATAATAAAACCAAAGGTCAGTCTGAGAAGAGGAAAATCTTGTTCCTATCAGTAGACTCTGAAGAGCTACTTGAGGAAATTCAGCAACCATTCCTAATTTTTAAAAACTCTAAATAAAATAATAAATAGTGAGACTGCCTTAAGATAACAAATACCACTCATTAAAAATAGCAAGTATTAGAAATGGTTAAACACAGTGTACAACCAAAATCAGGAACCTGGCTGAATACTTGCTGTCACCACTAGTATTCAGCAATATGCCAGAAGTTTTAGCTGAAGCAATAGATAAAAGAAAATGAACCAAGTGGTGTACATTGGTACAGAGAAGAGAAAAAATCCTAGAACTGCACTTTCCAATATAGCAACCACTAGCCACATGTGGCCATTTAAATTTAAATCTAAATCAGTGAAAATTAAATACAATTAAAAATTCAGTCCCTCAGTTGCAGTAGCCACATTTCAAATGCTCAGTAGACACATATGGCTCGTGGCTATCATATCACAGCTCAGATACAGAACATTACCATTGTCACAGAAAGTTCTATTGGACAGCGCCATCCTAGAGCTATAGTTAAAACAAACAAAAAATAAAATTAACGAGCCACTCTTAAAAATTATCAAGAAGCTTGAAGCAAAAAGAAAACAATGAAACCCATCATTACTGTACATATACTAACACTGAGTGTAAACTAGCCCAGAAAGATAAAACTTTCTTTACGTCCTGCTCTTCAGCTAAAAATGCACATATAAATTGCCTGAAATATTTTATAAATAAATGTAAATTAGATTTTTTTTGGTAAAAAATGTATTTTTCACTGATCACGCAAATATTTTCTGTCTTTCAAAACCTACCAACAAGGAGATGAAGAAGCTCTCTTGTCCAAAGTGATGGTTAGTGTCTTGGTGAATTGAAAGCGTGGTAGAAAACCAGAAAAAAAAATGCCTCAATTATCGTCTATTAATTTAAAACACAAAAATGTGTGTGTGCTACTTAAACTTAGAACATAGAGCCAAAATCTCTCCTTTGAGTATGGGCTTCTTGATTGGGCTTCTCACTGCTTTTCTTGTGTAGATCATCCCCCTGATGTACCACCTACGATTTCTAATTTCAGAGTATGTAAAGTGGACTGAATTAGACTCTTGCAAAGCTCGATTTCCAGAAACTAACCCCAGTTGTTATTCTCATCTCTAATGCTACAGCTAATTAGCAACTCACCTTTTCTAGTCTTTCCAAAACATACAAATTAGTTTTCTTAGAGATAGTGCTTTTTTTCGTACTTCATCAACTTACATACTATTTAATTAAGTAGTTGGGTAGGAACAGATTTCAGAGGCACCACTATGTTGTGACTCAGCAAAGTCTCCCAGAAGCTGCACGGAGGTGATGAGGTGGGCAGGGAGAGCCCTCACCAGGAGCCTGGCCAAGGTGCCCCAAGTGAACCTGCCAAGTTTCAAGGGAAAAGTACAGGAGCCCAACGTCAACTGATGGTGGTGGCTTCCTAAGTTCTTCTTTGAAAGGCAGTTTAGTCTCCTGAAAACAATATTCTAGACTCAGCGGTTCAGAAAAGCTGGTCTTATGTACGGTGCAGCCTACAGACATTTCTCAACCTTCACAGCACCTTCAACGAAACATACACAACAGGATACCTCCGAACCGGGTTGAGGAGAGCTGCTATTTGAACACGCTCCAGAGGATGGGACCCGAGAGAGACAGCCGTGATCCCACCTACCTGAGATCACCTCGCCAGTGGGAGAGTCTTACCGAGTGGGGAGGAATCTACCACAATTAAAAGGAACCTAACCTCCTTGCACCTGAAGGACTAATTCTCTCTCCAAAATATCCCCAGGCCAGTCATAAGACTCACGGCTGATGGTGCGTGTGTTGTTTTGAGTTTTGGATTTATTTTCTCATTATTTCAATGATATAAACATCAGGTAATTTTCAAGAAAATCACAACATGAATCTTACTACTATACTTTAGGAAAAAGCTTTTACAAATACCGCATTTCATCCTCACAGCCCCAACCCCTGTACTCCACAGCGAGGAAACGAGGCTCACAGAGTGAAGACACTTGCTCTGGGATGAAGAGTGAGAGCAGGACCAGAACCGGGTGTCATCGTTACTGCTCTCTCCCTAGACGGCCACTGTTCCCCATTGGCCCTCTCTGACCTCCCAGGACCTGCTATCAATCCCAGGCTTGGGGACCTGTGGTGATATGCTCCTATCACTTCAGTCTTTCATGTTTAAGATATTTTGTGACAAAGGCACTGGACATGAAGCCAAAGGCATGTATCTGAGTCCAGGTTCCTCCTTAAACCTCAAGTGTGATGGAAATAAATCCCTCCACACTTAACACGTGTGGACCAGGGGATGATTCTGTGAGCACTCCCACAGCAAATGCCAGGGCTTATGTTTCAGACGAGGCTGTGACCACGACCATATACACAGATGCATTCACTCTGCCCTGTCTGTGTGAGGGTCCAGGGGCACTGCCATCACTGGTTGTGCTCTGGTCCATCCAAGTTTCACCATGAGAGAAATCCAGTCCCCTACACATATCAGCTCACAGAGAGAGGCAGCACAGCGGTGGGACAGCTCAGGAAACTCTGGCGGGCCTGACTCTTGAAGATGGACTTCACGGTCCTCACTTGCACCCTGTGATGGAAGTGCATTTCCCCAGCATGTACAGGAAACAGTGGGCACTGAGCGTCAGCAGCCACCACAGAGGGAGGGGGCTCAGCTATCGCAGCCCCGCCTGCGGAGGAGAGGGCTGGGTGACCAGCATCAGGAGACTTCATCATCAGGATAATTTTGTTCTAGAAGGCAGGGTGCAGGAACAGGTGAGTAGGAAAAGAAAGCAAGAAATAAAACTGTTTCTGGCACTAGGGTGTGTCAACTTAAAAAGCAAATTTGCCAATTATTTTACCCTTGAAACAAGTTTATTCAGGAATAGCCAAAAGAATTGCAATTTGGGATGTGCATGCTGTGGCAAACCACAGGCAAATCCAGAGAACAAAGGAGGGAAGCTGCTTTTACAGAGAAAAGGGGTGGAGTGGGGGTGGGCAGGGCCATTCTAAAGGAAAGTCCATTGGGGGAGTTCAAGGTGGCAATGGCTTCTCATTGGCTGAGCTGCAGCATCTCTCATTGGCTGAGCTGTGGTGTTTCTGATTGGCTGGGCTGTTGCTGGGTGGAGAGAGAAATCTCCCTCCAGTAGTAAAGTAGTTGTACTTCCTGTGGAAGATGCAAGCCCTCTCTTCCTGTTTGATGTAACTGACAATGTGTGATGGGGTGTGAGAGCTCCCTCTACAAGCCTTCCCCCATAGGCCTCCAATTTAGTTAAGGTTTCTTTTATTAATTTCCACATTTTTCCCTTTTGATCCAGATCTTTCTCAGGAAGCATCACTGATCAACAGTCAGATTCTCTGCACGTAGTGGTCTTGTCCCTCGGAGCCAGGAAGGACCTTTCCTGGTTGTCATGTCCCACGTTGGAGGGAAGGTACACAGGGGTTGGAAACCATTTAGGCCACATTTGACAAGGAAGATTAAGATTTAACTCTCAGGCATTTCTCATCTAAAGTCTATATTTCTCCAAAGTCGTAGGCGTTGGAGTTTATCTGGAAGTGAGGAGCTAACATCACCTTATTGGGTACGTCATTTTTATAAAGGTTCGACAGGTAATATGTACAGAACTTTAGAACAAGTACACAGAGTAAGATTAAGATCAATACTAGGCCCAGTTTGCAGGATGGTTCTAAACCGGGAGCCCAGACCTGAAGGTAACCAGCTGAACAAATCAAAAGACAGTGGATTGTTAGGTGAAATTTGTTGTAGCCAATGTGCTTGCTTTCTAATCTTATGTAATTGAGTTTCTACTTCCTCAGAGGCATTTATCCATGTGCAACAGGAGGTGTTTGCCACAGTACAGACACCTCCTTGCTCAGTAGGTAGATAATCAAGGGCTATATGATTATCCCAAACTACCTTGGCCAATGAGTTAAGTGACTGTTGCTGAGCTGAAATTGCTTTGGCTATGGAATTGGAAAATTCCTCTAGATTCAGGGAAAGATTCCTGATCATTTGTTTGTTGGCACTCGCTCTGATCCATGGGAAGAGAGCTCTTCCTACAGAGGCAAACCCAGAATCACGAACACCTCCTGGAAATTCTCGGTTAAAACGATTATAGTGGTTTAATGGAAAGGACCAGTAGGAGGCCTCTGTTTGGTTACGTAGAGAGATAGCATATGTGAATACAGCAATGGCACACTGTCCTTGTATTCCCCAGTTGTCAAGGCAATGAGTTGCCCAAGCATAAAGGCCATTACTGAATCCTTCACAGGTGAAGACATAACCAGGGGGTGTATATAATGCTCCTACATTAGTGATATCATCTACAGACTTATTCATCAGCGCAGAAGCATTAGCATTGGATAACCAAGGCTCAGACACTATGTTGTTACATACCAAGAGGTTGCATAAATACATGAACATGTAAAGAAGTACACAAACGATTGGACTTACACTGATGGTCCCACAAAATTTTTCAAAAAATATTCAAAAGATCTTGTTTTTCCCTTCCAAGGATGGGTTAATTAAAGCAAGGAACAAGTTTCGGCGGGCCTAGCACCCTGACTCGGTAAAATGGGCCAGCAGAGCAACTTAGACAAACAACAGAATCTAGAATCCCAGTGAAATTACTTATGGGGTGAACTAAGGGGTCATTACTGTCTAGGACAAACTGAAGTTTCTGATGGCAAACCCAGCAATCAGAGAAGTTTCCCCCTTTCGAAAGGAATTGGGAAATGTGAACATGGGCATTGTCCTTCTGGGAAAGAGAAGGAGAAAACAAAGTAAGAAACAACAGTGGGAAGAGGGTACACAGGCCTGGTCCCGTCATCTTGGGAAAGCGTCTGCCTCGGACGTCGGCTGCCTCTCTTCCTGGTCAATGTGATCTGGAGTCTCCAGTGTTTGTAAAGGACCAGATGTCAGGTGGAGCCTTCTTCACCTGTGAGATGTGCACCCAAGGCTCGAGTCCCTGAAGCTTGGCTGCCACCTAGGTAGTGAGGAGGGCCTGGTATAGTCCCTTCCACGGAGATTTCAAGGGCAGTAAAATTGGAAATGTCAGTTTGGAGTATTGTGGCTAGACATTTAAGGAAGTTAGAAGAATTTAGGATCCAGTCCAGCTTACAGGTATAACAAAACCTTAAAGACAATAGGACTAGCATTTAATATCTACAAAGGTGCAAGCATAATTTCTCTCTCCACAGTTTCCCCCATTTTTATTAAAGATAATCATAGTAAAACTAATTTGTTTGTATTAAACTTGGCCTGATTATTTATATAAATGCAGCAAAAATAGGGATTGATCATATAAGCTCTTTTTAAAGATTGCTTTGCTGAAACTTTCTAAGCAAGGTACTAGGTCAGTTTTTCCCAGCAGTTCCTTAAAGCTGTCTGGTCACTTCTGAGTCTATGTACATCTTCTTTGAATATAACATTCTAGTCAAGCCTTGGTAATGTATTATTTCCTACTGTATCCTGTTATAAGGAGAACAGATCTTCACTGGGAGCAATTTAGCAATGTTCTTATCACTACCTTGCTTTCACTTTCTGCTCAGAGACCACCCCTGAAAAACTACCATTCCTGGACGCTCAGGCCTCATTTTCCAGTGGCCTGCACTGACCACACTGCACAGGAAGGACTCCAGGGTCTCTGTTCCCAGAGTTCAGGGTGCACAGAGTTCTGAGACGTGGAGATTATACCCTGAGTGGCAGCCAGGAACAGCGGCACAAAAACACCGCTTTCCAGAAGCTGCATTCCAGGACTCTCTGTGTTAGCGTTTATTGTAAACAAGGCTCCCGGTGAAGCTGACAAAGCCCTTTGGGAAGCTGGCTGTGACGCCGAGCGGGTCTGGGTTCCCAGCCCTGTGGACGGCGAGCACACCACTCATACACCCCTCACCGGATCTGGAGACTCTGAAACACCGGCCCACACTCCCCACTCCTGGATTTTTCTGTCGCCTTTCCCTCAGTTTTGGTTCCTCTTTGACATCTTGGATGCTGCCTATTCAGGTGGCCGGTTACAAATACCCTGTTACTCCAAGGCCTGTAGAAGCCCAGATAATCTGAACACTAACAGTGGTGATCAAATTCTACTAAATGAAGGCGTCTTTCCTCTTGCTGTTCTAAGGATGCATATTTACATCATTTGTTCTTAAAATCTTTGCCAGTGAGATAAGAAAAGCTACATCCATGCATTCGCTAAGCTGGGTACGGTGCCAAACGGAGTTTTAGAAATGGTGCAATCAGGAATGAAGATAATTGCTTTTGGCAGGAACAGAGTGCAAAGGAGCCTTTTGAGGGCAACATCCACAACACCACCCCGTCAGAACTGATAAAAGCCTGGGCTCTGGAGCCTCAGAGACGGTCAGCGCAGCTGCAAGACGAGCACGCCGCGAAGTGCTGCTGCAGTCAGAAGCTGGAGGAACGACCCGGAAGACAGTGAGACAGGACACGCCCAGGCGCGATAACAACCTGACTGCCATGGAGACAGAAATGAAACAGCACACTGTGCGAGCGATAAACTGCACTTTCTCCATGATTTCACAGAGCTTTCAGACACGCTGCAAGCACGCCCTCCTGAGTATTCACTCTTCAACGGACGCTGAAGCATTGACCTGCCCCGAGGCTGGACTGCCCATGGAGTGACCTGGAGCAGCAGGGCCCTGACCACGAGCTCTTCCTGCCGCCAGAACAGAAGATTAACCACACCAACAAGGGCGTAACTTGCGGACTGGCTCTCAGCATCCTCTGGCTTGTAAATGAGCCCACACAGCAGGTCAGTCCTCCGGGCCCTGAGAGAAACAGCTAAGCAGACCTGGACCGAGGCACCAGGACCACGTTGCGTCCTCAGGTCACCTGTATGAGACACCTGGATTTGATGTAGGAGGAAACCCAGCCCCACGGCAGAGCTAGGACTCCAAACGCATTTAGCGTGCTGCAAGGAATGTTTTACAGGGAACTCATTTTCCAGACAACTCCAGGATGCCCCAACATTCTGTCTAATTAGGATGTTGAATAATCCACCTCAATAGCCTGGAGGTGAACTACAAACTCAGGCCTGGGAAACACCACTTGCTGGGACACTGCCACTGGATGGCACTGTGAAACGGGGTCACTTCAGAGCTTTGAATCTGGAAGTAGCAAAGTTTTATTCTGGAGTCAGCGGTTCAGGCAGATTCCATAGGTGGGAGTCATGTTCTGGGACTTGAACTAACATTAAACCAAGACTCCAAACCCAAAATTAACCAAAACTGTTAACTGAACAAAAGGATCTTTCAAGGGAACATAGGAATCCAGTTTGAACCTATATATTTAAAAAATACGCTGAATCCAGTAAACCCCGAACATCAAAATGTCCTCCGAATTGCGCCTGAGCGAGTCCATGCCTGTGGTTGGGACCCCCGGCCAGCCCTGCTGCCCAGGAATTGATGAAACAGCTCAGATGGGAGCAGCGTCCCTACCTCCCCTCTCAAACACCCCACAGACAGGGGGCTCACAGGAACCTGAGTGAGCTCACAACAGCCTCAGTTTAGGAAAACTGGTGAGTGTGCGAAATTGCATGCAAAACGCTTGTGCCCTTCACCCTTCGAGATGTCTCCTGTTATTACCTTTTATAAACAGCCTCTGTTTCCTTACACATTAAAAATTCTCAAAAATCTTCCCTCCAATGTCTGTGACGACATGGGACATTGTTGGTGCTGCATGAACTCCAGGCAGCCAGAGCTGAGCGATGCTTTGCAGAAGGCCTGACTCAGAGGCTAAGACGCTGGGACGTGGAGTGTGGGGAATCCTGCCATGTTATTCCCAGGATAATCTTCTACAGATTTATGATGGGGACTTGGGTGACTTCCCGGGATCGTCCCAGGACGTATATCTGCCAGTGTTATGACGAGCCTGATAAATCAGCAGCAGACGCACAGCTGCGTGTGACTTGTGTGTGAACTGACCCCAGTGCAGAAGCGCCTGCCCTGCTCTCAGGCCACGGCGTCCACAGCTCCCTCCTGTGCGAGACCACAGGGCCACCCTCCTAGGCTTGGTGGGAGGCACGGCTGTGTCCAAGGTCTGCAGGATGAGGGGACTGGTGTGGCATAGCTGTCCGGGGCCCTAGAACGTCCACAAGTCAGTGCCCTGGGTCACAGTTCTAGTGACCTCCGCAGCCCCCATCTACCCCAGGAGCAGAACCTCCCATGGGTGCTCGGGCCCCTCGGTACTCAGCCCTCCCCACCCTGCCTCTCTCCTTCCCCTCCTCTTCCTCCAGGCCCGCCCTGTCACGCCTCCTCCCGCCTCAGGACCTTGTGCCCAGAACGGTTCCCAAGCTGGCCCCTCAGTCTCTGTAACAGCCCTGTCCTGCTCCACTTTTCCTGCTCTCAGCTCCTCCTGTGCCGTCTTCTTTCCCTTCATTTCTGGAGTAGCCTACCAACACTCTCCAGCCACGGGGGCCTTCTCAGTCCTCTTCTCCCTGCAGGTCAGCCTCTGGCTCCACCAATCGCTGAAAGGACTCTTTCCCATCACCTTCCACAAGGATCATCTTCATCATCTCCCACCTGGATCTACTAGCTTAGCAAGTTCTGTCACTTTCAGGGTCACCCTAATTCCTCTCTGCTCCATGAGCCTTCCTGAAACACAGCTCACATCACAACACCCACTTTTCAGAACTCCTCATGGGGCTCCTCAGGCCCCAGCTCTCCAGGCTGCGGGTGAACCCTGCCCTCCTTCCTCAAGCCGCTGCTCGTTCTGTTCTGTGTCCACGTCTGCCCTTGCCCCTCCTCCTCCCGGGGCTGAGCTCCGGTGGCCTCGTGTGCCTGCCGCGTGCTTCTCCCGCTTCGCCACACGTCCAGATCCTGCCACCTCCAGCTCCGGAACAAAGCAGCTCTGCCCAGGTGGAAGTCCTCCCTCTCCCTCCCCTGAGTTCCCATGGCGTGTTTTGGTGTCTTCAGTGTCCAGAGCACCCAGCACAGGGCCTCGCGAGAGCAGAGTGTAGGTGCTCACTGGAGTAACACAGGACACATGTGCTATCCTTGTCACGGGGAGCCAGTAGGCAGGGCCCAGCCAGGGGGCCTGGCCTCACCCTCAGTGTCCACTCAGGCCTCTGTGCCCCCCTGCAGGGAAGGAAGGAGCTGTGAAGAAGTTACAGATTCCGTGAAAAGCTGTACTAACGCTTTCCTGCGGTGTCAGAAAGGAGCCTTTGGAGGTGTTAATTCTCAGGCTATGGGAGCTCACAGGAACTGCCGTGTTTACAGTGAATGCAGACTGAGAACACTCCGGGCTAGTGCTACTCGGCCACCACCTGCAGATAAAGCACGGCTGCCTCCGACGGGTCCCTGTTTACACGCAGAAAGGTAGAGAACCCAGCGGGCCCCACAGGGGTAGAGTCACCAGGTAAGCTACCGCCCTGAAAACTCCAAAGCCATCACCGTAGGCCAGAGGAAGGAAAGACTGGCTTCACCACGTTGCAGTAAGCTGATGGAAGTCCTTCTCTCAAGGGGTCACTCAAACTGAACGTGAAAACAACTACAGTGAACGTGCAAGAGAGTGAGACACCATCGCAGCGAATGGACGTTGTGATGTTCAAAGGAGTTGCCCTTACCTTTGAAGCAGACGTTAAAGAGCAAGAAAACCTTCTTCGAAAGCATGCCTCTCTGTCTCCTAAGATACCAAACATGGTTTTGTAAAAAGGCATTTGATGGGACTGGCCCAGTGGTGCAGTGGTTAAGTTCATGTGCTCCGCTTCAGCGGCCCGGGGTTCAGAGGTTTGGATTCCGGGTGTGGGCCTACACCGCTATTCAGCCACGCTGTGGCAGTGTCCCATATAAAGTGAAAGAATATGGGCACGGATGTTAGCCCAGGGCCAATCTTCCTCAGCAAAAAAAAAAACAAAAGCCCAGGAGCCGGGACACTAACGAAACACCTTAGAATACAACACAGCTATCAGATGGAAAAGATAAACCAGTGCAGAACCGTCTCCAAATACACTGCTAAAGTGAAAAAGAAAAAGAAAGCACAGACCAGAGCATGTGGGTGGACAGGATGCTAACTTCCACTGTACAGAAGAGCAACGAAGAGGGAAATGCAGACAAACGTGAATGTGCGTGGGTCTCCAGGAGGTGAGCGAGAGGCCTGCAGCAGTGGCTGTCCTGAGGGAGGCGAGCTAGGGGTCTGGAGGGGGAAATACTTTTCATTGAATGTACTTTTTTTGCTGAGGAAGATTGGCCCTGAGCTAACATCTGTGCCCACCTTCCACTATTTTGGATGTGGGACGCCGCCACAGCATGGCTTGATAAGCGGTGCGTAGGTCCACCCCCGGGATCTGAACCTGTGAACCCCGGGCCGCCGAAGTGGGGTGCGCCAACTTAACCACCATGCCACCAGGCCTGCCCCCTGCATATATTTTTGAATGGTATTTGTTTCTATGTGCATATATCACTTAATTTTTAACATAAAAATTTTCATTAATTTGTTCAGCACAATCTTATTGAATATCTTTTTAAATGCCCAGGGCTGTGCAAGATCTTGGGGCTGCCTTGGGAACGAGATGCTCTCTCTCCCTCAAGGACAACGTGGTAGAAGAACCAACACACCGCAGTGAGTTACGATCACAAAAGTCACAGCATGCCACGGAGCATGAGAGAAGGATGATCGACCCTGCTGAGATGCCACCATCCTGGTGCTGGGGACGACTCTCCAGGGGTGTCTTGGGAAGGGGCATTGACAGCTTTGCTCCAGACTGTCTTTCTGAGCACGTCTGTAAATACAGCAAACAGCCTTGGCAGACAGGGATGTGCTTCCCTGTGGGCTGGCCACAATAACTGGGAGAGCATCTTTCTCTGGAGCAAATGCTGAGCAGGAGCAGCAGCAGCCTCCTTGTGACGTGGGGGCTCCTCAGCTACGACACAAACCCACTGTGGGCACTGCATATACATGGCTGCTCCACATCATCCTGTGGGACTTGGGAAAAGGGAACCATGTGGACATGAACCTGTGCTGCCTGCTGTGCTGGAGCAGTGAAGGCGTCTGTCTCTGACCAGCGTCTTGTGTCTTCTGCAGGCGTCTGAAACTGGGGCAGGCTAACTTGTTAGCTTGCAAGTGGGGGAAACCCAAAACCTTCACAGCTCTTGACAAGTAGATCAAAATCGGTCTAGAAGCCTTTGTTAAGAAAAGCCAAAGAAAAGGAAGTTTTTTAGTCTAGCACCTCGCATGGCCCTGGTCCTAAGCTAACATTTGCCATCACATCCATTTCCGCCATGCACCTTAACAGTATGGCTGAGTGTGGAACCATCAAGAAAACACAGGCACCACGTGTGCTCCTCCCAAATACGGGGCCACGTCCTCTCCAGATCTAGGCATAAATGATACAAAGTCACAAGAAAGTTCCTACCCAATCTGTGCACAGGCAGGAAGACTGGGCAAAGCCGGCAGTGGCTGACTCACTCCCTCCCACCCACAGGTCAGCACGGGCCGCAAGCTGGGAACAGTGCTGCGTCTTAGCTATATTTTTAGGCATCTGTGGCCTCAGAGCGCCTCATATACATATTGGCAGGATTAAGTGAGTCTTAGCAATGAATCAATATTAAGTCACAAAGCTCTACGCATCTCCTGAGCTTTTCTTTCTTACAAAGCGAATCCTTTAAAGGGGTTTAGACTTGAAATCAGTTTCTGTGTAGATTTATGTGTTGGCTGGTTTGTTTGTGATTGTTTTAGATTCAACATGGAATAAAAAGAATTCCTCGTCAGACTTACACAAATTACCTCACTGGAAACGAACACTCGTTTGTCCTGTTTCTGGTGCTCTTTGACACCAATTCCTTAATCCTACAGAATTAAAAGTAGCTACTCCAGACCCTTGATATCTCACCTCACTTCTAATTTCATGAGGCAAATGTGCACTATTGGTGCCCGGAATCACTCTCCCCGTCCAGTTAGAACGCCTTCACTCTGCAGACCGGGCTGGTTCGCCTCATCCACAGTATCCTTATTCTGGTAACTTACTACTATTTATATCCCTGGTATTTGAGCCATGCATTTTTCAAAGAGTAAAAGGGAAAAAGGGAATTTAGAACACAAGTTGTCTCTCTTTACAGAAAGCTGACGGGCGGCCAGGCCTACGCTCCCGTCACCTTCCCGCTGGAGGGCAGGGGCTGTTAGCAGCTCTTCCTGTGGGTCACAGTGCAATGAGCCAGATGGAGATGTCTTTGCTACAGAGCTAATACGAATAATAAGAGCTTTCAATATGAGAAAACTTCCAAGGACTGATGCCTGTCATTGCAAGAAAACCGAGCCACCTCTCCTCCTACCGCTCCAAACAAGGGCGAGGTTTGATGGCCTTTCTCTAAAGCTACCATGTTCTTCCTGCTCAAGCTGATGAGGTGAACTTAGTGATTTTCATGGACTCTGCCCTCAGGTACTGCCATCCAGCATGTCTGACATGGGTCACACACACACATCACCTCTGAGAAACTCTGACCCAAGACAGGAGGAACCTGCGAAGGAGCCCCTAGTGAACATTTAAAATGTCCTCACACATCTCTCATCCCAACGGTGGGGGCAGGCTTGGGTCCAGCCACTGCGCTGAGAGCAACCTAGAACCTTTTTTTTAAGCGCTAGTTGCAAACTTGCAAGAAACTGGGATATTTTATGTCAACTTTGCATTTCTGATGTTTTCTGAAAATAGGAAGCTAGGCAATTCCATGCCTGCATTTCCTCAAAGTGACAACCGAGGGTTGTGAGGAGCAGCTGCCCTTTCTCTGTTCTTACACCCCCACCGCCCGTGTGTCATCCCTCCCTAGCCACACGGCCATCAGCTCCCCGTGGCCAACAGCTTACACTCCTGAACGGCTGGCCAGGGACTAGGGGTCAAACCTGTGCCTTTGGAACAGAGTACAACTGAAAGGACACTGTTTTGAACTAATTAATGCCACACTCCATCTTTGTGAGACAACCAGTAATAAAGAATCTTTTATATAAAAAAAAAGCCTGATGGAGGATCATAACACCCTGTTTCACAACGGCAGAGAACCTAACCTCCCCGCACTAGTCCTGCTTTTCCTCGCACACATCTGTCAAGGTGCGTCACTGGCACAAACTCAGATGCGCCATCGCTGTCAGCCAACCCCTGACCAACTGTAGGGGACTTCTTCCGAGGGCAAGTCCTGAGCCACATTCCATGTTCTAAAAGTTAAGTGCTCCCTGCCGCCCGCTGGAACGGTGCCAGTGTTCTATTTGTTAACAAAATGTTTCTGATGAAACTAGGAAATCAAGAGTGATGAGAAAGAAACACTAATTCAGTACTTCAGGAGCTTCTCCCTGAAACACCAGTCATGGGAGAGGCGAGGGGAGGGGAGCAGGGGAGGGGAGCAGGGGAGAGGGGGTAGCAGGGGCGAGGGGGGTGGAGCAGGGGCGAGGTGCCCACAAGGGAGAGGTGCGTGGTCTGTTGAGAATTTATCAACAGTGATAAAACTGACTACGATTGGGTCTGCTTTCCATTATGACCTTGCGTCAGCAATGTCAGCGGTAAGATTCTGCTCCCTTCCCTGTTCCGGGAGCGTCCCTGCGTCCAGAGCTTGTGGCAGAGGGCCTGGGACGTGCGTCCTGCAGATGGCGGCAGGAACCGGAAGTCCTCTGCCTGGGAGGAGAAGGTAGAGCTGTGGACGCCCTCTAAATGCTGGAGGACTCACTCCTGTGAAGAAGCTGTCCAGTTCACTGCTGCTCGAGGAGGCAAATCAATGCCAGTGAGCAGACACCACTCGCCGGCAGCCTCGGAACCCGTCAGCAATGTGACTGTCCAATGATGGCGTGAGGAGGGGGAGTTCCCACCCTGGGGAGTCTCCCAGCAGAGGCTGAGGGCCAGCTACTGAGGATGCAGCAGTGGCACTCCCACCCATCCACTACATGAGGCAGCCTCGTGGACGGTGCTGCTGGGATGTGCCGACAGGACCTGGGGTCACTGGCCACTAACTAGATGATTCTAAAGGCTTCAGATGGTCTCTGCTCAGCATTTACTTTTCCTAAATCTCTTACTTTTCACTGAAGGGAATGGAGCTCAGTGGCCACAACAATTGTTCTGTCGTAAGGCCCTGGCTGGCAGGACTAGTGCCTCATCTATCTCTGCAGCTGGCTAACGGCCAGTGCGCGGCTGTGCACAGGACGGACACTCCGTCGCCGTCTGTCGTGGACCTGAGCCTCCTCATTTGCCTTTCTCCGGACAGACCATGTGGAAGACGTGGGCATCAGGACCACGTGTGCACCACAGAATCACAGATCCTTAAGGCTGGAAGGAATCCTGGAGCCAGAAATCTCACTTCTCAGCTGCGGAAGTGGAGGCTCTAGAGGGGACAGGAAGGGGCACAGGATGCCAATTTTAGGGTCAGTACAGCGTGGGACCTGCTGGCCGCCAGTGAGCACTTGAAACATGGTGGGCCCAAATCATGATGCAGTGTAAGTGCAAAACACACCCTGGGTTTCTAAGACTAAATATACTAAAAAGAACAGTAAAATTTCTCATCAGTATCTTATATTGATTACAGGTTGAAATGATAATGATTCGGATATATTTGGATAAATAAAATATCTTGGATACTTCTTTTTATTTATTTTAATGTGAAAATTGAAATTTCCTACATGGCTCGAATTCTATTTCTACGGGCAGTGCTGGTCCAGAACAAAGCCCACGTCTGTGACTGCTGGTCTGGGGTCCTCTGCGGGACACTAGACAGTTTTGACACGTAGTCGTACTTAGATTTTAATTTTTTCTTGAAGAGGATAAAATGACACAGAACAGAGAAAAAGAAAGCTGAAGGACAAAAGGTTTTTGCTATTGTTGATAATCCGGGTGTTGTCCCAGAATCTTCTTAGGTTATAGACACGTGAATGTGCCCAGGTTGAGGACACACTGTCCCGGCATTCCTTCTTGACCTGGAGAAATAAAATCAGCAAGCTCACCGTAGCCACCCAGGTCTGTCTGCAGGAAAACAAGAGTCTCATTTCCTGTTTGATTTCTGATAAGTTTCCACAGTTCTTAACTGGACCAAAATCACCTGTGATGTAACTGACAATTTAAAATGCAACAAGTCGGATAAATACTCATTCGATGGAAATGAAGTTGCTTTTGCAAAGCATAACAATGCCCGTGAAATTATTTTAGTAACTGTTGTATTATCTCAAGCCATGGAAACTGCTACTGTTAAAGATTAAGGCTTTCTTTTAAAAGATTGATGTGAAGGACTCTCCCAGCCCAAGACCACAATGTTCTCTGAGTTTCATCAGCAGTTCATGGAAAAACAGTGGAAATGGACCTTTTACTTTTTTCTGAAGATGCAGGCAACCTGAAACACGAGTTTCAGAGGGAGCTGTGAGCTCTCTGCATCCCCGGGCACAGTCTTACTCACCAGCTCTCCACCTTACCTTTGTATTTCTCTGATTCAGCCCTTAGAAGCTCTGCACATTTTGTTTCTTCCTCCTGTATTTCCAGATGAAATCGGCATTCTGGGTGAACACTGTTCACCTGGTCAAGGTTTAAAAGAATAGAAATAACTAAAAATTCCACCATAAGAGAAAGTCAAGCAAAAGTTTTACAAAAATCTCCCAAAACCTCACAGTTCTAAATTGCTTTCAAACTAACACTCATTTAAAAGCAATCACCTTCATATTTCTGGCAGTTATTAAAAAAAAACCCTCCACTATTTACTTTGTAAAGGAATTATAAAACAAATATGAAACCAAATAGAATATTTTTTTCTGAACAGGAAAACAAACTTACTAACGTAATACACTGTATGTTGTTAGCACTAATCTGGCGACGATAGAGCTCTTTAATCCAATAATCTTTCAATATTCGAGTCCTCCATTTCATAGGCTTTGATTTAATTAGAGTAAATACATGTTTACTCCTAAGACCATTCTTAATGACTGCACGCCATCCCCAGACGCCAGCACGCCTCCTGTAAGGAGCCTCTGCACTCAGTGCAAAGACCCCAACAGGAGAGCCTTAATTTTAGAGGCTTCAGGTCACATTCAAAACCCAGCTTTAGAATCTGGCGTGAAGGAGCTTTTCACAAAGATTCGAGGGGTTAATACAGAGAAGAATGGGGGAAGAGCCCATCACTGTGGCTTCCACTAAACGAGGGATGGGCAAGTTCATGTTGGATCTACCACAGGAACTAAAGAGGTGACACAAATAGTGGTTAATACTGTCTATTTATGTGGGCAAAGACAAAACTACGTGTTTCAGTCTTACAAGATAATATTCTCTGATCTCTATTTTTACAAAGGTCCAACATTCTCTTTTTTTTGCTCCCCCCAACAAATACTCACATGGTAGGCTGGAGCTGCGCTCCCTCCTGTGTCTGAACAAAATTTTACTTTTTACTAAAAAGAATCATACTCTTGGGTATATTATGGTCATCTATGTTTAATTATCCTACTATTGAAATAGGTCAATTAGAATTCTAAGCAGGAATAAAATTTCCTAACAGAACTAAGAGAAGAAACTTAATGCTGGATACTTTCGCCACATTTACCGTCATTTTAAAAAAAAACCGAAGCTTGTTTTTTTTCCCCCTAGCTTATAACTGGACAGCCTCCAACTGTAGAAACTCCTGATTTCAAGCAAGCTGTATTTTTCAAATACAAACAAGTCAATGGTTTAAATTTCAGAATTAGGGAAATTATGTTGATTTAAGAAGAAAAATAAATTTTTGTTAAGGTATTAAAGGACACTGTAATACCTGACATTCTTGGAATGTGCAGAGCGATGACTTATTTGGGGATATCTTAGAAATTAAAGCAACATTAACCACAATAATTCCTGGTACTTTTAACAAACTAGCGCTTTCAAAGCATTAAAATTAGTAGCAAGGTTCTTATTGTCACAGCAGCCTTCTGAAGGAGGAGAACCTGCTAGGCACATACGACTAGGAGGGCGCAGGTGCATGCCCTCCCAAATGCTGAAATATCCTCAGCAATTACTACTTTCCCCAAATAGCTCCATCCTTGGCTTCACAACCTTCAGGGGGAGATGAATCAACAGAGACGGCGATCCTGGCTGGATATGCACACACAAAACACGACGTGTACACACAGAGCAGTCTCCAGTTCGTGAGGGAGGAAGCAAGAAATAAGGTTCGAACTTGTTTCTAAGAGGTCTTTAAATAAAAGGAAGAATTCTTGAGAATTAAATAATCTAGTAATGCTCTCATTTAACCAACTTTCATTCAGTATATAATTTCCTTCAGTGATCTTAAATAATCACAGAAAAATCAAAGCTGAATACTTCCAAAAGGAAACTTTCTCCACATCGCACGCATCTGCCTCTGACACGCACTAAAACATATGAAACCAGTGACAGGCACCAGGAGCGGAAGGAGAAGTCGCTAATGACGAAGCAAACCCATTTCCCCGAAGTGCGGAGCCTGCGCAGGTGGCCGGCCCGTCCCCGGCTCCCGCGCCCCTGGACCCACGGGCCTCGCCGGCCACGCGCCCCGGGAGGAGGCGGCGGATCCAGCTCCTCTCCGAAGAGCGTCGGGGAAGAAACGGATCCCGTCGCGGCAAATCCAGGACGGTCGGTGCCGGGGGAGAGGGCACATGCGTCTTCCCACCCGCGTGTCAACTCTGGTCGGTTCTTCGGCTCCGCTAGGGAGGGTCCGGCACGCCCCCGGGGACCTGTTCCCTCTCCCCGAAGACCCCGGGCCAGCCCTGGGCCCCCAGCCCCGCGCCCTGGCCAGTCCTGCGCCTCCGACCCCGCGCCCCGCCCGCCCCGCGCCCGGACTCGGGAGGGAAGCGCAGCCCGGGGCACGGAGCGCTCCTGTCTGGGGGGAGACGCGGGTCCGGGGTGAGGGAGTGGGGGTCCGGGGCGCACTCACCGGGGCGAGCAGCCAGCAGCAGGTCAGCAGCGCGGGCGGCAGCAGCCCGGGCGCCCTCATCCCGGCTCCGCGCACCGACCGGCCGCCCGCCTGTGCGCAGCGACACGCTCCCGCCCCCCGCCCTCCGCTCCCGGGTTCCCGGTCCCCGCGCCGCGCGCGCCCCGCAGCCGCCGCCGCCGCTCCGCCCCCCGCGGCCCGGCCCCGCCCCCTCCGCCGCCTCCTCTCGACCCCGTACCCCCTCCTCCCTCGTCCTCCCGGTGACCCGGTTCCCCCTCCTCTCTCGCTGCTCGCCACGCCCCGCCTCTCCCACGTCTCCGCTCCCACCGCGCTACCCCCGCCCCTTCCTCAGCAGGAGGAGCGGGTGAGGGGGTGCGCACAGGTGCACGCGGAGGGCGCGGTGCCCGCCCCACTCCTAGCGGAGCCGTCAGGGGGAGAGCGACCACTGCGAACAGGGAGACGGGGCGCCAGGCGTGTACCCGTGGGTTTGCACTTGGTGGTGTCGTCTTTGTTAAATAATAACCAAAAGACGCCCCCCAAAGGTGGCAGGAAACCCAGTGGGTGGGTGGGCTGCCTTTGAAGCCAGTGGGGTTGGGTTGGGGCAACTGAAAATTAAGAAAATTGGAGCGCGTTTTGGTGGGGGGCGCACTCAGCGTGGCCGCGGGGTCGTGCCTTAAGTGTAAAACCGGGAAAGTCGTTCTCTCTGCAGACCGGCAGCCACGGGGCGATGGGTGCGGTTGCGGGGGCCTGAGACCTGCATGCTGCCCCCAGAAGGCTGTCACCTTAACATCCGAAGGATGAGTGTGGCCTGAGAGCCTGTTGTTACCCGGCCAATGGAAAAGCACAGAAATGAAAAATGAAACACGTTATTTTTGTTGTGGTTTTAACTTATTTGAAAATAATTTCAAACTTACACAAAAGTTAGAATAAGAAGAGTACAAAGAACACCCTTTTACCCCTTACTGAGATTCAGCCACTAAAGTTTACCTCACTGGCTTTATCATTTGTGTCCTCTCTGACCACTCCCTTCCCCCAAAATATTCATCAGTGTCTTTCTTTCATCCGTCTAACATTTGTCCATCTACCTGTCTGTCTATCATCTATCTGTGGTCTTTCTTTCCATCTGGTGGGGTCAGTATTAGAGACCAAGCTCTGAGAGCTCTAGGTATGCAGTTTGGTGTCCGGAAGCTAATGGGCTTGGTGTCCTACTTGACCCACATTTCTTTTACTCACTCTTAGACGCTGGACAAGCCAGTGAACTTCTCTGAGCTGTGTGTCCACTTGTAAGTGAGAACCGCGGTGCCTGCCCTTCCGCCTCAGAGGGGCTGCAGGAATCAAGCATGCACCGTCACCGCGTGCATCAGTGTCTTGCTGAGGGCCTACTCTCCAAGCGTCGCTGCACTGGGAGCAGGGCAGACACAGGAGTCCACAGTCCAGCAGATGGGGGTAGATGACGCAGAAAACTGTGTGACAGTAACAAGATGCAGGCAAACAGGAGGAGGAGCGTGGAGCTTGGAGGAGTGAACGTCCGAATGTGACTGAAGGGTGGTCGGGATGAGAGATCGGGATGGGTTCCCAGGAACAACGTGCTGAGAGCATCAGAGAGATCAAGACGTGTGGCCAGCACGGGCGGCCCGAGACCCTGGAAGACAGTCTTGACCCAGTGGAGATAAAATCAGAACTGAACAGGAGTTGGGCTGCACAATAGAATGGAATGCACAAGAAAGGATTCTTTATATTCCATCTGTCCTTACCTTGTTCAGGATCCCACTGATGTTGGGATGGGTGGGACTTACATTTGTCAACGAGAGGTTACTCTGTCCCTTTCGGGTGAATGCCCGCTCCTCCAGGAATTTTTCCACTTCCCCTTGCAGGGGAGCCTATGTGTCCTCAGGGCAGGGGCTCCTCTGCGGGCACCTGATGTGCTAGGGCTGGCGGTGGTGTTGCTGGCAACAACACTGGCCCCACTAAGGTGTGGCAGCCCCCTGATTGAGCTGTGCTGAGGCTCTGTGGAAGCCTTGGTCCCTTCCTGGGCTCTGGTCACCAGGGCCACACCTCTGCCTCCTGCTCCTCAGGCCTCTTCTGGCCACACCCACCCTCGGTGCCTGCACCAGCCTGTGTTCCGAGGCACCCCGGAGCGGGGAGGGGCGGGCCCGGTGAGGCACTTTTCAGCTGCTCTCCCCACCTCCCGCCTGGACACCCCTTCTGCTGGCACCCATGGCCCACACAGCACATGCTTCCTGGCACTCCCACACCTGAGGCTTCCCCATTTTTTCCAGGCTGAGCTCCGAGTGGAGAGGATCAGATCTCGAGAGCAGCGACTCGTGTGCTGTCGCCACAGATCAGAAGCCGGGAAACCCGTTGATTCGGCAAGAGGAAGCCTTGGGGCTTCGTGGTTGGAAGAGAGTGAAATATTGTGCTGGGTACTCTCTACTTTCCAGAAGAGGAAGGAAGCTTCGAATACATGTGACTCTCAGGTTGTTCTGGTCCCTCTGCCCCATCCAGAGTCCAGGTGAGTAGTTCTGAGGACACGCCTGCTTGGGTGGAGGAGACGCCCCTACCCCCCACAAGGCCATTTTTAACTTGTACCTATGAAGAAGCTCACCATTTGCCTGTGTCCCTCCTTTTGTGTCTTAAAAGCCTGGATGCTAGACTTCAATAAACAGTTTACTTCCTTCTTCCCCTTTTTTAAGCTGGGGTGCTCCCAGCTGTGATGGGGGATCAGCAGGTAGTCAGGGGAGCGCCCTTCTGAGCCTGGACCCTGGCCTTGTGCCTCATGGGTTCCTAGAAGCAAACTTAGAGCATGTCTTCTATGCTTGTTCCCAGCTCCCACAGGCACACAGCATCCTGGTCCCTTGGCGTCCCCATAATCGGGGTACGTTGTGGCATACAGGTGGTGCCCAATGTGTGCTCGTCACACAAGAACGCGTTCCCTGTGGAGGTGAATTCCTAATATGTGCTTGGCCTACTTCTCAAGACAATGTGGAGATAGACTCAAATATCAGCGGTGGGAAGCCGTCACGAGCGTTTTTTAAAGTGTACAGATGTGACGTGCAGCCTTGGGGATGTGCCCCTCTCTGCCCTACCGCCGGCTCTGTGCTGCGGGTGGATGTGGACACAGCCCGGGCCCTGGCATCAGGACGAGTCAGTGATGTCTGGGCTGCACGTCTGCCTGGCTGGTTTCCAACCCCTCCTGTTTTCAACCACAACCGACCTACCCAGTGAGATGGATTCTTGAGAGCAAACCTGCCTTATGGCTGCAGCCCTGCCAGACCCTGGTTGTCCAGCCTGGCCATGGTCTCTTTTCCAGATATTAAACAGCCCGGGGCCAGGGGGGAGCAAACCTCTCAACTTCCTTGCATTGAAAACGTCTCTTCCCCCCAGCCCAGTCCTGTGTCAGGCCGTGAACCTGGGCTAGGAGCTGTGCACAGCAGTGGGGGGAGTCTCTTCTCTCTCTGCTGCACTTCCTGTCCCCTCACCACCGCAGCCTGCATGCTCCAGGGTCAGGCAGCCCTGCCCGCTGGCACAGCAAGGGTTGCTCTTGTGAGCTCCTCTGGCCTCCCCTGGCCCAGCATTGCTGGAGACGCCTCAGCTGTAGGCCCCTCCGTGCAGAGGATGCTTCTCAGGATGCCTGCAGCTCCCACAGGCTTCCCTTCTACTGGGATCACCTTCCCTCTCCAGATGGTCCTCTTGGGAGACAGAGTTTCAAGATGGTCCATGGGAATCGACATCTGGCTAAGGAAAATAAAACCCACCCTTGCTTTGCCGGTGGGGGAAGCAGGCTGCCGTCAGCAGCCTTCCTCTCCAGGATCTGCAGTCGGGGCAGTCCGCCAGCTGCGCTCTCACCTTCAGACACTCCAGGTGTGAGTCAGAGCCTCTCCTGCCTCCCTCAGAGGATGCAGGCCAAGCTCCCGAGTTGGGTCTGGAGGCCGCTTCACGTGGTCTGAGGGGGAAGCACCTCTGGCCCCTATGAGAAGGGAGCTGTGGCGCACATGGGTACGAGGCTCTGAGTCCTGCCTGCGTGCCGCCTCCTCCTCTCACTTGGCTTGGAGGTCGTTCTGGGCCGACACTTGCAGACCCTGCGGGTCACTCTCCTGCAAATCCTCTGTCGGTGGTCTAGCACCTCACTTTGAAATGTGGGGCTCTTGATCGTAGCCGTGCTGGCCTTTAGGCTTAAACGCTGATGTGACTGGCTGAGTCGCCTCTGACCTCCTGTTAACGTGACTCTCAGCTGAGCCTGGCCCAGAGGCTGCAGAGACGCCTGGAGGGACCTGTTCCTCAGGGGTTCCCCAGAGGAAGGCAAGCAGGTGGTGATGTGTAAGACACGTCTGGAACGCTGTGGTTTTCTAAACGGACCTCAGTTTTTAGAGCAGTTACATGTTCACAGAGAAACTGAGTGCATCCCCTCACCCTCCACACACGATTTTCCCGTTATTAACATCTTGCACTACTGGGGCACCTTGTTAAAGCTGATGAGCCAGTGTTATTAACTAACATCCGTAGTGCACTGTCCCCACTGTTCTGTCTTTTCCAGAATGTCATATAGTTGGAATCATACAGTATGTAGCCTTTTCATATTGGATTCTTTCACATAGCAATATGCATTTAAGGTTCTGCCATGTCTTTTTGAGGCTTGATAGCTCATTTCTTTTTAGCACTGAATAATATTCCATTGTCTGGATGGACCACAGTTTATTTATTCATTCATTTATTGAAGGACATTTTGGTTGCTTTCAAGTTTTGGCAATTATGAATACAGCTGCTGTAAACATTCATGGGCAGGTTTTTGTGTGGACATAAGTTTTCAACTCATTTGGGTAAATACCTAGGGGCATAATTGCTGGAGTGTATTATAAGAGTATGTTTAGCTTTGTAGGAAACTGCCAAACTCTTCCAAAGTGGCTGCACCATCTTGCGTTCCCACTAGCAGTGAATGAGAGTTCCTGTTGTTCCACATCCCCACCAGCATTTGGTGTTGTCAGTGTTCCAGATTTTGGCCATTCTGGTAGATGTGTAGTGGTATCTCATTGTTTTAATTTGCATTTCCCTGATGACATATGATGAGGAGCATTTTTTCATATGCTTGTTTGCTATTTGCATATCTTCTTTGGTTAAGTGTGTGTTCAGAACTTTTGCCAATTTTTGCAAATTATATTGTTTGTTTTCTTATTGTGTGTGTGTGTGTGTGTGTGTGTGTGTGAGGAAGATCAGCCCTGAGCTAACATCCATGCTAATCCTCTTTTTGCTGAGAAGACCAGCTCTGAGCTAACATCTATTGCCAATCCTCCTTTTTTTTCCCCCCAAAGCCTCAGTAGATAGTTGTATGTCATAGTTGCACATCCTTCTAATTGCTGTATGTGGGACTTGGCCTCAGTATGGCTGGAGAAGCAGTGGGTCGGTGTGTGCCCGGGATCCGAACCCGGGCCGCCAGTAGCGGAGCATGCACACTTAACCGCTAAGCCACGGGGCTGGCCCTCTTATTGTTGAGTTTGAAAAATTTTTTGTATATTTTGGATTCTAGTCCTTTATCAGATAGGTGGTTTACAAATATTTTTCTCCCAGCTTGTCTTCTAATTTTCTTAATAGTACCTTCCACAGAGCAGAAGTTTTTAATTTTAATAAAGTCTAACTTACCAATTTTTTCTTTCTTGGATTTTGCTTTTGTTCTTGTATCTAAAAAGTCATCAGCAAACCCAAGGTCACCTAGATTTTCTCCTATGTTATCTTCTAGGAGATTTATAGTTTTGCATTTTACATTTAGATCTATGATCCATTTTGAGTTAATTTTTGTGAAAGGTGTAAGATCTGTGTCTAGATTCACTTTTTTTGCATGTGGATGTACAGTTGTTCCAGCAACATTTGCTGAAAAGACTATCTGTCTTCATGAATTACTTTTTTAAAAGACTAGTTGACTAGTATTTGTGTGCGTCTATTTCTGGGCTCTCTGTCCTCTTCCACTGATCTATTTGTCTATTCTTTCACAAATACCACACTGTTCTGATTTCTGTAGCTTTACAGTGAGTCTTGAAGTCAGGTAGTGTTAGTCCTCTGATGTGGTTCTTCTCCTTCAATATTGTGTTGGCTATTCTGGATCTTTTGCCTCTCCATATAAATGTTAGAACCTGTTTGTCCATATCCACAAAATAATTGCTTTTGATTGGGATTGCATTGTATCTATGGATTAATTGGGGAAGAACTGACATCTTGACAATATTGAGTCTTCCTATCTGTGAGCATGGAATATCTCTCCATTTATTTAGTTCTCCCTTTATTTCATTCATCAGAGTTTTGTAGTATTCCTCATATAGATCTTGTACATATTTTGTTTGATATGTATCTAAGTGTTCCCATTTTTTGGGTGCTAAGGTAAATGGTATTTTGTATTTTTAATTTCAAATTACAATTATTCATTACTGGTATGTAAGAAAGCAATTGACTTTTGTATATTAACCTTGTATCCCACAACTTTGCTGTAATCACTTACTGGTTTCAGGAAATTTTTTGTTGTTGTTGATTCTTTTTGATTTTCTACATAGACAATGATGTCATTTGTGAACAAAGACAGTTTTATTTCTTTATTTGCAATCGATATACCTTTTATTTCCGTTTCTTGTCTTATTGCATTAGCTAGGACTTCTAGCATGATGTTAAAAAGCAGTGGTGAGAGGGGACATCTTTGTCTTTTTCCTGATCTTAGTGGGAAAGCATCTAGTTTCCCACCATTAAGTATGATATTAGCTGTAAAATTTTTTTCTATATGTTCTTTATTAAATTGAAGAAGTTCCCCTCAATTCCTACTTTGTTGAGAGTTTTTATCATGAATGGGTATTGGGTTTTGTCAAATGCTTTCTCTGCATCTGCTTTATATGATCATATGATTTTTAGCCTGTTGAAGGGATAGATTATATTAATGTATTTTCAAATGTTGAACCATCTTTGCATACCTGGAATAAATCCCACTTGTTTGTGGTGTTTAATTCTTTTTATATGTTGTTGGATTTGATTTTCTAATATTTTGTTGAGTATTTTTGCATCTATGTTCATGAGAGATATTGGCCTGTAGTTTTCTTTACTTACTGTGTCTTTGTCTAGTTTTGGAATTGGGGCAATGCTGGCCTCATAGAGTGAGTTAGGAGTAGTCCCTCTACTTCTATTTTCTGGAAAAGATTGTAGAGAATTTGTATAATTTTTTCCTTAAATGTTAGGTAGAATTCACCAGTGAACCCATTTGGGCCTGGTGCTTTCTGTTTGGCAAGGTTATTAGTTATTGATTCCATTTCTTTAATAGATATGGGCCTATTCAGATTATCCATTTCTCTTTGTGTGAGTTTTGGTAGATTGTGTCTTTCAAGGAATTGCTTCATCTCATCTAAGTTATCAAATTTGTGGGTATAGAGTTGTTCATAATAATCTTTTGTTATCCTTTTAATGTCCATGGGATCAGTAGTGATGGCCCCTCTGTCATTTCTGGTATTAGTAATTTGTGTCTTCTCTCTTTTATTCTTAGTTAACTTGCCTAGAAGTTTATCAATTTTATTGATTTTTGTGAAACATCAGCTTTTGGTTTAATTGATTTGTCTCTATTGATTTCTTGTTTTTGCATTTCATTAATTTTTGCTCTAGTTTTTATATTTATTTTCTTGTGTTTACTTTGGATTTCATTTGCTCTCTTTTTCCAGCTTCCTAAAGTGGAAGCTTAAATGACTGATTTTAGATCTTTGTTCTTTTCTAATTTATGCATTCAATGCTATAAATTTCCCTCTAAGCACTGCTTTGTTTTTCCTTTGGTTTCGAAGGTTAATTTTGCTGGATATGGAATTCTAGATTGATGGGTTTTTTCTTTCAGCGCTTTAAATATTTCACTCCACTCTTTTCTTGCTTGCATGGTTTCTGAAGCGAAGTCGAGTGTAATTCTTATCTTTACTCATCTATACAAAGGTGTTTTTTCCTTCTGGCTGCTTTCAAGATTTTCTCTGTGTTTTTGATTTTCTGAAGTGTGAATGTGATGTGTCTTGGTGTGAATTTTTTTGGTACTTATTCTGCTTGGTGTTCTCAGAGCTTCCTGTGTCTTTGGTGCCCATCATTAATTTTGGAAAATTCTTAGTCATTATTGCTTTAAATGTTTCTTCTGTTCATTTCTCTCTTTCCTTTCTTCTCCTTCTGGTATTTCCATTATGTATACGTTACACTTTCTGGAGTTGTACCACAGTTCTTGGGTATTCTGTTCCATCTTTTTCATTCTTCTTTCTCATTGCATTTCAGTTTGAGGATTTGCTATGGACATTTCTTTGAGCTCACTGATTCTTTCCTCAGCCGTGTCCAGTCTACTGATGAGTCCATCCAAGGCGTTCGTTTCTGTTAATGGTGTCTAACCCCCTAGCACTTCCTTTTGCTTCTTTCTTAGAATTTCCACTCTCTGCTCATATTACCCATATGTTCTTGCGTGTTGCCCATGTTTCTCCTTAGCGTATTAATCATATTTGTTTTAATTTCCAGGTCTGATAATTCCAGCATCTCTGTCCTGTCTGAGTCTGTTTCTGATGCTTGGTTAGCCTCTTCAAACTGTGGTTTTTGTCTTTTAGCATGCTTTGTATTTTTTTGTTGAAAGTTGGACATGATATACTGGGTAAAAAGAACTGAGGTAAACAGGCCTTTAGTATTGGTTTTTATGTTTATCTGGCTGGGGTTAGGCTGTGTTTCCTGTGGCTGAGGCTGTGGGTGTCAGAGGCTAACATTTCTTCTGCTGCCCTTGTTTATTTCTTGCTGTGTTGTCTTTGGGTTTCCCTAGAGACTTCTTCTTAAATAAGGCCTGAGACGAGCTGTTCCTTCAGTTATCACGTTTGTTCTACAGGAGCCCTGCTGCTGTGGCAGTGGTGAGGTGTGGGGAGGGGGAGCATTTACAGTCCTAGGAGCAGCTCTCAGTCCAGCAGTGAGCCTTTGCCTCTGAACCATGAACTTCACTAGTGCTTCTCAGTTTTTTCTTCCCTGAAAGTGGGACTGGATGGCTACAGGGGGCTGGAGTTTCCCTGCCCCCAGGTAGGGTAGGCTCTGATAAAATCCCAGCATGTTAGGCTCTGGTTAACTGGTTTCCCCTGAGGCAGACCTTGTTAAGAACAGAATGTTCTGGAGTATTTCAAAATGATTCGATTTCTCCTTCCCTTGTTAGAAACACAAAGGAATTTTTCTCTGGTATTCGCTATGAGAACCTTGTCCACTCCTGGAGGTAAAAGTCACATAAATGTGAGGCCCCCCCAGGACTGGGTCCCCCTAGTTTTTAACTCTCAAATTTGTCCACAATAAACCTCTGTCAGTTATTCAATTACAGCTCAGGTTTTCATACACCAGCACTAGTCCCACAAAGGTTTCTGCTCCTGTAAGCTGTGATTCTCTGCATCAGCCTGTCTGTCTCTCGAATTTTGGGGGCAGTGGTTTGCCCTCTGACCTCAATTCTCTGATGAATCTAACACGAGTTTTTGATTTTCTGTTTGTTCAGCTTTTTCTTGTTGTGAAGACAGGAGTGATGACTGCCAAGCTCCTCACATGCTGAATTAGAAATTGGAATTGAGATTGAATATTGAAAGCAGTTTTTTAAAAAATACAAGCCAGAAGTGGGGTGGAATGTAGCATGATATTTTTGTAAATGTACTGGATTACTTTTCAAAGTATTTTCCAGAGTATAAATAAGATGGACTCCAACATTTACTCAATATTTGGTTAAGTTCAGGGAGAACAGATCAACTGATTAACTGATCAGCAGATTAACTGATAAATCACTGATGAGATTTTCTGTACTTTTTTAAAGACAGGAAAGCCTTGGAAGTTATAACTTTAATATTTTACATGGCAGGCTGATTTAACAAAGTGGATAAATTGAAACCAAAAGGCTGAAGATTAACAGCTTGGAGAGCATGGTGACCTCAACTGCATGATGCCTTTTACATCTGCTCCACTCTCTCCTTTTGGTCCAGAATCCTTGGGATTAGTGCAGACTGTGCATTATTTCCCGCAAAAGAGAAGGGTAAAAACAGAGCGAACCTTTCAACACAACTTCAACTCTATTTGGCTTCCGCAACCCACGCTCTGCAATCTTGTGCTTCATTCTTCTCGTCTCTTGATATAAATTAGCCCTAAATGGTGCAGTTACTGCTCCAAAGCAGCTGCTGGCTCCTGTCCAAGGTGCCGCCAGTGCTGCTTTGACTCCAGCAGTGAGCACGAGGGCAGAGCCTGAGCTCAAGGGTGACACCTCATTGTCTCGTCCTTTTCTGCTCCTACCCCTCCCAGGTCCCTTCAAACAAAGCAGTTTCTTCCACATGAAGCTGGAATCCTCCAGTGCCTCATCTCTTCTTTGGCTTTTCTTTCAAAAACCTCACAAATGGCATTTAGTGTTTTAGACGCCCAAGTCACACGCATTTCTGTATTAAGGCACCAAAGTGGCCCGCAAGGATCTAATGCTGTTTCTACCCAGGATGTTGAGTGCAAGCCTTTAGGATGCGTGATATCCTTACAGGTAAAACCTGGCCAGATGCCTCCCTCCTCCGAACACTCACTTCCTCATCCCCCACCTCAAGGGTCCACGCTGTGCACCAGGCTCTGCTTCCCGCTGACCACCACAGTCATGAGCTATCGGAGGGTGCAAAGTACGCCTCAGACCAGTGGCTGTCTCTGGAGGTGCTGTCCCTCCCTGGGCGTATGGAACGGGGAGCGGGACTTTTGACTGTCGGCTCCTGGACACTGAGTGCCAGGGAGGCCAGGTGGGAAGCCTCCTGTGATGCATGAAATGGTTCTTCACTGCAAAGAGCTACCTTGCCAAAACTTGCCAACAAAACTGCTGAGAAACACAGCCTGAGAGCAAACTTCACCATCAGTGTGGAAAGATAAGATCTGGTTGCCTGGAGATTTCCCCAACACCACTGTGAGATAATGATGCACTTTCAGGTTGGTGATGGTGTGGGCTGAGTGAGGCACTGCAAAGGCACCAGGAGATGCACATGCTTGGGGGCTGTGAGCAGGTGGTGAGTGGGGTCAGCTTGGGGTTCCTACAGAGCTGGAGGGAACCCCCAGTGATGGGCTCCTAGCAGTGACGGGGGTGGAAGGTGCGGGGATGTTTGCAGTCACAGGCTTTGCTGAACACCCACTAAACGCATATGGATCATGACGCTCTCCACGCCCAACATCCTTCTATGCCCGTTGCTCTTAGGATAATGACCCAAATCCTCGATGTGCCTTTCAGCAAGGTGGCCACTCATCACGACGTGCCTGAGTCAGTCGCCTGGTTTTGCCCACTGCCCCAGCGCTGTGATTGCAAGGGTCCCCTCACGTTCTCAGCAGTGTTCTGGTTTGGACATCTTCTATGGTCACCCTACATTTTAAGGCCACAGTGACCTGACCCCTACTTAACTCCTGCACCCCTTCTCATCCCACTCCCCTCACTGCGTAATGTGCGAGCCTTGATGTTCCTTCTTCCTGAAATACTCCGGGTACCACTGAACCCCTGGGGTAAACGCTTTCATCTTCTTTCCATCTTAGCTCAGGTCTCCCTGCTTCAGGAAAGCCTGCCCTGACCCCTCTCTCAAGCATCTTATTTTTCCTTGTTGTGGGAAAGACAAAGACTCTCGACCTCTCTAAGCAGAGTTTAGTGCCGGGCCAGGCAGGACACGTCCCCCAACAGCACGGGAAGGCTCCGTGCGATGGCCCTAGAATGGCAGCCAAGAATAACTCAGAGGGAGCGTCTGAGCTCTGGGTGTGGACCGTGCACGTGGCAGGTGGGTACACGGGAGGGGGCAGCCCCCTGGGCCATCTCTCCCACTCGAGGCAGGGCGGGACCTATAGAGGCAAGGCCTCCAGCTCTAGAGGAGAAGCTGGTCGGTCTAAACAGGGCTCTGGCTTTGTGCTCGGGGTTGGTTGTTGACAGTGGAACTCAGCGTGGACTGATGGCTGAATCCAAATCTGTGATTTTTAGGAGCTGTACTACCCACGCCGTCTCTTCTGTTGGGGCTGGATGGTATGGTTGTGTCCAGACCACACACAGCCAGTGTCACCACTAGGATGTTTTACTTCTGATTCCAGCTGGTTTTTTAAGAAGCAGGTGCCTTGTTCTCTTCTGGGCCTTGAGTTTGCTGTCTTGCAACAGGGCTCGGAGCTCTGCAAATTCTCCGTCACCAAGAGGGTTCATCGCTTTTGTGTAGACTATTCTTAATTTGTTATTATATTATATTAATTTAGAGAGATGATTTGATTGACGTCTCCCTTCCCTACTGAAAGGTTTGGAGGTTCAGCACAGTGCAAGGCATACAGCAGGCACTGACTGTTTGCTGAATGAACAAGGGAGTGAATGCGTGGAATGACCCTGGTTGTGCTGACTGGGGGCTGGCCTGTCTGGGAGACCTCAGTGGCGCCCGCCCTCCATCCCCCCAGTAGAGCGCCTGCCTCGCCAGTGGGCCACCTTGTCCTGAGAAGGGTGGATTCCTGACTCGGAAGCCGCCCACCTCAGGCTCCGTTACAGACTTGCTGCCGACTGGCACGGTGGATTAAGTCCAGGTGGTGACTTGGGGAGAAATAAGCAGCTTCACTGTGTTCACCGTGCCTGTTGCTTCCTCTCACGCACACTTCGTCTTCTAACCGGGCAGACTGGGCTCTGGCCGAGCATTTTGGGCATGGTTTCCCTCCAGGAGCGGTGAGAGGCACAGAACTTTCCAAGGAGGGGTGACTGTGTGGCCTAACAGGGTGTGCCTCTTTCATGACCATCCACTCCAGACACGGGCACAACTTCAGTGATTTCCTAAAATCGGTCCCACACTATAGGGTGGTGTCAGAAAGGAGCTCTGAGAAAGAAATCTTAGTTTTTTAAAATTTAAAGCATACAGAGCGGGAAAAGTCAATTACCTTCTTTTCTTTCTGTTAGAGGTTGTATGATCAACAGAAAACACTGGCTCTGAGGATGGGATGCTAACAGCGTCTTCCAGTTGAGGGTGGTAGTGGGGTACCGTCTGTCGTTTCCTGACAGACTAAAAGCGCCACGCAGAGAAACTTGGAGAAGGAACTGCTCCTGGAGTTAGGGAATCCGAGTTCTCCTTCTCCCTGGCCGTCACCAGGATCTGGGTAAGCCCCTGAACTTCTCTGAAGCTCACTTTTCTTATGGAAATAAAGAAAGTAAGATCTGCGACTACTTCCTAAGGTGGTAGGAGGATTGAGTGAGACGGTACATGAAAACATATTCCTTACCCCACGCAGTGGAAGCGTGAGGCCGCACGCTCTGTTGCTGACGGGAAAAAGAAGGGCATTCTTTCTTTACCCAGGGAAAAGACGCGGGGGGATGGCACGCAGTGCCTTGCGATGAGCTCTCTCATTCCCCGCGCCTCCTGGAAGCCCATCACAGGTGGGAAGCCAGTGAGCGTGCCTTCACGGGGCGCGGGGCCACCTCTCCAGGACCTCCCCTCCGCCTGGATGCTCGCGTTTTCCTGGACTATTCTGTCTCCTCTGACTCCCTCTCAAACGGGTGATGTTTTCAGGAGAAGCTAAAGGCGTTGAATCACTCACATTTGGTGTGATTTGGTAAACCAGACCTTTGCTTTTTGAGAGGAGAAACCTGGGCAGAGACAGCCCTGGGGTGAGCCTGGTGGGAGGAAGGGATTCGAGATGGAAAGTGCTTCTCGCTGCAGCCATGGTCAGCTGGGCCTCAAGGTCACTGGGTCGTCATTGTCACATGTCCACTTTGTGCAAGATCAAGGTCCTTCCTTCAGTGAGAGTGCCGAGGGGGTGACAGGTCCAGAGATAGGGGCCTGGAAGAGTCCCGAGAGTGCAGACAGCAGAGGTCACCTGGGCTGTGGCTGGGAGGGGCCGGCGAGTCCACCTGAGTGGCCCTGGGCAGTCAGGGTGGCCGTGGAGGTGCCTGAGGCTGGGAGGCAGATCTGGAGGCGAACTTCGTTGCCACACTGAGGAGATTGGAGTTTTCTGCCCCAGGGGGCAAGGCAGGGTCGTCAAATGTTTTGAGAAGGGCTGCACCCGTTGTCCGCTTACAAAGGTAGCCCTGACCACAGATAGGGGAGAAATCAGCACGCAAAAAGTTATGAATCTTGAGAAAAAGTCAGGATCCGAAAGACTGTGTTGCCCTTCAAAATGGCTTGTTTCTGTTTTTTAGGTAGAAGAGAAGAAAATGAAGGAATTTAAAGGAAAACAAAATAAAGAACTCCTGTTTTTAACCGAGTATTCAGCAGAAATGAGAATCTGAGTAGTAAATTGGTGAATGGGACTAAGTTTGAAGTTTGCTTCTAAAATGAACAGGGAAGGATAACTAATTAAAGTGGCCCTTTAAATAATCAAGAGTGTCCTCCTGGGATCACCTGAAGCCCCACATGGAGGGGGGATTTGCCAGGCCTCACTGCCCTCAGTCTCTGACTCCTTTGACACTAAACCAGAGGTATTAATAAAAATACCAAAAGGTGTGGTCCTGGTCTTTCATTAAAAATTGCTGTATATTCTCTGTTCTTTAGTCTTTTTTCCTGTTCTCTAATCTCTCGTTAGGGCTTTTTCGTAATTCCCAATGCACTTTGGAGACAGGTGAGAGGGGAGCATTGAGTTATGAGCGTGGCACACTGAACAGAGTATCCGCAGTGTTGCCACAGTTACTAGGAACGCTTTCCCGAAACGTAATACTAGGGGGGCTAATTAAACTCCCCTCTCTGACATAGGTGCTCAGTTATTAAGTGACACGATCTCCTCTTATTTTTAACGCATGGTAGCCAAGGAAAAGAGCCTTGGGAATCTAGGTTTCATGGCAGCCCTGCCATGTGACCCTGTGACCCTGGCATTGTCATTTACCCCTCAGGCTGAGAGTCTCCTCACTTGTAAAAGGAGCTAGTAGACAGGCTAATAGGCTATTCTGACTACCTCTCACACTCTGAAAGCAAACTAAACTGATATTTAAAAGTTAGATTCTGCTGCATTTTCATATTTTTTTGTATTCTTTGAAGAAGAAAACGAGGCTTTTACCTGCTATGCTGTCAAAGCTGGGAAAAATTTCCTTTACTATAATTTCTTTTATTATGCATCTTCAGAAGGCAAAAGCTCGGGACTGTTTCTACACCTGGAAGCAGGGAAAACGGCCTGTGATCGAGGCTGGGTCTCATGCTCACTGCGTAATTTTGACGGACAACCTGCGATCCGGCGTTAGTTCGTCATCTGAAAGAAAAAAGAAGCACGGGGCCACTCACTTCTCCAAAGATGACTTTCGCAGGAGAGTCGTCGTGTGGAAGACGCCAGGAGTGGGGAAGCTGGTGGCCCCTGCACAGCACGGCCGGCCAGTTCTCACCCTCTGTGGTTCCGCCGTCACTGCTGCACGTAAAGCTCCGTGTTCTGATTTTCTGGCAGCCAAGTTCAAAGCAGTTTAGAAACTTTGAGTCAAGTTTACTGACAACCATAAAAAATGAGAGGAGCAGACACTAAATTAAAAAAAAAGACAGAGGAACTGAAAAACAGTGTCGCTGGGGTGTTACTGCACATAAGCAGACGACGTTCTCCAGTGTTCATGGAGACACGGCCAAACGACGAGAAAACGTGTGCATGGCAGGTTTGGAGAGCTGATCAGTGAGAGTGTTTTCCACAAAAGCCGGGTCTGGTGGTCCAGGTGTGGCTTCAGCAGGTGCGGTGTTTATCTCTGTGGAGCCACCTGCTCAGAGGTGAGCCCAGGCCCGTGAGGCGGAGCAGCCCTGTTGTAGGAACGTGAGGAAGGAAACTGCTCTCCGGACTCCAGGGCCCCACGAGGGCAGAAAGTGAGATGGTTCTTAGCCGAGGTCCTCGGGTCACTGGGCTGGTGAGTGTGTGAGCGTGCATGGGGCATTTAAAATCTTTATTAGAGTTGTTTAAAATACATTGGTATTGGCCGGCCCCGTGGCTTAGCGGTTAAATGCGTGTGCTCTGCTACTGGTGGCCCGGGTTCGGATCCCAGGCACGCACTGATGCACCGCTTCTCCGGCCATACTGAGGCAGAGTCCCACATACAGCAACTAGAAGGATGTGCAACTATGACATACAACTATCTACTGGGGCTTTGGGGGAAAAAAAGGAGGAGGATTGGCAATAGATGTTAGCTCAGGGCTGGTCTTCCTCAGCAAAAAGAGGAGGATTAGCATGGATGTTAGCTCAGGGCTGATCTTCCTCACAAAAAAAAACAAAAAACAAAAAACGTTGGTATTTCACTGTTGTGTTGGCATCAAAATACATGTATGGAGATGTTTTATCACGTCTGTGCATTACTATCAAAAAAATTTAGAGGTGGCTGCAGCACCTTCTGAACTGCTATGTCTAGGGCCTGTGCAGCCCAAGCCCTGTCTCTCAGGGCACCGTGGACCCACCTACGTCACTGCAGGCTTGCCAGGTCGATGTTTTGTTGTGTCGGTTAAAGAAGGCTGGAGTGATTGTCTTAATTTCCAGAGGGGTAAGAAGCCAGCTCACACAGTCTAGAGGGTCCCTCACTAGGTCATTTCCGTTTGGGGATAGATGCCCCACTCTAAGCCCACTGCCAACTCGAGGCCCTGGGCAAGCCCTGTTCCGGGCGGCCTGTGACTCACGTCTGCGTGAGTCTGTGGGTCCAAAGTGCATCTGATGGGTGTTGGAGGGGTGGATACTGATGGCCCTCAGACCAGACCCGGTATTTGAGCCATTTGACAACTTAACTGGGCTTAGTTGATTGTGTATCGTTAGCCAGAAAGACGGTCAAATGGGCCATTTCAGAACCATAAACTGGCAGGTGACATGGCAGGGAAGGACCACAGGACCGTCTCCCTCGGTCTTGGGAGGTCCATCATCAGTGCTTGGGCTTCTGGCCGAGGCTTCGGTTAGGGTTTTTATGCAGATGCTTGGGGAGCTTCACGTTGGAGACTGAGGAGCTGTGCAGAGAAAACCAGGGGGAACGAGTCATGGAACATCGGGGGAGATCTGGGGGGAAGTTCTGAGGATAAATCTGTCAACTTCAGAATTTTGCTGTATCTTCATGCTCAACTGAGCCCGATTTTGTGATAGCCAATTTTGTACACTAAAATGCAGGAGTTGTAATCTGGGTCTTTTACGTTTTTCTTCTATTCTCTATATTTTTGCTAAAGTTTCTAAACAATTACTTTATAAACAAAAATAAAAGTTATCCTTGAAGTTTTTAATGGAACAATATATACCTGTAGAAATACATTTTCTTCAGTTTAACTTATTCCTGTGGTTTCTACTTATTTCAGTTTAATAAATATTTATATACTTGTTAGTACATCTGTGTGGATAACCAGAGGCCTCTCCCTGCCTGTCAGGGCTGGCACTTTGGGGCTTAGCAGAGTCTTAGGAAAAGCCACGCACGCACACACGTTCACACAACATGTCTCATTGAGAAGATGGACAATTTTATCCTCCATATTTATGCTGAGATTTTTATAAGACTTTGGGACTTTCCACTTCCAGGCGACACAATGCTCTTCAGCCTCAAACCATAAGGACAAGGGCTTGAATGCTTTCACTGGCAGAGGGTCAAAGAATAAAACAGCGGGAGGCAAAACTCACCTTTCAAATATTTAATCAGTCCCTTAGTGACAAGTTTTGAGTTTAAAAATATCGGATGGGAAATTTCCTGTAGAAATAGATGGATGGGAGGAAACAAACACAAGCTTTTCAGGCAAGAGGCACCTGGTGGTGCGTTTTCAAGAGTCTACTTGTCCACCTGTCCTCTGCAGCTCAGGGTGATATTTCCAGCCGGGTGAGACTCTGTGGGCCAGAAACACACATGTTTCCAGATTCAACCCAGTGTGCACATGGCTGCACTTTTAAAATGCCTCTTCCTCTTTACTTGTTAGAATTGAGGCATAAGGTACACACAGCAAAGGACACAGTGAGTACGTGCTCAGCTGACGCATTTTACAAATGCGAACACCTGTGGAACCAGGACTAGACATTTCCAGAACCCGGGGGCTCCGTGTCCCCCTTCCTGTCACTGTCCCATCTCACCGCCCGATGTAGCTGGGTCAAAGCTCCAATATCGCAATGAAGGGAATGCTGGTGGGACCTGGTCTAACTGACCGCCCAGTGCAGAGACGGTGGCTGGAGCCTGTGCCGCTCATTTTACATTTAATCACATGGTGATCTGTGTAGCTGTCTGCTTGTTTTGTGTCTGCCCGCTCAGCTGGGTTGTAAACTCGTCGAGGATGGGCCGTGACCACATTTCTTTCATCCTCTGTGGTGCCAGGGTAGAGTTCAATACGGCAGTATTTGCTGCGTGTTAATTTGCAACATTCCACCACACCCAGCCCGCCTTCAGATGATCAAGCAGGTTTCAGATAAAACCTCAGTGTCCAACCGATTGTCTACCAGTTAGCAAGTGTTCAGTTAGCACCCAGCATGTGCCAGCCAGACAATTGAGGAAAACATCACCGAGAACCAGGGACTTGTTCAGGCCTCACGAGCTTACAGTCTGCAGGGGAGACACATGTCCAGTCATTACAGGAAAACCACGTTGGCATCAGTCTGTTCTGGCAAACTCATCTAGCCGATTATATAGAGTTTAGATGGATAGATAGGTGATAACTGAAATAAATACTGAGCTTTAACTCTGATGCCTCTGTGAGTCAATGTAACAGCTAATCACACCAACCCGGACACATTGTAGCTGCAGAAAATGAAGATACTTAAACCCACAAATCAACCCTCATATCTCCTGGAAAATGTGCCTTCTTGTAATTGAGAGCACTTTCGCTGATTGCTTTAAAGTGTTTTCACTCCTCAAACAGGTCACATCCTGCCTTAGTTTTCTTTACACAGCGTGTACGTACTCTCCTTCCAGTTTGTAAAGTACGTTTGAGTGAGGATTGAAAATAGGATGTGGGGAAACCGGAAAAGAATGCTGAAAAAGCACAAAGCAGACAGGATGATTAAATTACCCTGTGCTGATTTTTCTACAGGAGGCCGGCGGTTTTTCAAAAAGGTGTAGGTGGCCATAATTGGATTATCTGAGATTAGTGGACTTCCTGATGTCATCACCTGCCCCAAGTTTCCCCTAGGAATTCCTCAGCAGCCAGTGTTTTCACTGCCACAGGGCCTGAGGGAACACCTCACCCCACCGTGCAGACGTGGCTTGGAGCAGCGGGGCGCGACGCCTGCTGAGGGCACAGTGGGCTGGCGGCTTCTAAACAGCTTCCTGACAGGCACTCACCGCTCATCCTCACATGCCAGTGTTGGTGTCACCAGTCGTGACTCTCCAAGTAGGGAGGATGCACTGAGCCTCACAACCACCCCAGGCTTCACCTCCCGGCCATCACCGTCGGTGACTGGCAAGACGAGGGGCGTGGCGGTGTGGGTTCCCGGCTGTCATCGGGGCAGCCTTTGAGTCCAGTTCCTCAGTTCTAGGGCTGTGTGGTGCGGGACGTGAGGGCAGCCCCTCCAGAGAGAGGAGTGTCCTTCTCAGCCGTGGCCGCCTCCACCAGGCCGCCTCCCTCCCGGCCCCAGCCGGGCCCCGGCCGGAGAGACCTGACAGCTGGTATAGTCAGGCACTTTTGCTCAACCGCAGCAAACCCTGTCTAGTAAGTGTTACTGGTCTTGTTCTACTGAGAAGGAACCTGAGGAGAGAAGAAGGACTTGAGGTGCTGGGTGGTAGAGCCAGAGAAGGAACCCAGTCGTCTAAGTTTAGGGCCCACAACTTTGTCCCCCTCATGCTCCCTCCTCCTTCTTCCGGGGTTCAGAAGGCAGGACTGGCAATGCAATGACGGGCCAGCTGAGTCTCTGCCCTCCCACGGGCGGAGGGAAGCCGGGGCCGGAGAGCAGCTGACCCTGCAGCCAGCAGGCGAATTCAACCCATTCAGTCAAACGAGGAGCAGACTAACCGTGGAGGGAGCTGCCTGGCAAGTGCCAAGCCTGGGTGCCTCTCTGCCGGCCCCGCCTTCTCATCAGTCCCAGGGGGAAGAGGATTCCGTGACTCCAAATTTAAAGCCCTGCCTGTTCACTGAAGAAGAAAAGCTCCGTTAGCCAGAGACCATCATTGTACTTTAAAAGCATGTCATTTATGCATTTGGAGACGAGGCCCAGCCTAGCCACTGCCACAAATATTGGGGAGCCGTTTTCCTACTTTTTTCTTTAGTGGAAGAAAAGGACTATTTTTAAAAAAATCATTGATTTCATTACCAAAGTGTATAGGAACCCAAAAGGATGAACTGGCTTGTAGCAAACCCCTTCATTTCAGGATGGGGAATCAGTAAGTTAAGGGTAGATTAAGGAGACTGAAGAAGTCTGTTAAAAACAGGTCAGTGTGACCTGTATTAATGCCATTTTGCTGCTTGACATTCTCTTCCCTTTGAATAAGAAAATATTTCTTTCAATGTTTCCATTTCCTTACAGTTCTGTTTATGAAATGCTCTTTTTTTTTTTTGTGAGGAAGATTAGCCCTGAGCTAACATCTGTTGCCAATCCTCCTCTTTTTGCTGAGGAAGATCAGCCCTGAGCTAACATCTGTTGCCAATCCTCCTCTTTTTGCTGAGGAAGATTAGCCCTGAGCTAACATCCACGCCCATCTTCCTTTACTTTATATGCGGGACGCCTGCCACAGCATGGCTTGATGAGCAGTGAGTATGTCTGCGCCTGGGATTTGAACCTGCAAACCCTGGGCCACCAAAGCGGAGCACATGAACTCAACCACTATGCCACTGGGCCAGCCCCCTGAAGTGCTCTTTTGAAATGCAATTTTAGCGCAGTCTTCTTAGAATTTAATTCCTAAGAAAATAGAAACTTAAAGTGCTCTGTTGCCAGCCAGAGACCATGGCTGGGGGGCTTGGGAGGTCAGGGTGGTGACGGTGGACGAGGGTTGCAGGGAGAGACGCCAGCATGGCTCTTTCTGAAATGTTTCCCCAAAGCCACATCTCTCAGTGCCAAGAACAGGCCTCTCCCCTCCTTCTCCTAACTTCACTAAACCACTCATTTTGTTACCTTCCAACCTAAACGTTCTGCTCAAATCCTGTACAGACATCTCCTCCCACCTACAGTAGCATCTGGAGATGTTCCCTATGTGGGAACTCCTTCTTTGCTGCCTCTTCAGGCTCTGCCCTCCTCAGTGAGACCCATGTCACCCCTTCAGACAAAACCCACCCCATCCAGTTGCTTCTGCTCCCTCCCACCCTCTGAACACTCAGGAAGTTACAACCCAAGTCAGGGACCTGTCTAACTCAGGTCTGGGTGAGCTTGGACAGCTTGTGCAAAAGAAATCATTTCACAGTAAATTTTAAAAAACCAATGAAATTGTATCTTATTTTTGAAGTTAATTTTCGTGAAATAATTTTGATTTTTAAATTCATTTTATTAGCTGTATTTTTAAATAGTCTGTTAATTTGTTCTTAAAAATCAACTGGAATTTTTCACTTATTGAAAGCCAGGTCGTCACGGGCTTCCACCTGGTTCTCTTGGGATGCTCGCTGGGGGAAGCCAGCGTGAGAAGTCCATCCTGAGGGCTCCACGCGGAGAGGCCAGATGTGATGTTCTGCCTGGCCGCCCAGCCGAGCACCCAGAAATGACTTCCCTGCCTGGGCTGAGCCACCAAGGGCATCCAGCCTGGGTCTTCGGATGATCGCAGCCTCAGCCACACGAAAGACCCCAGTGAGAGCTGCACAGCCGAGTCCTTGCCAAATTCCTGGTCCCCAAATTCTGTGTATAAGCAAAATAAAATGCTTGTTTGAAGCCACTAAGTTTTGAAGTAATTTGTTATGCAGCAAAGTAGCTGAAACAGGTCCCCAGTGATGTCAAACATCTCGCAGCTGCAAAGAGGGCGTGGCTGATGACACCCTCTCCTCAGTTGAGTGTCACACCAGAGGGGTCCTGCTGGTGCAGTGCAGGCCCAGGGCAGGTCACAAGTGCGGAGCCTCTAGGTGAGCTCTGATCGTGGGGTCTGATGCCTTCCTTGAAGGTTTCAGGTCAGCCCCTGTTCCCAGATGCAGGCCACAAAGAAGCCATCGTGAAACTTCAAGACAGAAGCTGTTAAGAAGAAACGACGCGCCCGTATTTAAAACCATTGTTTGCATAGTATCATTTATTGAGTGCTGCATGAGCTTGGCGCTAAGTGTGTGAAGAAAGGCAACGCTCTGCCCTCACTCTGCGGGGAGGAGGGTCGCATGTGGGGGAGCTGAGTGAAGTCGCAGGGCTGTGTGGCCAAGGCCCCACTCAGCTTCCACGCTGCACCCACCTCTCACGGCATTTAAGACGAGACGAGAGGAGCGCAGACAACAGAACGTAGGAATCTCACTGACTTTCCAGAACACAGGCTCCACAAAGTCAGCCATCTGGTGTGTTTGCGCCCTGCTGCATTCTGCGCTTGGAAGAGCCTGTAGGTGGGCGCCGCCCCTCGCCACCAATGCATATGTTGGTTGGTTATTGCTGTGTAACAAACTATAGTGAAACTTAGTGGCTTAAAACAGCCGTTTTATTTTGCACCTGACTCTGGGTTGGGAATGCAGGAAGGACAGGGCCAGTCTCGGACCCGCTTGGCATTGGCGGGCAGCTGAGGCCGGAGGATCCACTCCTAGACACAAACTCAAGATAAACCAGTGTCCACCAGGACACATGTACAAGGATACTCTTAGCAGTCTTGTTAATAGTACCCCCACATTAGAAACAACCCAACTGTCCACCCACAGCAGATGAATAGGTAACCTGTGCTGGGGGGCTCTGTGGAAATAAAGGGAAAACCAACCACTGACACAACGTGGTGAACACCACAGACATAGTGACAGGGAGGAATCAGACATGAATGTCCACAAAGGACGAGCCCAATTATACGAAGTTTGAGAACCGAAATTGATCGTGGTGAGAGAAGTCAGAACAGTGATTACCTGGGGGAGGCGGGGGTGTGGACTGGAGAGAGCCAAGGGGGGACGCTTCTGGGGTGTGGGAAATGTTCTGTGTGACCTGGGGGTGGTTACGTGGGATGTGTGTGTGTAAAGTTCATTGAGTTGTATACTTCAATTCACTTTATGTACGTCATTTTTTTCAGTAGGTTTAGGCGTGAGTCTTTGTTGTCACAGGAAAATGGCCTCGTCACACAAAAGGGGATCGTGATGTACACTAAAGTCCATTTGGAGAAAGACTGAGAACTCTAACACTTAACTTTTTGAATTCTTTTCAGCCAATTGATGGATTTTCTTTTCTATTTTAGACATTTCCCATGGCTTCAAGGGACAGTGAAAATGCTACAAAACTGAAAGCCAATCAAAATCACTCCTTGAAGAAAACAGCAAGCACTGTTTCTTCACAACATCCTTCTTGGCTCCATCAGTAGGAAATTACAGCTTTCTTTCTACATCACAAGGAACTGTGCAGCTAACTCTGAGCAAGGGGCTAATTTGGGAGGTGACCCCGAAGTGCTGGTAGGGCCGGGGGGAGGAGAGACAAGGAAGAGAAGAGTCATTAATTAGCAGATTATTGCTGTGCACAACGGGAGCTCCATCCCACCAGGCATCCGTGAGGTGTCACAGAATGTGCCTTGGAGCTGTCCTTCCTGCAGGTGCAAGCGCCAAGGCCTTCACCCTCCAGCTCCCACCTGCCCTTGGCGTCCTGGGGCAGTAGAGACTCGGGTTTGCTCGAGCTAGGCATGTCCTGGGGAGTGGATGCTGAGGACGTGTGGCGGACCAACAGTGTTTCCTACGCACCTTGTGCTCAGAACATCAGAATTGTTTCTAAGTTACATTTGAAAAGCAAAATAGACTCCTTTTTCCTTCAACATTTTTCTTTGGTCACAATTTGTTGTTTAAATCTAAATGAAGTGAAGATAATTTCTCAGGTATTTCAGCCAATGTCTCCCTACTCCTGATGTTAAGAAGGTGAGAGATTTTGGTCCAAATGAAATCCTTTCCTGAAGGTCTCATTTACCTGGGATTGTCAGCCTCCCTCTCCCTTCTAGGGCCTTCTTCCCGCTCAGAGCCCCTGCTCCTTCACACGAGGTGAAACTGTCAGGACTCAGTGGAGACCTTCTGCCAAGCTCGAGTTTTATTTATTTCCAGTATAGAGAGACATTTTGAAATGTAAAAAATTTTTTTCTATTTGCTCTTACAGCCAAGACCCAGTTCAGACTCAAGACATGCACTACCTGTAGACCAGGCCCCTCCTTGCGTGAGTCTGGCAAGAGAGGGGCCAAGGGCAAAAGACTGAGATGGTCAAGCAGCCACTCTGAAATGGACAGCTTTCAGGCCAATGTCCAGAAGATGTTTGGTGGCTGGAAACCGTGCGGGAGTGGTTCTTGGCCCTGGTGATTTCCTGTTGCCTGTTCCCAAACTGACATTGTCACATCCTGGATAAACTTTGAGGGACCATATAAAGCTACCTTCCGTCTACAAAAGGAAGTGGAGGATCCGATGCTAAGCCTGGTACTTAAGTGTATTTTTCTAGTAGTGGAGGTGTATTTGCATGATGCTAAATACACCCCTCCACCTTGCCCTTCTTATGGCATTGGCTGTAGCTGGGGATGTCACCGAGAGTGATTTCTAAAGGTTTTTCTGGGAGACAATAATCTGTGGAGTTGGCAGTAGGGAAATCATTGAGTTTGCCTTGCTTTGGTGGTGGAACACAGTGACCGAGAGCAGAAACTGGGTTTATCCCAATGCTGTCTGGTCCCTCTTGTCACCTTGCACAAGTTTCTTAAACTTTAGAAGACAGAAGAGGTCCTCGGCAGCAAAATGAAGATAATGATAACGTCATTGGCACGGGCTATTGTGCAGATCACGAGATGAAACACTGATAATTTAGAATGGCTGTGGCACTGGGTAAGCACTCCCTAGATGTTCACTGTCGCTGGCGGTGACAGTTCTTCTGTGAATGGCACCGTACCATCTCCCTGAAAGGGCTCTTATTCCCACCTGCTCTCTCACCACCTGCTCAAGGTCTTCCCTGGGGACTGGCCAGCCCAGGGCTTCCTGGCGCCGGGTGTTTTCTCACTGCGCTCTCCAGAGAAATTACCCTTTCTCTGTTCTCCCCAAATGTTCCTCTGCTGGGCAAGCTTCAGTCCAACAAAGTGTTAAATGTTAAGCTGTTAATGGGTGGTCCTGCTTTAATGTGCAAGCCACTCAGGTAACCTTCTTCTCATATCAGCTTCCAAGGGTTTAACCCAAAAGAGTGAGTAAAACAACAACAAAAATTAACCCTAATGGAGGAAAGTGCTTGGGACAGGAGGGGCTGACCTTGCTGATGTGTTAAGCATTAAAACGTTCACCTTGATCTTGGTAAACCTCTCTAACTAACCAGCCCACCTGTGTCTGACTCGGCCTCTGCTGAACAGCAAACATCTCAACTTCCAAGCCTGCGGCCACATGTTCTTCCCGGGGATGCAACTCCTCCACCTCCCCATTTTACAGATGGAGGGACTGGAGAGGAAGGTGAATGAGACTGGACCGGAACCAGGCTGGCCCCTCACACCCGGGGGAGCCAGCAGATCACTTTATCTCTCTGGCCTTGTTGATAAAACAAGGGGCCTGGGCCTTGGTGTTTTCCCTCTTCTTGAATAATTGGGAGTCCCTGAAAAGCAATATCTTCCTGGAACCCACATCTAAGCCAGAAGCTCCTACCAAGCCAAAGAAAATGCTCCTGAATTTCCTGTGGGTGGACTGACGTGCACTGCTAGTATTTACGATTTTATTTTCCAGACAGAGGAAATTCTAGTTTCTTAACATTTGCAGATTTTTCATCCAAAAATGCAGGGGAATCTTGATTTATTCCAGAGGCAGTCATGAGGACAATTTTCAAGTAGGTCATTACGACTTCTAGCTCTTCCTTCCTTGTTTTTTCCTCTCTGAGCTCTCTGGGACCCTGATGCACCCTTAGCTGCTGAGGGCCCTCAACACAAGAAATGTTGTCCCTGAGGGAAGCCCAGCCTGTGCTTGGTGCTTTCCTTCTCCTTTCTCCAGGTGTCCCGTCAAAACTTACCTGCCCTGAGATTTCAATGCAGCCACTATAAAGATGTTCAAAGAAGTGCAGGAAACCATGCTTAAAGAACTCAAAGAAAGCATGATGACAATGTCTCATTAAATAGAGAATGTGAAGGAAGAGAGAAATTATTGAAAGAATGGGATAAAAATTCTGGAGATGGAATTTACAATACCCAAAATGGAAACTTCATCAGAGAGTCTCAACAGCAGATCCGAGCTGGCAGAAGAGAGAATCAGCACATTTGACGAAAGATCAATAGAGACTAAACATCTGCAGAATGGAGGGAAAAATGAGAAAAATAAAGGGAGCTGCAGAGAAGCTTGGGGCTCTGTTTGGTGAACCAACATATGTGCAATGGGAGTACCAGAAGGAGAAGAGGAGGAAGGAGATGAAAATATATTCAAAGAAATAATAACTGACAACTTCCAACATGATGAAAAATATTAATCTACCCATCCAAGAAATTAAAAGAAATGAAAGCAGGGTAAAAGCCAAGAGATCCACATCTAGACACATCATAGCCCAAGTGTTGCAGCCAAAGAAACAAAAATCCTGAAAGCAGCAAGAGAAAAATGACTCTTCACTCATCAGAGAAGGGGGCAAATTTCTGTTGACTTGAAAAAAATAACATTTTTAAAAATTTTATTTTATCATGATAAGAACACTTAACATGAGATCTACACTCTTAAATTTTCAAGTGCAGGACATAGTATTGTTGACTATTGGTACAATGTTGCATAGCAAAAAAAAAAGAAAGGCATTTTTACTGAAAGGAAAACTGTATGGTTGAACAAGAAAAGAGAGACATTGTTAACATAAATTCAACAGACAAGTGGTCCTAATATAATATTTTGTTTTGTTAACTGAGGACCTCTTGATCTCCAATTGTTTGAAAGGAATAATCCATAAAATCTGACTCAAAAATAGCCCTGGAAAGCCCAGAGGCCCCTCAATAGAATGTCCATACTCTCACATTGACAGCTGCTGAAGACTTCACTTGAAGGGTGAGACCACCCAGGGAACCTCCTTGGCAATGAACTCCACCTTTAGAACAGACATACACTGATCACCAGTAAGACTTCACTTGAATAAAAATAGAATTAAATTTAGATGGAAATGTAGAAGAAAAACAGAGCTCTATATTTAAACCATATGGTCTGAAGTGAAATGAGAACAGAACTCCTGGCAGATTTGTGTTAGGAAAATTGAGTGAAATACAAGGGCTTTCAGCTAACCAAGTCCAGGAGGAGATTAGCTGAGGCTGTAGGTCAGACTCTGATATTCGTCTCAGTGCTGCCTTCACCCGTATCTTCCAGCAACATCCTCCTTGTTAGCTGACATCCTGCGGGCAGAGGGCATCCAAGTTGCCACCCCCTAAAAAAGGGTCTAAGAGGACACACTGAGCAAGTATTGATTTGGTTTTGAAATTGGACGATTTTCATAAAGGTCTCATTTTCTTTTGAACTTTTCCAGGCATAACTTATTTAGACATGAATTACTGTTTATTACCTCTGCTATTCTATCTCACAAGCAATGGAAACCATTAAAGAGGTCACCAGATATCAAATTTGAAAGAACAGCTATTTTATAGTTCTTTTCACATTTTCACAGTTTTACAATTCTCATAAGGGCTATAAGCTCATAGGATTTACAGCGGCTGAGTCTCTCAAAGGACTGTGGAGGATGGAGAGTCCTTAGAGTTCATCAGGGAATCTTGACTTATTCCACAACCTTCCCTCGCCAGTCAGATTCTTTTCTTCTATTTTACTCTCCTCTCTTGAGACTTGAACATTTCTGTCTGTGTTAGCCCTTTACCTCAGGCTGCTAATGTGCTCAAATCATTTACATCCCAGGAAGAAGAAAGAAGAAATCAAATGAATGTAAAACATTCTCAAATGTACTCTCACCAAGTCACTTTCAAGCTCTTTCTCCTTAGCTTCTTAGCAAAGCTTTCTAAAGAGGAATGAAAGCTCACTGTCTTCTCTTCCTCACTACAGTTTACAGCCTCGCCCACTGAAGTTAACAAGCCATTAAAACTATGCTAGCACAGTCCACTGGGACCTCTAAATTGCCCAATCCCAATAGTCAGTCTTGGTCAATTTGGCTTCTTGGTGGCGTTTGGCATGGGGGCCAGCACTGCCTGAGGCTCTCCTCTGTTGATTTCTGTCTATTTCCTTCAGGTTGCTGTAACAACGGTACCAGGGAGTGGGCAGCTTAAACCACAAATGTTTATTTCTCACAATTCTGGAGGCTGGGAAGTCCAAGATCAAGGCGCTGGCAGATTCCGTGTGTGGAGAGGCCACACTTCCTGACAGCTGTCTTCTGGCTGTGTCCTCACCTGGCAGAAGGATCCAGGAGCTCTCTGGGGTCCTTTTATAAGGGCACTAATCCCATTCATGAGGGCTCCGTCCTGATGACCTAATCACCTCCTAAAGGTCCCACCTCCAAGACCATCACATTGGGGGTTAGAGTTCAACATACAAACTCTGGGGAGACACAAACATTCTGTCTAGAGAAGCTTCTTTTGCCCTTCACTCCTGATTCTCCCCCTTCATCTTGGACCAGTTCTTAATCACCTTGTGGCTCCTCTCCCACTGACATCTCCTAAAGTGTCAGTGTTTCCAGTGTTCTCTCCTCTCCTGTCTTCTTGTTCTAAACTCATTCCTCATGCACTTCTGCTTCCTGTGCTTCTTTGAATCATATACATATTTCATTATAGCACTATCGTACTACAACATGAGTATTTTTCCCCGAATTAAACCATTTGATTGGAGTTGTGAGGGGAGGTACCGTGTCATGTCTCTGGGTCTCCAGGGTAGCTCAGGGCCTGATATAGGGGAAGGTGGTCATTAAGAACCGGTTGGCTGGCCTGAGAATGAATTTCATGCACCCTGGTGATTTTAGTGATCATTTCTAGCTCAGTGACTTTGAAATCTGCATCTTGGCTTGTACCTCTCACCTGAACTTTGGTATTTATGTTTGCCTCAAAATGCAGTGCTTTTCATAATAAAGTTCAAAATCAGATTCCCTTCACAACCTAAGTGAACATTTTCATATTTTTATTTATTTGTCAAAAATTCCATGAAAATAACTGTCTCTGCTACATTCCTTCATGCAGACGTACACTACGGCACACAAATGCCCACAGGTCTAGGTGTATAATTGTAATGCAGCCATTTAGGAGGAAAAGAAGAAGCTAATTAGCTGAAATGATAACATTATGTTGATGTGATGATTTCCAAAATAGGTCCTTTCATGCATACTAGCCTTTCTTTTTCATATTTTTATGATGACAAACTTTCCACTTCTTCCTAATGGATTCTTAATTTTCTTAAAGTGTCTGCAAGAAATTTTTCCATGGAAACTCTTTTTGAAAATTCTATATTTTATATGGAGAGTTGGCTTTCTTCTGCCCCCATTTTTCAGAGTTATTTCCAGTAATTGGAGATCATGCTTCAAAGCAAAGTTTGGAAGCAGAGCTTTCTCTCCCTGCATCTCTCATGCCAGGTTTTCCCTGAGAAATTCCCTTTTTAAAAAAGAAAACACAACAGAGTTTTGTAGCAAATACTTTTTCCATCTGACAAAGTAATGATAAAACCTGTTGGAGGGATAGAAAAAATGTTTAAACCATCGTAATTTTCCTCGGCATCAAAATTTCTGATTTGGTTTTTGACTACCCATAAAGCAATAGGCTCCACTGACTAAGTTTGCCTTATCAGTTTTCAGCTCTAAGAGATTCCTCTGAGCAGTTTTTCCCTACCAAGATCTGGAAGTCCTTCATCTTGGTTCTGAAACTCTTGACAAGCCTGTTAATACAGAGCATGCTAGAACAAGGTGACCTTCGCTGTAATTCATGGTTTGGCTCAGTCCTCGAAGGACTTCAATTCTCAGAATAATTAAATATTTATCAGGTCCATGCTTTGTCTGTAAGTTTTCAACAAAGAGAGTCCAGTCATTTTGGCTTGTTTCAAGGGCCTCTCCAATCATATACTAACCAACTCTTCTGGTCACATTTCCCCACTGTCCCCAACTAGAATCCTGTTTTTTGTTCTGCCAATTTGGTCAACTACCTGGTCATAAACATATCTTTAATCTTTTTATATATCTCTTTATTCCTGCATTAATTCCTTTTTGCATGTGTAAATCCTATCCATCTTTCAGAGTGAAACTCAAGTTCTTCCTTTCTTACTAAACTTTCAAGTAACTTACAAGACTCGAATTGTCTCCTGTGAGTTTGTAGAGTGTGTATGATTTATATCACTCATTTGGCACTCACCAAGCGCTGTCCTATATTAGGTGTCCTTTTAATTAATGCTGTAGATAAGCTCTTTGGGGGTATTTTAGCCACAAGTAACAGAAAACTATAGAGGCTTAAACAAGATAGAACTTTATTTCTCTATAATATTCCAGAAGTCCAGAAGTGATCAGCTGAATTTTGGCATGATGATCCATAGTGGCAGGAAGCCAGGCTCTTCCATTTTGTTGAATTGTCTTGCAGGGCTTCCATTGCGAGGCCATCTCATCGTCAAAGGTGAGAGAGAGAAACTCCAGCCATTGTGTCTCCGTTCTAGAAAGCAGTATGGCAGAAGAAATGAAGAAAAGTCCTTCTCTTTAAGGACACTGCCTGGAAATCACTTACTCAAGCATACCTAGCTATAAGAGGGGCTTGAAAAATTAGGCTGTATTTTAGGTGGCCATATGCTCAGTAAAAAACCAGATGTTCTATTCCTGAAAGTGAAGGGACAAATGGATATTGGCTGTCTCTGTCACAAAGTGCAAGGTCCATTTTATTTTTTCACCACCACAGTGTGGTTAATGCAGAATCTTATATCATAATCACCATTTAATACATTTAGAGGTTCCCTGAGTTAAATTTAAAAATTACTTTGGGGAGAGTCCACTTCTGTTAGCAGTAGACTAGGTAATTCAGAAAAAGCCTACTGATGATGACAACTAGAAAAGCTGGACAAAGATAAAAACATTTGCTTGAAGGCTTCAGAGAGCTACCAAGGATACAGGGCCAAGATTGGGGAAAAGAAGGAAATCCAGTGATGCTTTTTCCATAGAAAATCCCCATTTACTGATTCTTGAAAAGGCAAAGGCAAATGAGAGGCTGAGAAGCTCAACAGAGACTTTCAGGGAAAGAGGAATGAAAATTGGAATCTAGGGTCTGCCAAGAAGAGGGACCTAATAGACCAGGGATTTACCTAGGGCAAAAGAGATTCAGAAATACACCAGTCCTCGCAAGGGCTGCAGCCAGGTTCAAATCCTCTCGATCCTTAGGAATGGATTAAGGTGGTCTGGGATTTCTAATGCTCTTAGCCTAGCCAACCATTAAAAGTAATCAAAATTCTCTCTGAAGAAATATAACTTCATCCGAGGCCTTAAACATTCTATATATTTTTTTCATATAAAATATACATACCTAAATTTAAAAAATTAATCTTGTCTCAAGGAGACAAGTAATGTGATTGAAAAAATAAAAGAAATAATAGGCAACATAAAAATACCCACAAGTTCAATGGAATTATCAGAAAAGACTTTAAAATAACTATTCTTAATAAAATGAAGACAATAAAAGACAAGACTGATATTTTGGCAGGGAAATGGAGGTAAGACATAAGAACTCAATGGAAATTCTAGAACCAAAAAGTACCATAACTAAAACTAAGAACTTAATGGATGAGATTAATAGAGACAGAGCTGAAGAGACAATTAGTGGAATTGGAAAATAGTTGAGAAGAGAATTTTATATAAATTTATAAATTTCTATAACTTTATAAATTTAGAAATTTATAAAGTTATAGAAACAAAAAGATGGAATATAGAAGAAAGAGATTAAGAGGCATAGAGGAAATTGTAAAAAAGTCTAGCATAGTGATAATTGTAATTGCAGAAGGAGTGGCGAGAGAATGAAGCAGAAACAATATCTGAAGGAATGTTGCTGAGGAATTTCAAAATATGATAACAGACATTAAACCTCAGATTCAAGAGTCACCATGAATCCCAAACAAAACCACATTTAGACACATCATAGTATAATTTGCCAATATTAATGATAAAGAGAAAATTTTTCAAGCAGCCAAAGTGAAAAGACAATTATTAAATGGAATAATAATTAGAAGATACTTTACCTATCAGGAAGAAAAGAGTTCAGAAGAAAATAGAATGCTATTGCTAAATGCTAAAAGAAATTAAAATGCCAAGTTAGAACTTTATATCCAGTGAAAATATTCTTCAATAATAAGAAAATAAAAAAATTAAAACATTTATGAGAAGCAAAATTGAGAGATTTTGTCACAAGAAGGGTTAGTTCTCTAAAAGGAAATAGGTAAAGTCTGCTTAAAAATATTTAAGGAGTGTGAAAGACAGTGATACTGGATGATGGAATCTCAGAAATTCAGGGAGGAATAAAGACCAATTAAAAGAGTGAATATGTGTGGTAAATCTGAATGAAGAGATATGTATATACACACACACATACATACATGATATAAACAACATATGGTTTGTGAGGTGGTAAATGAAGTAAAATGTGTTCTAAGTTCCTTGAATTTTTTTTTTTTTTTAAAGATTTTATTTATTTATTTATTTTCCTCCCAAAGCCCCAGTAGATAGTTGCATGTCATAGCTGCACATCCTTCTAGTTGCTGTATGTGGGACATGGCCTCAGCATGGCCGGAGAAGTGGTGCATCGGTGCACGCCCGGGATCCGAACCCGGGCCGCCAGCAGCGGAGCACGCGCACTTAACCGCTAAGCCATGGGGCCGGCCCCTAAGTTCCTTGAATTTTTAAGAAGAGCTAAAATACTAATTTAAATTTTGTAAGTAAAAGATGCATGTAGTAGTCTCAAGTATAACCAGAAAGAGAGTAGTAATAGAATATATAACTGCCAAACTAATAGTTAAAAGGAAAAAAGGAAAGAACAAAAAATAATCAATTGAATGGAATGTGAATAGAGAAAAAGAAGGATGTAGAACATATGAGACAAATAGAAAGCAAATCTGCCTATAAATTGTCAGATTTCAACTGAAATATATCAATAATTATATTACATGTAAATGGAATAAATACTTAATTGTAAGACAAAGATTAAAACCCAAAACTTATAGGTTGCTTCCAATAGACACATATAAAATAGAAAGATAAAACAAGTTGAAACTAAAAGGATGGAAAAAAATATACCATACAAATATAAACCAAAAGAAAGACTATGTTGCTATATAATGTAGACTTTAAGATAAAATGTATTACTTGAGATAAAGAGATATACTTCTTAATAAAAGTTCAATTCAGTGGAAGCTCTATTAATTCTAAATATGTATGCTCCAAATAATAAAGCTTCAAAATATACAAAGAAAAAAGTACACAAAACTAAAAAAAACCCTGCAATAATAATGGGAGATTTTCATGCACCTCTCCCAGTACCCAATAAAACAAGCAATACAAAAATATCAGGATATGGTTTAATAAACTAGGCCTGATTAACATATGTGGAAAACTACTCCCCAAAACATCAAAATACGCAATTTTTTCAAGTACACATGGAACAAAAATTGGCATGTATTGAGCCATAAAGCATGCTGAATAGATTTTGAAGGATTGAAACCAGATAAAATATTTTTCTGATCATAGTACTATTAAGTTGGAATAAAAGAAGGAAAAATATAACTAGAAAATCCTTCTATGTTTAGAAATCAAAAATATATTTCTGCACTAACTGAATATTTGTTGGTTTCAATGAATTATTTTAATTTCTAATGTGTGATATATAACTGCGGTTATATTTTCAAAAGAATTCTTATCTTTTAGCGAGACATGCTGAAATAATTATGGATGAAATTATTTGCTGACTAAAATACGCTTCAAAATCATCCAGTAGAATGTGTGGGTGTTCAGATAAAACAAGAGTGGCCCTAAGTTGATGATTATTGAAATGAGTGATAGTTATATGGAGGCTCTCTACTATTTTCTCTTCTTTTGTATGTTTCTCAAAATATCTATAAAAACAGGTAAAATAAATATATTTTCAACAATTGATGGGTCAAAACAAATCAAAAGAGAAATTAGAAACATTTGGAACTTAAAAAATTGAAAATACGAAACATCAAAACTTGTCATATGCATAACCAAATAAGCATAGCAAAAACTTTGAAAACTGAACTGATATTGTAATTACCACCTATATAAGGTGAGACCAAATTTTTAGTCTGAACCTAACTAGGTTGATTGCCTGATAAAACAAGATATTAATGGTCTCCAGAGGATTTTAACAGTACCCACACTCTCACAATATAATAGGCTAAATGCTAAGGATACCATCCAAAATTACTCAACATACCAGGAACCAGAAAATATGTTTTATTCTCAATGGAATTGTTAATCAACAGATGCCAACCCTGAGAAGATTCAGATGTTGGAATTATGAGAAATACTTTAAAGCAGCTATTGTAAACATGGTCTGTGAGGTAAAGATGAACACTTTTGAAATGATGGAAAATAGAAATTCTCAGCAGAGAAATAGAAACTATTAGAAAAAAACAATTGGATATTTTAGAACTGAAAAATATAATATCTGAAATGACAACAGTAATAATAAAATGATAATGATAATAGTAACAAACATCCTTATTGGATAGCCTCAAGAGAAGAAAGGAGATAACAAAGGAAAGAGACAGTGAATTTGAAGAAAGAGCGATAGAATTTATCCTGCCTGAAGAACAGAGAGAACAAAAAATCATTTGAGGATATTATGGCTGAAAACTTGCCAAATTTGGTGAAAGACATACACTTACCAACTGAAGAAGTTCAGTGAACTTCAACCAAGATGAACTGAAAACAAACAAATAAATTGCACTCAGATACACCATAATTAAATTGCTAAAAACCAAAGGTAAAGAAAAAAATTGAAAGCAGCTGAGAAAAATGACATATTACATTTAGAGGAATAACAATTCGAATGACTGTGGATTTCTCATCAGAAACCGTGGAACTGAAGACAGCGGAACAACACCTTTAAAATGCTGAAAAGAAAAGTACTGCTAATCTAGAATTCTATATCCAGTGAAAATATACTTCAGGAATGAAGATAATATAAAAAAAATTCTAAGATGAAGGAGAAGCAAAGATTTTGTAACCAGCAGACCTGTACTATAGAAATGCTAAAAGAAGTTCTTTAGGCTGCAGAAAAATGGTGACAGAAAGAAACATGAAACTTCAAGGATGAAAGAAGAGCAACAGAAACGTAAATATAATGAATATTTTTCTTCTCTTAAAGTCTTTAAAACATACTCAATTGTTGAAAGCAAAAAACATTAAACAATTTTTGGGATGTCAATGAATGTAGATGTAATACATTTGAAAAGTATGACATAAGGCGGAGGGTAAAGGACCTATAGGGTGTGATGCTTCTCTGTTTTACCTGAAGTGGTGCAATATTAACTCTAATATAATAATGTGTAGGGATTTAATAATCCCTAGAGCAACCACTAAAAAATTAATACAAAGAGATATAGCAAAAAATTAGATAAATTAAAATGGAATACTAATAATACTCAGATAACCCTAAAGAAGACAAGAAAGGAAGAAGAGAGGAACAAAGAAGAAAAATATAAAATGGTAGACATAAGTCAAATATCTCAATACATATACTAAATGTAAGTGGTCTAAACACATCAATTAAAAGACAAAGACTGTCAGTTTGGATAAATAAATAAGACCCAACTATATGCTGTCTACAAGACACCCATGATATACCATGCAAACTCTAATTTTAAAAAAGCTACAATGGCTATATTATTAACAGACAAAGGAGACTTCAGAACAAGAAAACTAAAAGGCGTAAAGAGGACATTACATAATTATAAAAAGTTCAATTCATCAAGAAGACATAACAATTCTAAATGTTTATGCACCTAATAATATAGCTGGGAAATACATGAAGCAAATATTGACAGAAGTTAGATATAATCCACAATTATATTTGGAGATTTCAATACTCCTCTCTCAGTAATCAATTGAGCAAGTATACTAAAAATCAGTAAGGATATACATCTCTGATCAACACTATCAAACAACTTGACCTAACAGCAGCATATATATCTCAAGTGCATATGCTTAAATGCAGATGGAACATTCATTAAGATAGACCACGTTCTGGGTTATAAAACAATCATTAATGAATTTAAAATAATTGAAATCCACACCATACGTGATATTTGACTATAAAGTTATTTAACTAGAAATCAATAATGGAGAGATAGTTGAAAAATCCCCCAATATTTGTATATTAAATAGCACAGATCTAGCTTACGTATGGCTCAATAAGGAAATATCAAGAGAAATTAGAAAACAAATGAAAACGAAAAGGAAACATAAAAACTTGTGGGATCTAGCTAAAGCAATAGTTAAAGGGAAATTTTCTAGAATTAAATGTTTACATTAGAGAAAAAGGAAGAACTCCATCTAGAGAAAGAGGAAAAAATTAAACACGAAGGAAGACAAAGGAAAGAAAAAGTAAATATAAAAGCAGAAATCAATAATATTAAAAACAGACAAACAGTAGAGAAAAATCAATGAACTCAAAAGCTTGTACTTTGAAAAGCTCACTAAAATTGATAAATCTCTAGCGAGACTCTTCCATAAATAATGAGAGATGACACAAATTATTATGTCAGAACCGAATAAAGGGATATCACTAAAGAACCTAAAGACATTAAAAGGAAAATAAGGTAGTACTGTGGACAACTTTATGTCCCTAAATTTGACAATTTAGATTAAAGAGACCAATTTCTTAAAAGATACAAACTACCAAATCTCATTCAAGAAGAAACAGATCATCTGAATAGCTCTATATCACTAAAGAAATTTGAAGTTAACAACTTTCAACAAAGAAAACTCCAGACATAGATGGTTTTACTGGTAAATTTCAGCAAACATTTGAAGAAAAAAAAATACCATCTCTACACATTTTTTCCTGAAAATAGAAGAGAAGAAAAAACTTCCCAACTCATTTTATGAGGCCTGTATTATCTTGATGCCAAAACCAGAAAAAGACAATACAAGAAAATGAAACCATAGACCAACATCCCTCATGAATAGAAACACAAAAATCCTCAGCAAAATATCAGTAAATCGAACCCATATTTAAAAAGGGATAATACGTGATGACCAAGTTGGGCTTATCTCAGGAATATAAGGCTTGCTCAATAGTAGAAAACCAAACAATGTAATGCACCACCAATGTAACACATCACATTACAGACAAAAATAAAAACTACATTAACATATCAATCGTGCATTTGATGAAAATCAACATCCATTCATGATAAAAATTCTTGGCACACTAGAAATAGAAGGAAACTCTCTCACCTTGATAAAGGACAAAAGACCACCATACCTAATAGTGAAAGACTGAATGTTTTCCTCCTAATATTGAAAAAAAGACAAGAATGCCCACTTGTACCACTCCAATTCAACACTGTATTGGAAGTACTAGTAAGTACAATAAAGCAATAAAATAAATAAAAGGCATACAGTTTGGAAAGAAATAAAACTGTCACTATTTGCAGAAGTCACAATGGTCTAAATAGAAAATTTCATGGAATTTACAAAAGAAGCTACTAGAAATAATAAGTGAGGTTAACATATGTTAATTTTGGTAGAATGGAGGTATTACTGGGAATATACAACCGAGAAAATACAACCCAAGAAGAAATAGAAAACCTGAGTAGCTCTAGAGTTTTAAAGAAATTTAATCCATAAGTAAAAACTGGAGGTGACCACGCTGGGGTTTATTAGAAAGCACTCTTTGGATCAACATCTGTGGAAGGGAAGGGAAAGGAACAGGGTTGGGCAGAGAAAGAACCAATATGTAAGTTACGCCACCTCCCAAGAATGTCCACTCTAGTTACACATTTGGGGACTGGTGAAACCACCAACAAGTGCGTCTCTATATCCAATGGGCCCACCGAGGGCCGGACCTAAGCCAGGACTCTATCACTTGGCCCCCACGTGCTCCCATTTTAACAGAGGGCCAAGATGATCTTTTAGATCTTTGGGTATCAATGTCAATTTGCACTGCTGTGTTCAACAGTTATTGAAATATTTGAGTGTCCCCCCTTCCTTACTGTACAGTTACCTGAAAAATTGGCTATAGATCTTTTGGGGGAAGGACTGAAGGAATCAGTACTGTGTACACTCCTTTTTTGTTTTTTTTTGTGAGGAAGATCAGCCCAAAGCTAACATCCTATGCCAATCCTCCTCTTTTATTGCTGAGGAAGATTGGCCCTGGGCTAACATCCATGCCCGTCTACCTCTACTTTATGTGGGACACCACCACAGCATGGCTTGACAAGTGGTGCATTGGTGCGTGCACGCCTGGGATCCAAACCTGCAAACCCTGGGCTGCCTAAACAGAACACACGCACTTAACTGCTGCACCACTGGGCCAGCCCCTGTGACACTTCTATAGTGTATCAGGTTCCTTTCTGTTGTGGGCCTGGTGACTACTTCAAATAACGGGTTTTTAGGTTCCCAAACTGGCTTAAATCTGGAAACTGAGGAAGAGTTCATAAGTTTTTATTGGGGTGATCATAAACTCAGTTTCATGAACATCCTTGATTTGATTGTACAGATCAAATCAAGGCTGCTTAGTACCTTTGTTGACTGCCCATCTCTTTTGCACCTGGGGACATTGTTCTGTTGACCCTCTGTACAACCATCTCTGAGTCATGCTCCCCCTGGCTGCCAGCCTTGTCACAGATTAAGATAATTCCACTTGGCTCCTGAAGGTGAAGCGTAGCCACCTGGTCTATGTTTTTCGGGCCCTATAATCCCATTTCAGTCAGAAAGCCCAGTTCAGTTATGGCCTCTGCTACTGTCAGCCTATCCTGCAGAGGAGAGCCACTGTTGCCCCCATCACCAGCACATTCCAGGTTGCTTTGGTAAGTGGTGTGTCCTCTGGGGCTTCCCATGGGGCACAGTCCTCTGGTGCTCCCCCCCGGCATGCCCATGTCTCTGAGCCTGTTGATCCCTTCCTTCACCGCTCTCCATGGCAATTCGGGCACTTCCACCTCACTTCATACGGGTTTCACTCTTTCCACGCTCGTGGGAGCCAGCTTCGTAGGTGTTTCACCACCTCCTGGCGTCTTTCCTTTATTCCATGCGAGTGCTTCCAGACTGATAAACTCCCCCTTATCCGCAGCACCAGCTCTGAAATAGCAAACCTGGTGAGGCTGAGGGGTTAGCCTTCTTGGGAGCCCACTACTATCACGAATGAGTCCTGGGACTGGTCCTGCTTTCCTTCTGCAGGAGATGAGAGCCATTTTTGTGCTACTGGGAGCCCTCTGGTTTGCTGCCTAATCACTCCCTTTTGTTGTCTTTTTCAAACCATTTGTTGAAGTTAGCAACTGCTATCTGATTCCACTGTCCTCCTAGTTATTCCTTTCTCCATATTTTTCAAATGTCTGTCACATCACACCTGCCAGCATGCCTGTCTCTGATCACTGGTTGAAGTTTTCACGATGACACAGCTGCCTTGTGCCAGGTGCATGCTCTGCTTCTCCTCGCAATAAGCACATGTTGCTGGCGGTTATTTGCTCCAAAATTGCATCCCAGTGTCTGTCCTCTTGTACCACTGCTGGTGTGAACTGTTCATACTGGGCTCCTGGTAGACAGTGAGAGGGAAATGATTATGCTGGAATTGTAGTCTGGAGTTCTCTGGGGTCAGCACCTGTGAAAGGGAAGGAAGCAGGCTTGGGTGAAGGAAGAATCTGAGCTGGGATGTCGTCTCAACAGAGGTCTCAGCTGATCTACAGAAAACCCTGAAGCTGGGATGACCCTTCAGAGTAGCCCTTACTTTGGGCCTTTCACCACCACCTGGATCCACCAATGGATGTGGGGTGCCCTGGGAGAAGGGTGTGGTGTTGGGCAGAGCAGTAAGTTTCAGCCAAGCAGTCCCTGAGTGGAGCTGACGGTTGTGGGCTGACAGCACTTCTTTTAGGTGGAAGAATCCGGAAAGGAGATCTGAGTTGATCATCACAGGAGACACCAAACGGGCCAAAAAAGCAGCCAGACCCAAAAGAACGCACACTGTTCTAGTCCGTAAACTTCAAAGCCAGGCAAAGCTACACCACTGAGCTGGAATCAGGGAGCTGTTCCCTTTGGGGAACAGGGCAAGTGTTGGTTGCACGAGGGCGTGGGCACCTCCCGGATACGGGCAATGTCCTATTTTTCATCTGGGTGGTGGTCACACAAGCGTTTGCTTTGTGACAGTTCACTGGGCTGTACATCTATGTTTCGTGCACTTTTCTCATTTGCGTTATACTTAAGAGGAGTGTTTCTGAGATGTGGGAGGCACGGTGTGTCTGGCCTCCTGCTCACCTCCTGTGGGTCTTCACGCAGCCTGGAATTTCCTGGTTTGCGAGTTGAGGAATACTTCACCCAGGTGCAATCCATCTGTTTTCACTTTCCAGACATCAAGTTTGGAAGATTCTGATACTAAGTTGGACTCCTTTCCTTTATTTATTTTTCTGGTTGAAATGAGTAAAGCAATGTGTGTGTCGTTTTTAGAATGGAAGGCTTTAACCAACTGAAACCAAAATTATTTCTTTTAAGTCGCAGTACAAGTTGCCTGCATTTGTAATATGCTTACTGTTAAAGTTAGGGTATATATCACTGAAGAGCAATTTTGCTTTTAAGATGAGTTAAGATAATGCCTTGTTTATAATATTTTAAAAAGCTCTTCACAGCAAGAAGGAATTTTGCTGTTTTTGGAACATGAGCCGTGAGAGCAGGATGATCCAAAAATCATTCATGTTTAGTAATTCTAAGAGAAAAGTTTCTAGTGCAAGGAAATAAAGTCTGCACCAAAGGTTCCCAAGACACACCGTAGGGGCCCAGAGTGCCCTGCACCTCAGATACCCCTTCTGAGGAATCAGTCCCTTTCCCCACATAGACAGAGGGACACTGGGGGGCGGCGGTGCTCGCTAAAACACGTTTCCACTCACATGTTAGCACCTTCAATCACGTGATCGGGGATCCAGACCTTTCGTTCCACATTTAGGAGAAAAGCTTTAAAGGCAAGTGGCCCTGGTAAAGCTAGCCCATCACTGCTGTTTCGCACAACCTGAGAACCAGCTGAAATTGTGCCTGTGTGGTACTGCTCAATTTTATTAAAAAGAATGAAAAGCAGGTAGACACCAGTAGAAAACACAGGTGAATGTCTTTCAGGCCTTGACAGCAAAATACTTCTTAAATGAGCCCACAAGTGCTATTGATAACAGAAAATCAAGTTACCCTAAAGAACTTGAAAACATGTTACAAAAGTGGGAGCAGGTATGTGCAATACATAACTGACAAAGGATTGGTATCTGTGATTCAAAGAACTGTTATAAATCATAAGAAAAGGACTCATAACATTTTTAAATGTCTGAAAGACAGTAGTACACACTTCACAGAAAATGAAACATGTAACCAGCAGATATATGAAGAGGGCTCAGTGTCCTTAGTGATCAGGAGAACGCAAATCTCTATCACACTGAGAGGTCACTTGACTTCCATTTGAGCAGGGCACCCGGGGGGAACGGCAGGATCCCATCCGTGCTGCTGGTGAGAGTTAAGTTGGAACAGCTGCTTTGGAAAGCACTTTGTCATTATGCTGTGAACATGAACATTCACGTTTCCTGTGACCCAAGAGAAATCCTTACACATGTGCACCAAAAGACGTGAATTAGAACACTTCATGTGATAGGAAAAATCTGGAAACAACCCAAATGACTAACCAGCAGGAGAATAGATAAACTGCCCTATATTCAAACAATAAATTATTTTATAGCACCCCAAATTAAGAACCACAGCTACATGCAACCAGATGTATGAATTTCAGCCATTTAATTTTGAGTGCTAAATGAAAATCCCCAAAGAATTAAAAACTACTTAAACTGAAGCCACATGATTTCTAGGAACCTACGTACAGGATGGGAATATATGTACAGAAAGTGACAGGTGACACAGGATATTGGCCATCTGAAGAGAGGTGTGGGGGTGTGCTATTTAGGCAGAGGTAGTAATATTCTAGCGTCCTGCTCTTTATTTTGGGTAGTGCTTTTGTAGGTGTTTGTTAAATTATTTAAATAAGTTAATTTTAAAAAGCGGGCTTTGCATGAACAATAATGAGAGTGTCAGAAACCGAAGTATCAATGAGAAGAAAATAAACAGGAAATGACCATGTGATTGAAGTGGTTTAGAGGAAAGTTCATCAAAAAGTGGGAAAATAGTGAAAAACAGAAAAACACAAGAAGAGTGACAGTCTGAGGTGAGTGTGAACGTGGCCTGCTCTGCGGTTTTGCTGAGGACCAGCCCTGACGAGGACACCTTCTTGGGTCCAATTCCAGAGGAGCAATTTTTCCAAAACAACTTTGTCTCCTCTTGGGGATCTAAGGCTGGTCTGTAAGGATGTATGTTCTTCCCTCCGTCCTCGCTAGGATGTGTTTGAAATCCTCCAACAGCTTAAGTGTTTGCCTTTTGGCCACTTGCCCAGGGATGTGCTTTAAAGGGACCAGGAAAAGGTATTTTCAAAATATATTTCCTGGAAACTTTTATAAGGTAATAAATCAGTAGGAAAGGTCACCCAGCCTGGTCCTTCTCACCACTTCTGTAATAAATGTAAGTTTCCACTAATATTTCATTTGACATTTTTAGTCTAAACATGATACTATCAATTATCTTAGAAATGAGCTATGTCACATAATATTAATTTTTCTCCTTGGCTTTAAATTTATAAAACCTTTATCATCTTATTTGAAAAATTCCTATGAAATAGGGCCTGAAAAAATAATTTCCCTTTTACTGACGAAACCACTGGATTTAGAGAGTTTAAGCCACTGGCCCAGGCGGGGCCTCTCAGCCTCATCCTCTGGGTATTTTCTCACAGTGCTCATATAACATGCATCGTCATCACCTGGTTTAGCTTTTGTTGTTGGTTTAACCTGATCTGTAAATCTCCATGCGGAGATGCCGGTGCCATAGGGATCTCTCTTATCACTTGCCTGGCATGCCGTGGGCGTTCAGCCAGCTGGGTGAAGACTGAGGACACTCCCGCCTCCCAGTCTAAATCCATGTGTCGGCCGCCACCCTGCATCCAGGAGCGAGGGGGGCTGAGGCTAAGAATACCAGGCCACGGGTGGCTCTCAGACTGAAAACGCAGAAGTGATGACTGTGTAGTAACACTAACAAATGCTTACAGGGCAAAGGTTACTGTCAAAGTGAATTACCAAATTGTACATACACTATAATTACATTTTTTGCACAAAACATGCATATAAAAAAGAATATAAGGAAATTTATCCAAATGGTATGTTAGCCACGCTCAGTGGTAAGATTAGAGGCAAGAATTTTTCCCCTTTTGTTTATTTTCAAAATTTTCTCAAATGTGCTTATATTTCTTTTACAAACTCTCTTGATCAAGGCAGCCATGCCCTGCGTCCCCTGTTGTGTTTACTAAGATAATAAAGTATGATGTGGTCTGTTTGCTGCTTGGAAGACAGTGCATATAACTGAGGCTTGAGGCTGTGGAGCCCACCCATCTCTCCCAGCCCTGCCTTGGGTCACATGTAGCCACACGGAACTACGTGCTCTCTCCTTAGGAATCTTCCCCAATCGTCCTCACTCATTTGTCTGGCTAATTCCTTCTGGTCCTTAAGACTCAGCCCACAGGACCCTTCCCAGGAAAAGCTTCCCCAAGCCCCTGGGGGATTAGTGGCTCCTCCATGAGCTTATCTGAGCAGCTGTCATGTCTTTAAATGACCTGTTTGCCTAATTGTACCCCCAACTGGCCTGTGTGGGGACGGCAGCTATGTTCTGTCATAGCATTCCCGTACGGCATGTTGTAGAATCTCAGGCCTCGGATACGTGAATGGACAGGTGAGAAATTTGGGCGGGACTGTGTGCATTTCTGTGTTTTTGGACAAGTCAAGCTATCAGGGGTATGTTTTCTTCACCTGCAGATGAGGATGCTGAACCACTGATGCACAAGGGGAATTTCTCTCATCCTTTCTCCTTTCCTCCTATCCTTCCTTGCTTCCTTTTTTTCCCCTCCTTTCTTCATCAATTTTTTTGAGCTTGTCATCTATATGCCAGAGAAGGAGCCAGGCCCCAGAGAGGGAGGGTGGCTGTCACCGTCCTCCAGGAGCAGATAGAGCACTGGCCTTGAATATAGCCAGAGGGCAGCTCCTTCGCCCACTTTCAGAACTGAATGCTTTAGGGCCCCTAAAAATGCCCATAAACTTTAAGTCATTTGTCATTAGTCATCTGGGCCTAAGTGCTAATGAATTTGTCACTTGGGTAAAGTTCAGCATCACTCCCCAGGAGGACCTGCAGGCTCAAGGCAGGACCCCTGGCAGCTGTGTATTCCAGGTTCTGCTCAGAGCATGGTGACCTTGGGGTCAGTGGCCCGAGCCGAGAACAGGGCGCTGAGCAGGGAGACAGGTAGGCTCTCGACGGAAGGAGCTCAGTGCTCTCCCCCTGTGTGGATCTCCGGTTCTTTCCTTACCTTCTGATAGGGGGATTTTCAAAGTGAGCGAGGTGAGGGTTTTGTTAAGGTGCCACGGGCTGCCACAGTGAAGAGGGTGGGTCTCTCCTCCCCTCCATGATTGTAAACTGAGAGGCTCGGCTTGTCTGTTTTACGAAGTGCACTTCTGTGGGTGATTTCACACAAGAACATTGCTGCTTAAGGGGCCAGTCAGGTGGCGCAGTGGTTAACTTCGTGTGCTCCGCTTCAGCGGCCCGGGGTTCACAGGTTTGGATCCCGGGCACACACCAACGCACCGCTTATCAAGCCATGCTGTGGCAGGCGTCCCACATATAAAGTGAAGGAAGGTGGGTATGGATGTTAGCCCAGGGCCAATCTTCCTTAGCAAAAAGAAGAGGATTGGCATTTGATGTCAGCTCAGGGCTACTCTTCCTCACCAAAAAGAAAAAATTGCTGCTTAAAAAAAGGGTGTATATGTGAAAACCACTGTTCAAATAGATCCTTTCAGGGGTCCCCCATTAGGGAGCCATGGGGGGCAGCACATAGCACCTACTCTGTCCCTCCTCAATCTCAAACACGCATGCACGTAACTTGTACACACACGTGCACACACACACCCTGCACACTCTTATGTGTACGCACATACACCTCACGCACTCATGTGTGCACACACATGCACACAACCCCCCCTCCCCCGTCAGTGCTGTCCAAAACCCCTTTAAATGCTAGAGCTGAGGACCCACCAGCCCTTTCCAGATGAGTTCCAGGAGCACAGGTGTGGTTGTAGCCCGTGCATAGCTGAGTGTGGAAGTCGGGAGTCAGCCTTCAGCACCCTGACAGTGATATGGCCCCTCACCATGCCCCAAGGTATGATCTGGGCTGTGCCTTGTTGGCCAGGCAGAGGCCAGCCTTGGGGGTGTGGGGCTCGTGTGTGTATGGGGCTCGTGTGTGTGTGGGCACTGCCCACTATTCCTGTGCAGCAGGTCCACACTGCAGTGGGTGGCACCTTAGACTGGTTTGTCAGCTGTGACAGAGAAGTGACTGTGATTTTACAGAATGCACAGTTGGTGCTGACTGCCGATGAGAGACTGAGGGTATCGCTTGCCTCTCGCCTGATAAAGTTTAAAGGAATGTCTTAAGCCTGCTGAAATTACTCAATATCTCTTCTTCCATCCCATTGGCACTCCTCTGTCAGACTGGTTTCTCTAAGTTTCTAAAGACCAAAAGTGAGAACAGTCTGGGTGTCCATTACCCCTGCATGTACGTCTCGTCGCCTCTCCTACTTAGATTAGATAAACAAAGCAAGAAGCAAGCTCATTCATCACATCAAGACTTTAAACACTGGCATCTGCAGTGCCCTTTCAAAGCATGCACAGGGTGATCGCTGTCCATGAGGTTCCGTTTAGTTATGATTGCAAAGCAACAAAGAATTACATGCATACCAGCATGTACACTTTTTGGTGAGCTACTTCTATATTTTTGGTAATTTGCCTACACTACGCTTGTTCTGATTATATTTATTGAAATATGTTTTTATGTCTTTTGAATCTAACGAAAAAGCTAGGATTACTTTTGTACATCTTTTTAAACTTTATTTTTCTGGCAATTAATTTTTATTGTATTTTATAACAGTATTGGTCTATAATGACTTGGAAATTAAAAACAGGATCGAGTCTTCTCCACAGATGGTTTGGGAAGTGCCCGGATTCCCCACCGGGAGACGTCTCTGCACTGACAGTCCCCTGAGACAGGAGCAGGTCCACAACAGAGCAGGACTCATGAGCTTGGAAAATATCCTTGGGGTGGCAACAAGGGGACGCAGGCCTAATATTTAGTAATTTAGCTATAAAATAGAACAGGGAAGTTCCAGTTTCTCAGAGTCCAACAATTCAGAACTTCATTTTAAAGAAATGGGGCGGTCTTTACTTGACTTTTAAGAGGGGCAGATGACATGACAATAAGCTGCATGCAGAGCATTAGCAGAGAAATAGGGAAGAACAGCTTCGAGCTTGGCGATTCCTGGGGGTCAGTGCAGGTTCAACCTCGTCTCCCACACTTCCTGTGAACAGTGAGAATCGATGTTCTGAACCAGGCCTCAGCGTCTTCTGAATCATACAGAGTCAAGTGTGTTCAGCCAGAAAAGTGAACAAATCCACTTCAGAAAAATTTTCAGCAATAAGTGGTGACCCGGAAAGGGCTCTGGTGATCACAGAGTTGCCCTTGACTCCTCGTTGTAGGCTCTTCCCGTCTTAGGTTTGGCCCTGCGTGGGATCCTCCTCAACATTGCCTGCGTTGCAGAATCTGAGACTCCGTGCAGGACGGAGGACGCCAGTATTCCTCCTCGCCCCAAGGCCTGGCCTAGTTGAGTTTACTGGCCCAAGGAGCTTATTTGTTCCTCACTCATTTGGCAAATATTAAGTGACCACTTGGTGTGAGGTCCTCTGCTGAGCAGTAGAGACACAGGTGAGGCGAGGTCCCTGCATTCTGATCAGGATGGAGAATGGATGGCTCCATCAGTAGCCCTTGTCCCACTAATCTGACCAGAAAACCACAGAAACGTCAACTTAAACACAGAAGTACAGTTACTTGTCTGTATTTTGGTGTCGGTCCAAAGCTTTTCCTTTATTAAAGTTTGCTGATTGGAATTCTACAACTTTCCTGGAATAAACCACACCCGTGACACAGCATCTATGCTGTCCGTTTTTTGTGTGAGTAAAAATGAAAAGGAACTAAAGGACGCTGAGAGCATCTGAAACTGAAAGCCATCTGAGAACAACACATTCTGTTCTTTTTATGATTTAAAAAATTTTTACAGACTTTTTCCATAGTAATTTCAACAAGCAATTTTTTTTAGCAATTTGCTTTTATTGATCCTTTCCAAAGATTTCAAATTAGTTACAATACAATAAAAAGCTGTTTTTATTTTTCTATTCATATTTCTCCAGTGTATGTACTAAAAATTAGTGTTGTTGTTTAGTAAGTACAGGTAGTGTGACACACTGAGGAACAGACAGGCTGAGGAATAGACATGTTGATGAACAGAAAGGCTGAGGAACAGACACGATGAAGAGACAGGCTGATGAAGAGACAGGCTGAGGAACAGACACACTGATGAAGAGACAGGCTGAGGAACAGACACACTGGTGAAGAGAGGCTGATGGACAGACATGCTGAGGAAGAGACAGGCTGAGGAGCAGAAAGTATCAGGAACAGACGGGCTGAAGGAGAAACAAGCTGTGGAACACATTGGTTGGTGAAGAGACCGGCTGAGGGAGAGACATGCTGAGGAACTTATGCGGTGAGGAAGAGACACACTGAGGACAGGATCGCTTGACTCTGCTTGTGGAGGGAGGGTGGGAGTTGCTCAGAGGCCTCCGGCATGCTGCTCATTGTGGGCCTTGGCCAATGTGGTTAATATGATGAGTTGGTTCTGTGGGTTTTGGTTTAAACGGCTTCTATTGTAAGGAAATGTGTTGTAAGAATTGTTCTAGTCAGGGCAGAAATGAGGAAATGGGCAATTCCATTTGTTTGGGAGACTAGACTGGGTGAGTGGATGACTTTGGAGCCGTGCTGTCAGGAGGAGCAGGTGTTTTCCAGGTTGACGGGCGCGTGTCCAGGCAGTCCTGCCTGGGCAAAAAGCCTGGCACTGCGTCTCAGCAGGCTAAAGTAGAGGACACCCTGCAGCAGTGGAGCTGCCCAGGGGAGCAGGGCCTTGGAAGCCAGACGGTGGAGTCTGTGCTCACCCTACAGGGACAGAGTATCAGGGGAGGGTGCTGTGATCAGATTCCTTTATAAAAATGACTCCGGGAGCAGGGTGGGGGTGGAGTGGGGGGAGGATGGGAGTATAGGAGGCTGGCTGCAAGGTCCCAGCCTGCAGGATATGACAATAGCCACAAGGTGGAGAGGAAGGGACAGACCCCACTGACCAAGGTCAGGGAGGGAGGGGTGTCTCCGTCAGCGGTGATTCCACTCACCGGGAGAGAGCTCTGAGCAGCTGTGCGACTCTCCAGAGAAGCCGAGGCGGAAGGCACTGGCATTAGGCATTGTATTTACACTACCTCACTTGAGCTTCATTAAAGCCCTTTAAGATCTATTTGACAGACAACTGAGGCCAGAGGCTGGGTAACTCACCCAGGATCGCACACCCACTTAGGGCCATGGCTTCATCAGTATTGGCGGGAGGAGCCTCGGTGTCCACCTGCCTGTCTGGGAAGAGCGGTGTCAGGAGTGTGGCCCCAAGGTCACCAGCAGTCAGAGGACGCAGTGCAGGTCTCAGGGCAGAGAAGTGGCATGAAGAAAGCAGTGCTGGACACTCAGCATGAATTGAAAGACAGCCTGGGGACCAACGGGGCCGGCTGAGGTAGTGAAGTGCAGAGGGAAGGGGACAGAGAGGGACAGACAAGAGAGACACCTGAAAGGAAGAGAAATCCATCAGCCACTGACCTGAATCCGACAAGATATCAAGTTCACACCACTGTGTCTGTTTTACAAGCATTAATAATTCTATTCATAAGTCTGACCTCTGAGAGGACTGGCAATCATTTAGTCCTGCAAACAAGCACATCAAAATACACAGTAGATGAACAAACATCTAGCAGAAAGTGAAGGCAGCCCCAAGCCGCAGAGATAAGAATTCCTGTAACTCTGCATCCTGCCACGGGGGCTGCCGGCTCCTCTCACCCGCCGCAGTCCTTCCTGCCAACACATCCCCAGGAGCAATCCCAGAGAGACTGCAGGGAGCTGTGATTATTTGAGGTTTTATTTTATCCCTCTTAAATGCTTGTTTTGCAGTGAACTACAAAGCTGGAAACAAGAATCTGTAATTAGAACTTCAGTAATGTCAGGATTCGGATTTGGCTTTTATGTGTGCTTAGAGGAAACCAGTCAGAGGAAATGTTAGGAAGTGTATTTGACAGAAAATTTTAGCAGAATGGTTATAGAATCCCAGCGTATTGCAGGTGGAAAAGACTCAGATCTTTTAGAGCTGGAAAGTGCACTAGCATGACCAGGCTGGCCCCCTTCATTGCACAGGTGAGGGTTTGGGGCACAGAGAAGTTGAGAGACTTTTCCAACATCACACAGGTTGTGTCAGAGCAGAGACCGGCATTCTGCCCAGTGTTTTCTCCATTGAACTGTACTGGTTTAGACAAACTGCTTTTTGAAAATTATGGTTTAACAGCATTCCCCCACCTCCGTTTCAATGCATTTATCTATGGCCTTTCTCCAAGTGGCTATCCTTATAAAGTACTTACATAGCAGCAAAGTTCTCCCTTGGAAACCGAGGGCCTGGGGCAACTTGTCTGATGTTCATCCTCTATCATCCGTGGGAGAAGCTGCAGGCTCCATGTGGGCACTGTGGTTACACCCGCCGACGGGTGGAGGCAGCTGGGGCTCCCAGCCTTCAGAGCAGCAAGCCATGAGGGGTCAAACAGAGCCAAGGCCAGATGGGCCACATTTGCACCAGGAAGGCCTCAAGCCAATTACCCACTATCGCCTGGCTGGCCAGTTCTTCTGAAGCCTTTGGCCGGGCCACCAACCTCAACACAGCCAGAGGGCAGCATTCCCATTCTGTTTCACTTAAACGCGATATAATGAAAAGGGCCCCGTGGAACTGGGCATGTGGCTGACCCATCCTGTTGGTTTACGGTAAGTTTTCTCACTTGAAGGGCCCTCTGGTCAAGCAACCATCTCAGGGGGCTCCAAGTTACCCGTGACTTTGGGTTCAGTTGCAAGGTCTTTCTCATTATTAATATCTTTCTTTGAGGGTTACAGGGATTCTGATATGGGTTGAACTGGCAGGGAAAGCTAGACTAAAAGATTAGTGTTCCCTTCCTCTTTCGATGTTCCCCTGAGTCCTGGGTCTAAAGCCTGGCTATTTAGATGGAATTTTGATTGTCTGTTTATCCAGAAGATGGTTAGGAAGGTCCAATGGAAGAGTTTCAACTCCAGGGCTTCAGACACAGTGGGCAGGCCACACATAACCTGAATTTCCAAACTCCTGTGACTGTTTTCCAAAGCTTTGCCAAACGTAGACTTTATCAAGGAAGGTGTGGGTTCTGAAGGAAGGAAAGAAGGAAGGGAGGAAGGGAAGGCAGCAAAGGAGGAAGAGTCACAGAATCTAACGCAAGGCATCTAAAGATCATCTAGTGCAATTGCCCAGTGGTCGAATCTCAGCCTGGATTGGCCGTGCCCAGAGAAGGGGCTGCTCTGGGTGGACCCAGGATAAAGCCAATGGCAGCAAGTGGGCTCTCATAAGCAGAAAGGAAGAAGCAGAGTGGGAAGGGAGATCCAGCCAACACATAAGAAGTGAGCTCAGTGTGTGCATGCCTGGGAGCAGGTCTCTAGACACACCCCTTACACTCCACTAAAGCTCAACTCAGAGAGACACTGGGAAGACAGGACAGAAGTGCATTCGCCCAAGACCAGATTAGACAATTACCAACATCTGTATTTTTTTTGTATTTATCCCAAAGAGCCTCTGAAACTTGAATCTACTCTACAAATTCTGTGGTGGGAATACACACACTAGCTATGCCCTCAAAGAGCTCACAGGTCACCAGGGAAGATAGATAGCAAACGGTGTGAAGAAGCTACGTTACTCAGGGCCCTGGAGCTCGGGAAAGGCCTTCTAAAGGAACTAACATTTAAGCTGAGACCCAATCTTGTACAAAGATTGTTCCAGATAGAAAAATAGCACAACGTGTGCTGAAGCCTGCAGAAGGAGAGAAGGTGCATCTGAGAACTGGAAGGAGCCATGGCGGTTGGGACGCAGGGTGAAGAGGGAGAGGGGCAGGAGAGGACTCAGGGGCCAAGATAAAGAATTGGATTCTGTCCAAAGGGTTATAGGGAAGTGGAAATTCCTCCCTGCTGCTGGAGTTGCTCAGAGAATGGTGTGTGAGCCATGTTGTCTGAGAACGGAGCTAAGACAGTGAGCAGAGCAGAACAGAAAGGAGGAGACTGAGACCAAGTCTCAGTTACATCGCTGTCCACAACCACTAACAGCGCCGGACTTCTCAGTTACATGAGTCAGTAAATTCAATTTTTGCAAACTGGTTTAATTTAATTTATACCATCTGCCACAAAAAGTGTCTTGACTCTATATCCTGCACCGCACTCTTGCCTCAGTGCCGGGCCTTGTGTCTCACCTATATACAGCTTCCCTTGGCCCTTGAACTTGATGGCTGATGCTGCTCTTCTGATGTCAACCTTGGCTACTCCCCAAGGCAACAGCGTGTACTCACCCCTGGGCTATATCTAATTCTGGCTGCTCCGGGTAACAACCAACACATCCAAGTTTGGCTGGGGTTACGGCTTGTTGCCCCGGGAACCTCAGGCAGGCAGGGAAAGTTCACAGCCTCCTCGAGTAAAGTATTCTCATGTCTCTCAGAACCAACAGAAATTCCTCCTCATTTCTTAGCTAAATTAGTCATGGAGAGAAACAGTTAAAGGCAGTTGTACTAAGCCATTTTTTCTAACCTGCCAGGCTGATCACTTTCTCCTAGCTAACTAGCCTCTCATAATACTGTCTCTGTTTCTCCATCCCAGACCCTTGTCTCCTGGTCCACTTATGAAAAGGGATCTTTCTTGTCTGTGGCAGGTTGAGCAATCAAGAATGTGTTTGTTTTGTCTGCGTGCCACGCTCCTGCTCAAGAACTCCCCGTGTTCCCCGATAACTACCAAGTCCAGCTGAGGCTCTTTCGCCTGGATTCTAAGGTCCTTCACAGATGGCTCCATTCCAATTCCTCATCCGTTTTTTGTTGGGTAATCTCTCCTTTGTTTTCCCTCCCTTTGCCTGTGCACTGGAATGCCTTTGCTGTAGCTTTCAGTGGCCAAAATTTTATCCTGAATCCTCAATGCCCCCCTGGAACCCTACCACCTCTGTGAAACCATTTCCAGTCACTATAGCTCTTAGATGGAATCAACTTGACTCATCACTTATGGGATATCTATTGTGTGTTTGGCAGATGCTGTGGCTCGGTGGTAAAAAGATGAATGATCCCAGCAACAAAAAGTTTACTTTGCAGTGGAAGCGATGAGTTACTAACAAAGGTACATGCAAAATGTGTCTGGAACAAGGTGAGTGAATAAATCCCCAGCTGGGACAGTGGCCGGGCACAGCGTGCTGGTGGAACTGGGGCTCAGGGGGCTCTCTGCACTTTCAAATACGGAGGGCAAGTGACAAAGGGCCTGAAGCCAGGTGACTTTGGGTAAGGGTGCCGCCAGTGGACTCTTGGGCAGTCCTCACGTCCACCACCACGTCGTAAGGCCTTCCCTGGGCTGCTCCTTCACATTGTTACGAACGAGTTACTTGTTGCTTTTATTACCGGTTAATCTTCGGTCACTCGTTAATAAATTCTTCTGGGGAAAGATTTGCTATATAACTCTTAGCTTCAGTGCAGCAATAATGACTATAAAATAGGTTTTTACTAAAAACCTGTTAGTTGATTTACTTTTTAAATAAGTTTAGGGAGAAGGCCAAATTTATGGTGTATATTTGCAAACAATCATCTCTCTGAGAAGACAGAAAATTGGTTGAAGGGAAATACAATGTTTTCTCCAAATGTCTGTCCTAAAGAATAACAAATGAAAATGATTTCTAATTGTAGGACTGCCCTACAGAAGCTGGGCGGAAAGGAGTGCCATAGCCTCTCTATTTCTGCCTCTCACCTCTCCTCACACCCCGCAACGGGATAACTGCACTGGTTTCTTTCTATTTCCTCACAATGAAGGTGGAACTTACGTGAGCCTCACAGAACGAATCCTAAAATCCTAGTGCTGAGCAGGACCACCTGAATTTTAAGGGTTAGAAAAAGAGGCGCAGAAAGGAGAAATGGTGGAGATGGATGCTGGCTGGGCCTGGGCTGGAGACCCCTGGGGAGGTTTGTGGGAACTCTCTCAGAGCCAGTGGGGTTAAGTGGACAAAGAGAGCCACGTGGTGGTGGTGCTATCTGAGCCACATGACGGGTGAAACTTGGATTCACAGCGTGCAGATTAGAAATTGTTCCAACATGAGATTTTTATCAGTTTGCATGAGGAAATTGTCCCAGTGGGTATCACTTGGTGATACAATTATAACCCTCAAGGGTGTGTACAACTTGGGACTCAGATCCATGAGGAGCTAATGTTGCACATGCAGCTTAAATTGCCACTTTGTCCTAAAATGTCTCTTTTCAATCCAAAGATTAAGTTGGCCTTGAGACATTTTCTTGAACCAGGTAAGGGAAAGCAAGTGTAAAGATGGTTTGACCTCAAGTATGTTTTTTCTTCTTCACATTCAGTATCTTTGCTTCAAAGGAAGCTGACTGTAATTATTAATAATTAAGGCATTGATACCCTTTTTCAACATTTAAAAGATGTGATTCTCCATGGACTCAGTAGTCCTTGCCAATTAGACCTGGTACAGAACAGCGTTTGCTCAGGAGTAATGATTGTACAAGAGCTTGGAAGTATTTTCTATTGCTACACCTACGTATCTGAGAATAGGCTCAATTTAAAGTTAGTCTAGACTCAAGAAAGCAATTAGCTGGCCTCTTAGGAGGGAATTTCTACCCTTATGTTGGCCAAGGGTAGAATTGTTCTTTTGAAGAACAAAAATGGAAAACTACTATTTCTATCTCCTGGCTAATTTTAAAAGTGAGAAGGTACATTTTTTGCAGAACATATTTTCCATAGAGAGTTTAATGCCCATGCAGACAACAGGCCCAAATACAACATTACAGGGTCTCTGGTGTTGCACTGGTCATTTGGTCTTTGAAAGTGGGGAGTGTGAAGTAAGCATGGATGAAATGCAGACTGCATTCTCGAAACTTGCAAGCCTACACTTTCTGAGGAGTCTTCATCGTCCACATGCACCACAGGACTGATGGGATGGTGGTTAGGAGGGTGTTCCCCAGCCTGGAACTGAGAACGGGGTATGGAGCCTGCCTGCTGCAAAGGTAATGAAGAGAGGACTGTTTAAAGCCCAGCTGTTAATGAAGTGAGGCACTACAGCTCATGGTGGTGTCAGGCCTGTGTTATCCCCTGGCCCCAAATGGGGTTGGGCTGTTGGTATTGGAACAGGACTGGCCCGGGTCACCAGTTCCAGGGGGAAAAGCAAGCTGCTTTAGTCATGGACAGTGGTGTATGGACATGTCCTAATCCACCCCTCTGTGAGCAGGTGAGGATGTGAAAGCCCACAGACGTCTATATCCTGTTCTCTGTTTCATCTTCAAGACACCCCAACAGAGACTAGTGGTCTTAAGTCTCGGGAAAAATTTCACGGTATATGCTTATCTTTGAAATCACTCTTGCAGGCATCCGATATTCCTGGTGGCTGACACCATCAGGACACCTGTCAGTTGTCCTGGAGGGACCGTGTGCGAGCTGTGCTCTGAGCTCTGAGGTGGCAATTCACCGGCCCACAGGCAGGGGCCTTGCAGAGTGCGCGGCGCGCCTGACAATGCCATCTGCACGCTGCAAAGGTGCCGGAGTCGGGATGGTTTGCGGTCTCAGCCTGTCTGGGACTGACCGGAAAAGAAGGCTTCTGTCTCTGATTCCACCCAAGGGTGAAAATGACCTCCCAGAAGTTCAGAGAGGGACATTTTCCCTCGAGACCTTACATTCCAGTTACCAAATCATCTTGGCGATTGCAGAAATTTCATGTTCTGTCATTCAGATCTCCTCCTCCCCTTGCTCCCCCTCCACAGCCCCAACAACGTTGGTCATTCCTTCCACAAGGTTTGGTCTGAGCATGTTTGAGGCAGCACAGCTCCCGTTGTTTCTCCTGGGGCACGATGCCTGTGCTCTAAAATGACTTTCTAATAAAAAGTCCTGTTGCTTCTTCATCCCGTTGCCTGTATTACTTATTCCAGAAAATTACATTTTACGTTACTTCCCCCTTTAAATTCCAGTGAAGATGGATGAGGGTGATTCACATCAGGTTCTTAGATGGAGAGTGAAAGGAAACCACAACAAAACCATCAGGATGACACGGAGATTCATAACATATTAGCTCTGGTGCAATTTCACGCTCTCTGAAATGGCCAAACTCCATCAAATGATAGCTCTTTATTGTGTCCTGCAGCTAACTGTACCTAGTTCTCATGTTTTCCCACCACCAGTTCTCAGTTTTGTAAATGAACATGTAGCTAGGCAGCTGTTAGGGAAGATGACTTCTCAAGCAAACAAAGTTCTTAAAAAATTTCTACCAGGAGATTTTGCCCCAGGAAATCTTGGGAGCCAGTTGCAGAAGTGAGGGTGGTAGGTGGTTTTGCTGGCTGCTGCCAAGCGGCTCCCTGACTCTACCCGTTAATTTGTTCCCTTCTGTAACTTGGTTTACATCTTGGAACTTACTCATACCACTAAATATAATGAGTCTGAATCAACCCGTCAGTTCATAGGATATGAACTTCACACATAGGATATGGCTTCACAAAGTGGCCAATTCTATTATTGAATTGAAAGCTCACAAACATTAGGCTCTCAGCTGTTCAGGTTTAACCAACTAGACTTGAGATACAAAACATTAAAATGAATAAAAATTCACATGTTCAAAGGACCAATCAGATGAGCATAAGAAAAATCTAAAGGTCAACTAATAGGATGAAGGCTTCCTGGATAAATGACCTTGTGTTCTGCTCAGTCGAGGCATCATTTGAATAAAGAAGCTACGGTTTGGGGGTTGCTCACAGAATGCTGGCTTCTGTGTGGATGACAGAGGGACTAAGGCTGGATGCATCACAGAAGATTACATTTCCTTTATCAAAAGATGCTGTACTGATTTCATACATTGCCTCTCTGATCCAAATTCACCTTTCTTGGCATTGCTTTGTGACAGGGGAACAGGACACTGCGAATGTCTCTTTTGCCAGCTGGCAATGTTAGGATTTGTCAACAGCAAGAGGGAGAGGTTTTGCTTCTGGCATCTGCCAGTGGATCGGCATGGGGAGGGGTGGCAGCACTCACCTTAGGGACACTCGTATTGTCAGCACCTCCCCCCACCAAGAGTCTCCTTTCCTGGCACCCTGAGTGTTCCTGTGTCAGCCACACCATCTCCCGAGAGACCCGAGTCTCGGCTTGGGTTTGGGGTGCTCGTCTAGGTTGACAGATTCTTTGTTTTTCCTTCTTCTTCTAAGTTTGCTACTTCTCTACCAATTTAGTAGTCCCTAACTACTACACATGTTAGAAGTTAACCACTTTTTACTAGGTAAGTATACATACATTATTTTAAAATTTCCATGTGCAGATTAAACAGCATTCCCAGAATGGTGGAGTAAGGACCTTGAAAATTCTGTTCTTCCATAAAAGCAGTGAGAACACTGGCAAAATTGTCAAAATCAACTTTTTCAATATTCTAGAAATTAACCAAAGTCTTGCAACAACCCAAGGAGTTTTTATTCAAGAAAAATGGTTGAATCTTGGTAAGATGTTCATGACATTTTAACTCTTCCTATTCTGACCTGTCTCCACCAGTCTGCAGTAGCCTGGAAACTACAGCCTCACAGTCATGGTAGCTGTGAAAAGTAGAGCCTGGTGGCCACTAGAGTGGGTAGGATGGCGGCCACTAGAGCGGGTAGGATGGCGGCCACTAGAGTGGGTAGGATGGCGGCCACTAGAGCGGGTAGGATGGCGGCCACTAGAGCAGGTAGGATGGGTTTGAAGCTCCCCAAAGCCCAAGCCCATATAATTGCCACTATTTGACATGTCTGGCAGTTCTCTGGAAACCTCCACTCGAGGACTTGTCTTTATTTGACCTGACTCAGAGCTGACTCAGTGTAAACAGTCTTTTCCCTGGGATGTTTGTTGAAAAAAATCAGTGGCAACTGCCTAACAACAGCTGCCTGAGGCAGTGACAACACTTGGGCAAACAAGAAGCTGACCAGAGTAACAAAAGGAAAATCTGAGGGATAACGAGTCCAGAGGGGCTTTGAAAACTCCCGACATATTCCTGGGAACATAGAAAGTCACGCACATGTAGCCAGGAAAGACCAGAGAGGCCCGCATCCCTCACTTTGCATCCACTGGGAGCTCTCCACAGCAGGAGTGATGGCTGAGGCAGTGTGCAAGCCGCCTGCCAAAGCATTAGAGAAACACCAGCACACATGAAGCCCTGCAGCAAGGGCTGGGAGACTTCCTGGTTCAAGACTTTTAGGGAAATCTCTCTTCAATCATTAGCTGACCACTAAGCTACCTGAACAGAGACTTCCATGGCCACATCTAACAGAGAATACAGGCTTTACAGAATTAATTCAGGAAAGTCACAAAACAAACAGCAGCAATAATAACAAACAGAAAGAATAGCAACCCCTTTGGAGCGAGTGGTCTGATTTCCAGAACTGCCACATTATACTATTTAAAATGCCTAGTTTCAACAAAAATTATGAGATATCCAAAAACAAGAAAGTTGGGCCTTAACAGAACAAAAATAGTCAATAGAAACTCTCCCTGATGAATCAGAGACATGGACTTAATAGGCAAAGACGTTAAATCAGCTATTATAAATAGTTCCTAGGAACTATTGTTAGACCTGGTTTGAGGTCTAAAGAACTAAAAGAAAATACAAGAATGATGTCTCACCAAATAGAGAATATTAACAAACAGATAGAAGTCATAAAATAGTGCCACAGAGAAATTCTGAAGTTGAAAACTAGAATAACTGAAATGAAAAAATGCAATACAGTAGCTAACAGAAGATTAGAGCTGGCAGAAGAGAGAAACAGAAAACTTGAAGATAAGTCAATTGAGAATATCCAGTATGAAAAACAGAAAGAAAAAGAAATAAAGAAAATAGAGTCTCAGAGATCTGTGAAACACTATCATGTGCACCAGCATATATGTAAAGGGAGTCCCAAAGGAGAGGAGAGAGAGAAAGGGATAGAAAGAATGTTTAAAGAAATAATGGCCCCAAACTTCCCAAATTTGATGAAAAACTTTAATCTACACATCTAAGAAACTCAAATGAATTCTGAGAATGATAAACTCAAGGAGATTTACACCTAGAAAAATCAAATGATCAAAAGACAGAGAGAATCTTGAAAGCAGTAAGAGAGAAGGGACTCATCACATACAATATATTCTTAATAATATTAGCAGCTGATTTCTCTTTGGAAACTATGTAGGCCAGAAGGCAATGGGCTGACATATTGAAAGTGCTGAAAAATAGTCAAGCAAGAATTCTATACGCAGTGAATTGTCCTTCAAAAAAGGAGAAGCAAAAATGGCAGAGTAAAAAAATCCAAAAGTCTATCTCTTCATAAAATCATGACTAAATTGGCCAAAATTATGGAAATCAACTTTTTTTGGAATTCTGAAAACTAACCAAATGCTTTCAGCAACCAGGGGAGTACTTAATCAAGAAAAATTGACTAAATGTCTGTAAGAACAGAGAGTCTTGTGGTATTTTAACTAATCCTGGTCCCACACTCCATTCCCCAGCATGGCAGAGGCCTTGAAGATAACAGCCCACAGTCTTGGGACAGGAACCAGCACAAGAGAGGGAAGAAAGGGTCTCATTCACAAGGAATGGTAGTTGACTGTTTTATTGGTCTGGTGCGTTCTTGGAGGACCAGCTTGAAGGGCTTGCTTCTCTGTGCTGAGGTAGCTCCATGGAGAGCATTTGTCAAAAACATTTACACGTAAGTGTGTTAGTAGCTGTTGCTTGGGACAATGTGACTTTTGTTTACCAATGGTTTCTTAGATGTGACACCAAAAGCATAGCAACTAAAGAAAATATCAGACTTAATAAAAATTAAAAACTTTTGAGCTTCAAAAGACCCTGTCAAGAAAGTGAAAAAGGCAACCCACAGAATGGGAGAAAATATTTGAGAACCATTTATCTGATAAGGGATTGTATCTAGAACATATAAAGAACATTTACAACTAAGTAATAAAAAAGACAACTCAATTAAAATGGACAAAGAATCTGATTAGATATCTCTCCAAAGAAGATATAAAAATGGCCAATAAGGGGCCGGCCCAGTGGCGTAGTGGTTAAGTTTGCACAATCTGCTTCGGTGGCCCGGGGTTCACGCGTTCAGATCCTGGGTGCAGACTTATGCACCCCTCACCAAGCCATACTGTGCTGGCATCCCACATACAAAATAGAGGAAGATGGGCACAGATATTAGCTCAGGGCCAATCTTTCTCATAAAAAAAAAAATGGCCAACAAGCACATGAAAAGATTCTTGACATCATTAGTAATCAGGGAAATGCAAGTCAGAACCACAGTGAGATATCACTTCACACCCACTAGGATGGCTGGAATCAAAAAGTCAGATAGCAACAAATGTTGGTGAAGATGTGGAGAAATTAGAACCCTTAATAAAGAACAACATGTACTACTGGTGGAATGTAAAATGGTGCCACTACTTTGGAAAACATTGGACACTTTCTCAAAAAGTAAACATGGAGTTACCATAAGACCCAGAATTCACTCCTAGGTATACACTCTGAAGAGTTGAAAACAAGTATTCAGGCAAAAACTTGTACACATATGTTCATTACAGCTCTACACACAACTGCCAAAATGTAGAAACGACTCAAATGTCCATCAACAGATGAATGCATAAACAAAGTGTGGTCTACCCAGACAAGCTAATATTATTCAGCAGTAAAAAGAATGAAGTACTGATACACGCTATAACGTGGATGAACCTTGAAAACATTATGCTAACTTAAAGAAGTCAGACACAAAGGACCACATATTCCATGATTCCATTTATATGAATTGTCCAGAACGAGCAAACGCAGAGAGACAGAACGTGGAATAGTGGTTGCCGGGAGCTGGAAGGAGGAGGGAGTGGGGAGTGACTGCTAATGCTTTAGGAATTTCTTTTGAGGATGATGAAAATTTTCTAGAATTAGATAGCACTGATGGTTCCACAACCATGTGAATATACTAAAACCTACTGAATTATACACTTTAAAATTGTGAATTTTAGATTTTAAGAGTAGAATTGGGTCCAGAAAGACTATCTGACCTAAGATCCTATAATTCAAAGTCTTTATTTACAAATTCTTGAGAAAAATAATAACTATTTATTTATCCAAGTCCCTACCTGCATCCTCAACTATCCAGAGCACAGCTGAGAACCAAGTAAAAAAGATCAAATAACAAACATATGTCCACACAATCCAGCTAATACACTTTGCTCAGGAAAGGATATGTTGAGCCCTCACTCATAGCCTATTCACTTTTATTTTATTTTTAAATTTTATTTATTTACTTTTTTTGCTGAGGAAGATTCACCCTGAGCTAACACACGCTGCCAATCTTCCTCTTTTTGTACGTGAGTAGCCACCACAGCATGGCCACTGACAGACAAGTGGTGTAGGTCTGCGCCTGGGAACCAAACCCGGGCCGCCAAAGCGGAGTGTGCTGAACTTAACCACTAGGCCACTGGGGCTGGCCCCCCCAATTCACTTTTACTTTACATAAAATTTAACAAGTTTGGCTATCTCGTTTTGCAGCCAATAAAAATATTTTTTAAATAAAATAAAATAGTGAATTTTATAACATGATAATTACATTTCAATAAAAAAGCACATTGCCAATTTATCTTCTGTAATGACTATCAGTTTACAAGTTTACACTCCCATTAATAGTGTATGAATGTCTATTTCCCTAGATCACCACCAGCGCTGGGTATTGCCCTACTCTGTAGTCTTTGCAATCTGAAAGTTATAAAATAATACATTATTAATTCAAATTCTACTTCTTTTATTGAAATCAAGCAGAACATTTTTCATGTTCACTAGTCAATGTTTCTTTTTCTAATTGTTCGTTCACATCTGCTGCCATTTTTTAAGTTGGTCACCACGTTATTCTCACTTGTTTGTAAATGTTCTTCATAAATTAATAATTTTACCCTTTTGTCATATAGGTTGCACACTTTTTCTCATATCAAGTGCTAATCACTAGTTTATTTGTCACATTTATTAATTTTTTCCATTATCATTTACAGTTCTGGTATAATATTTAGATCTTCCACTTCCCAAGATTGTAAAACATTCTGCTCTATTTTCTTGTTATAGATTTATAAATAATCATCTGTTTCTTATGAATCTGAAAGAACTATGTCACTCTGAGGCTTGGGAGGGGAGGGAGGGATTGTAGATATGTGTTGCCTTTTCCTGCTAACTAACCTTTTTTTTTTTAAAGTTTTTGTTTATTGCAGAAACTTTGGTTTATAACATTGTATAAATTTCAGGTGTACATCATTATACTTCTATTTCTGCATGGATTACATCATGTTCACCACCCAAATACTAATTACAACCCATCACCACACACTTGGGCCAAATTATCCCTTTTGCCCTCCTCCCTTCCCCCTTCCCCTCTGGTAACCACCAATCTAATTTCTGTCTCTATGTCTTTGTTTATTGTTGTTATTATCTACTACTTAATGAAGGAAATCATACGGTATTTGACCTTGTCTCTCTGACTTATTTCACTTTGCATAATACCCTCAATGTCCATCCATGTTGTCACAAATGGCTGGATTTCATCGTTTCTTATGGCTGAGTGGTATTCCATTGTGTATATATACCACATCTTCTTTATCCATTCGTCCCTTGATGAGCACTTAGGTTGCTTCCAAGTCTTGGCTATGGTGAATAACGCTGCAATGAACACAGGGGTGCACGTATCTTTATGCATTGGTGTTTTCAAGTTCTTTGGATAAATACCCAGCAGTGGAATAGCTGGATCATATGGTAGTTCTATCCTGGATTTTTTGAGGAATCTCCATACTGTTTTCCATAGAGGCTGCACCAGTTTGCACTCCCACCAGCAGTGTATGCGAGTTCCCTTCTCTCCACATCCTCTCCAACACATGTTGTTTCCTGTCTTGTTAATTATAGCCATTCTGACGGGCGTGAGGTGATATCTCATTGTAGTTTTGATTTGCATTTCCCTGATAGTTGATGATTTTGAACATCTTTTCATGTGTCTCTTGGCCATCTGTATATCTTTTTTGGAGAAATGTCTGTTCGGGTCTTTTGCCCATTTTTTAATTGGGTTGTTAGTTTTTTTGTTGTTGAGATGCATGAGTTCTTTATATATTTTGGAGATTAAGCCCTTATCAGATGTACGGTTTGCAAATATCTTCTCCCAATTTTTAGGTTGTCTTTTCGTTTTGTTGATGGTTTCCTTTGCTGTGCAGAAGCTTTTTAGTTTGATGTAGTCCCATTTGTTTATTTTTTCTATTTTTTCTCTTGCCCGGTCAGACATGGTGTTTGAAAATATGTTGCTAAGACTGATGTTGAAGAGCGTACTGCCTATGTTTTCTTCTAGAAGTTTCATAGTTTCAGGTCTTACATTCAAGTCCTTAATCCATTTTGAGTTAATTTTTGTGTATGGTGTAAGGTAAGGGTCTACTTTCATTTTTTTGCATGTGGCTGTCCAGTTTTCCCAACACCATTTCTTGAAGAGACTTTGTTTTCTCCATTGTATGTTCTTGGCTCCTTTGTCAAAGATTAGCTGTCCATAGATGTGTGGGTTTATTTCTGGGCTTTCAATCCTATTCCATTGATCTGTGTGTCTGTTTTTGTGCCAGTACCATGCTGTTTTGGTTACTGTAGCTTTGTAGTATATTTTGAAATCAGGGAGTGTGATACCTCCAGCTTTGTTCTTTTTTCTCAGGATTCCTTTAGCTATTCAGAGTCTTTTGTTGTTCCATATAAATTTTAGGATTCTTTGTTCTATTTCTGTGAAAAATGTGGTTGGAACTTTGATAGGGATTGCATTGAATCTATAGATGGCTTTAGGAAGTATGGACCTCTTAACTACGTTAATTCTTCCAATCCAAGAGCACGGAATATCTTTCCATTTCTTTGTGTCTTCTTCAATTTCGTTCAGCAATGTTTTATAGTTTTCCGTGTGCAGATCTTTCACCTCTTTGGTTAGGTTTATTCCTAGGTATTTTATTCATTTTGTTGCAATTGTAAATGGGATGGTATTCTTAATTTCTCTTTCTGTCACTTCGTTGTTAGTGTATAGAAATGCAACTGATTTTTGTACATTGATTTTGTATCCTGCAACTTTACCATATTCGTTTATTACTTCTAAAAGTTTTCTGGTGGATTCTTTAGGGTTTTCTATATATAAAATCATGTCATCTGCAAATAGTGACAGTTTCACTTCTTCCTTTCCAATTTGATCCCTTTTCTTTCTTTCTCTTACCTGATTGCTCTGGCTAGGACTTTCAGTACTATGTTAAATAGGAGTGGTGACAGTGGGCATCCTTGTCTGGTTCCTGTTCTTAGAGGGATAGCTTTCAGTTTTTCACCATTGAGGATGATATTAGCTGGTCTTTCATATATGGTCTTTATTATGTTGAGGTACTTTCCTTCTATACCCATTTTATTCAGAGTTTTTATCATAAATGGATGCTGTATCTTGTCAAATGCTTTCTCTGCATCTACTGAGATGATCATGTGATTTTTATTCTTCATTTTATTAATGTGGTGTATCACGTTGATTGATTTGTGAATGTTAAACCATCCCTGCATACCTGGATTAAATCCCACTTGATCATGGTGTATAATCTTTTTAACGTATTGTTGTATGTGATTTGCTAGTATTTTGTTGAGGATTTTTGCATCGATGTTCATCAGTGATATTGGCCTGTAATTTTCTTTTTTTTTGTTGTCCTTGTCTGGTTTTGGTATCAGGGTAATGTCGGCTTCGTAGAATGAGTTAGGGAGCTTCCCCCCCTCCTCAATTTTTTGGAAGAGTTTGAGAAGGATAGGTATTAAGTGTTCTTTGAATGTTTGGTAGAATTCACCAGGGAAGCCGTCTGATCCTGGACTTTTATTTTTGGGGAGGTTTTTGATTACTGTTTCGATCTCCTTACTGGTGATTGGTCTATTCAAATTCTCTACTTCTTGATCCAGTTTTGGAAGGTTGTATGATTCTAAGAATTTATCCATTTCTTCCAGATTGTAGAATTGGTTGGCATATAGCTTTTCATAGTATTCTCTTATAATCTTTTGTATTTCTGAGGTGTCTGTTGTAATTTCTCCTCTTTCATTTTTGATTTTACTTATTTGTCCCTTCTCTCTTTTTTTCTTGGTGAGTCTAGCTAAAGGTTTGTCAATTTTGTTGATCTTTTCGAAGAACCAGCTCTTGGTTTTATTAATTTTTTTCTATTGTTTTTTTGGTCTCTATTTCATTTATTTCTGCTCTGATTTTTATTATTTCCCTTCTTCTACTGATTTTGGGCTTTGTTTGTTCTTCTTTTTCCAGTTCCTTTAGGTGCATTGTTAGATTGTTTATTTGAGATTTTTCTTGTTTGATGAGATAGGCCTGTATTGCTATAAACTTCCCTCTTAGAACCACTTTTGCTGTATCCCATAAATTCTGGCATGTCGTATTTTCATTTTCATTTGTCTCCACGTATTTTTTGATTTCTTCTTTGATTTCTTCGTTGACCCAGTCATTGTTCAGTAGCATTTTGTTTCATCTCCACGTATTGGTGGCTTTTCTGATTTTCTTCCTATAGTTGATTTCTAGTTTCATACCGTTGTGGTCAGAAAAGATGCTTGGTATTATTTCAATCTTCTTAAATCTATGGAGACTTGTTTTGTGGCCTAATATGTGATCAGTCCTGGAGAATGTTCCATGTGCATGTGAAAAGAATGTGTATTCTTCAGTTTTTGGATGGAATGCTCTGTATATATCTACTAGGTCCATCTGTTCTAGTGTATCATTTAAGGCCAATGTTTCCTTATTGATCTTCTGTTTGGATGATCTATCTGTTGGTGTAAGTGGAGTGTTAAAGTCCCCTACTATTATTGTGTTACTGTATATTTCTGTTTTTATGTCTGTTAATAATTGCTTTATATATTTAGGTGCACCTACATTGGGTGTGTAGATATTTACAAGTGTTATATCCTCTTGTTGGATTGTTCCCTCGATCATTATGTAACGCCCTTCTTTGTCTCTTTTTACAGTTTTTGTTTTAAAGTCTATTTTGTCTGATATGAGTACTGCTACCCCAGCTTTCTTTTCATTGCCATTTGCATGGAGTATCTTTTTCCTTCCCTTCACTTTCAGTTTGTGAGTGTCTTTAGGTCTGAAGTGTGTCTCTTGTATGCAGCATATATATGGGTCTTGATTTTTATCCAATCAGCCACTCTATGCCTTTTAATTGGAGCATTTAGTCCATTGACGTTTAAAGTAGCTATTGATAGGTATGTACTTACTGCCATTTTTTAACTTTTTTTTCCTCAGTGTTTTAGTAGTCCTTCTCTGTTCCTTTCTTCTTCTATACAGAATTGATGGTCTCTTTAGTTTGACCTCTGTCTGAAAGCTCTACTCTTTAACTCCCCTCCTCCTTCCTTTTATGTTTTTCATATCATATCTAACCTCTTTTTTGTGCATTTGTATCCATTACCCTCTTATCATGGAAATAGATAATTTTTCCTATTTGTGGTCTTCTCTTTTCCCCTTAAATCAGTCCCTTTAACATTTCTTGTAGCACTGGTTTCTTGGTGACAAACTCCTTTAATTTTTGCTTGTCTGGGAAATTTTTGATCTCTCCTTCCATTTTGAATGATAACCTTGCTGGGTAGAGTATTCTTGGCTGTAAATTTTTTCCTTTTAGCACTTTAAATATATGGTGCCATTCTCTTCTAGCCTGTAAGGTCTCTTCTGAGAAGTCAGCTGATAGCCTTATGGGGTTTCCTTTGTATGTAATTTGACATTCTCTTGCGGCTTTTAGGATTCTCTCTTTATCTTTAATTCTGGGCATTTTGATTATGATGTGTCTTGGTGTGGGCCTCTTTGGGTTTACCTTGTTTGGGGCTCTCTGTGCTTCCTGTACCTGGATGTCTGTTTCCTTCCTTAGGTTAGGGAAGTTTTCATCTATTATTTCTTGAAATAGATTCTCTGCCCCTTTGTCTCGCTCTTCGCCTTCCGGGACACCTATAACACAGATGTTAGTGTGCTTGATGTTGTCCCAGAGGTCCCTTAGACTGTCCTCACTCTTTTTGATTCTTTTCTCTTTTACCTGTTCAGCTTGGGTAATTTCTTCTAGTCTTTCATTCAGCTCACAGATCCGTTCTTCTGTATCCTCTACTCTGCTTTTGAGTCCCTCTAGTGAATTTTTCATTTCCAGTATTGTATTCTTCATTTCTGATTGGTTCTTTTTTATATCTTCCACTTCTTTGTTGACATTCTCACTGAGTTCATCTATTCTTCTCCCCAGATCAGTGAGCATCCTTAACACTCTTAGTTTGAACTCTCTGTCAGGTAGGTTGCTCATTTCTGTTTCATTTAGTTCCTTTTCTGGGGTTTTGTCCTGTTCCCTTACTTGGAATGTATTCCTTTGCCTCCTCATTTTGCCTCTTTCCCTGTGCTTGTGTCTACGTATTAGGTAGGTCAGCTATGTCGCCTGCTCTTGGATAGGTGACCTTATGTAAGTGATGGTTTAGGAGGCCTGCAGTGTGCTTCCCTCAGTTCTCAATGTTCCAGGGGTGACCCCTATGTGGGCTATGTGTGTCCTTCTGTTGTGGCCTGTTTGCTCTCCCTGTAGGCACCCAGGGAGGCCGAGTTATGCTCCTGGCCAGCTGTTGTAATGCTCAGCTGCTTGTAGTTGTTGTGGGCCCTTCAGTCTCTTTATCAGGTGTGGGGAGCCCCAACACAGTTGGCTGCAAGTTCTAATACCACATTTGTGTTGCAGTCTTTCTTTTAACTGAGTAGACCCCCAGCGTGGCAGGTTGTTAGGCTCAGGGGCTTACAATTGCTATAAGCCTCCAGCCTTTAGGTCTCTTGTCAGCTCTCTGAGGATTGCAGCTGGGTGGGGCTGGCCTCAGGCACAGGAGCACCCAATTGTTTCAGGCTTTGGAAGGTGGGGCAAACCCCCTATGTGGGTCTTTGAGAAGCACAAGTCTTCTTCAGCTGACAAGCCCTGCCGCCCACAGGTCCACACACACAGTCAACACAGTCTTGCCCCGTGTGTGCACCCCGACCTCCCAAAGCAGACCCAGTCTCTCCACGGCAGGAGCCCCACACACTCCACCACTGCCCCACACTCTCCACCCGCTCCTTGTGCATGCCCTGCCCCACTGAATTCGGCTAAGTTGCCGGGCTGCAGAGAATCCAGTCACCAATCGATGCAGGCCCACAAGTTGCCTGAGGGCTTGTTGTTGGGTGAGGCCGGTCTCTAGGGTGGTCTGCCTGCCCTGGCTGAGCTGGATTAAATCGGTGCTCTAGCGGGTGGGGCAGACCCTGGGCTAGCAGGCCTCAGGGAGAACTCCAATGGCGTCTGTGTCAGCACGCCCACACCGGGCCACAACAATGGCCACCGCCAATGTCCCAGTCCCTGGAGAGTTCCCACCTCTCACGGAGATGCACACAGGGCCTATCAAGTGAGTCTGCCTTCACCAAAGCACTGTGCACCCTTCTTCCTGGTGATTTTAGGTTGCTTTCTGAAACGGGTGAGTTTGCGCGTGGGCCCTTTAAGAGCCAGTTGTAATTTCTTTGTGAACCAGCTTTTCTGGGGGTACTCCCCAATGGTTTAGTAGCAGGCAAAGTCAGATATTATGCCACTTGTCTTGATTGTGCTGGGTCCACAAAATGCCCACAGCGGGGGCGCTCCCGGCTCAGGGTCCCACTCCTTAGGGAGGCTGCGTACCTGTGGGCTGCGCCCGGCGGCCGTGACGCTGGCGGCTTGTGAAGGCAGCGCTCTTCCTCTCCAGAAAGGAGTTTCTGCCTCTTCTACCTCAGTTAGGATTGTCCGTTGTTGCAGGAGTTCCTCCTATCCAGTTTTCAGTTCTGTCTCAGGGGCAATCTTTCCACGAGTAGTTATAAACTGGCTGTGTCCGTGGGAGGAGGTGAGTTCAGAGTCTGCCTACGCCGCCATCTTGACCTAGAGTCCGTGCATAATCTCTGCTAACTCTCCTAATACCCGATATGTAATTTTAGTTTTAAGCCTGATATTTTACTACTGCATAACAATCAGCACTTGTTATTTTTTAATTAAGCAAAGAAATTCCCTATCAAAGAGACATTGTCATGCTTACTAAGAGGCTACCTCTTAAAAGCCTTGATAGTTTTAGCACGATATTCAGATATGCAGTGAATTACTGCTTGCACATGTCCAGTGGCTGATCTCATGCATAGAAGCCAGATCCTTGGAGATTTAAGAAGCACATTTCATATAGGGAATCATATGTAAACGATACAATATTGAGGTTTGCAGTTTTCTTAAGTTAAACATGACTTGAACTGTATTAACTATGTTCCTCTAGTCATCACCAGTTCCCTCTCCAAACCAATGGGGAAAAAATTATAAAACCAATTTCTCTCTGCTGTTGGGTACCTAAGTGCCTTAATGGAATGGGTTTTCCCTTCATTGTAGTGTATGTTAAAATCTGTTAATGTTAAACGAAAACATCACATAAAAATACAAGTTTAGAGTTCATGTGGTTTTTACAAATAGTCATTTACGAGCTTTAATCTTTATATTGTGAACATTAGAATGTTATATTTGATTAAACTGTAATAAAGTCCACCCAGGATTTAGTCTCTACATCTACTTTTTCCTGTTGAAAAAAATGGGAATACTTTCCACAATGCCAGCTTCAAGTGCTAGTGGTATACTCTGAACAGTCATAATTTCCGTGTAAGAAATAACATAGCCACAAATCTATCCATATCATTATTGAAATTATATTTTCAATCTTGAAAATCTCTTAGTAGCAAGAAATATTGTAGATTTACTGTGCTTTGTGTACAGAAAATATTTTCCTTAAAACTACCTATTTTGAATTTCAACACTCCATCTTTCCATAAGTATTTATTTCTGGAAAGAAAATGTTAAGTCAAAATGCAAGTTGGGTTTCTTTTAGAACTTTGAAGATTGTTACACTCAATTTGCTGCATGTAGCCTGGGTGGCAGTGCTCAAGTAGGCATCTTTTAAAAGCTTAAAAAATTTCCTCATGTTTTTTCTTAGCCATTTTTTTTTAAGAGAATTGCATGCATACACAAGTGATGGAAGCTAAGAACTTTTATTTATTTATTTATTTTTTTGTGAGGAAGATCAGCCCTGAGCTAACATCCATGCTAATCCTCTTTTTGCTGAGGAAGACTGGCCCTGAGCTAACATCTATTGCCAATCCTCCTCCTTTTTTTTTTCTTCCCCAAAGCCCCAGTAGATAGTTGTATGTCATAGTTGCACATCCTTCTAGTTGCTGTACGTGGGACACGACCTCAGCATGGCCGGAGAAGTGGTGCGTCGGTGCGCGCCCGGGATCTGAACCCAGGCCGCCAGTAGCGGAGCGCGCGCACTTAACCGCTAAGCCACGGGGCCGGCCCCTTTCTTAGCCATTTTTAATCAGTCATATGATTATAAGAGATTTATTCATTTAACAAATGTTTATAGTGTCAGACACTGTGCTAGACCTAAAACACAAAGATGTACAAACACAGTCTTGTCCTCAACAAACTACCGCATGGTTACGTCATGTAAACACACTAGTACAAGGTCTGGCTCTGGTCACTGCGTTAAATAGCCTACATTCTAGAGAAAAAAAAGACTCATGCACCTGTATAAGTCAGGGTTCTCCAGAGAAACAAAACCAATGGGATAGATAGATGATGATAGATAGATAGGTAGATGATAGGTAGGGAAAGATTTTAAGAAATTGGCTTGCTTGATTATGGGGGCTGGCAAGTCTGAAATCTGCAGGTCAGGTCAGCAGGCTGGAGACCCAGCAGAGAGTTGATGTTGCATTTGAATCTCATCTGAGGCAGAATTCCTTCTTTCTCAGTGGACTTCAGTATTTTTCTCTTAAGGCCTTCAACTGATTGGAGGAGACCCACCCATACGCTGGAGGGTAATCTGCTTTACTTAAAGTCTACTGATTAAAATTTTAATCTCATCTAAAAAATACCTTCAGAGCAACATCTAGACTGGTGTTTGACCAAATATCTGGGTACTGTGGCCTAGCCAAGTTGACGTATAAAATTAACCATTACACACCTGAAAGAGTAGTGAGTAATACAACGGTATATAAGTGAACATTGAAGCCTATAAATGTAATAGAACATCAGAGGCAAAAGGAGATTAGTAAGCCTTGGAATAATTAGAAAACACAGTATTTAAATTAAAATATGTATAAGAGAAGGACGTGAAGGGAGGGAATAGAAAAGATAGAATCTCAAGAGAGAAATCGAGGAGGAAGATGTTTGCAGTTCAAAAACTCACACAGAGTTTAGTTCTGCCTCTGAAACTAATTTGAAACAATGACTGTGGATATGCCCTTGAAGGAGAGAGTATGAGAGTATGTAGTACATAGGAAGAGCAGAGAGTCACGTGCAAAAGATAATGTCCTTGCTGGCTGCCACTTACCAGCTTGTGGCACCTTATGACCTATGTTCAGACCTATGCTGAGCGAGTGCTACTAGTAACTACTTACCACCATGTCCTTATTTCTGCTCCCAAGTTTGAGTTTTATACTTAAAAAAACTTGTTGTGTTTGTCCCAAAACCTGTTTGTGTCAATTGTGCTTGTTATTTTAACTACATAATTTAACTAAAGATTAAACTGATTAAATGTGAGTACAAAGAGAAAAAAAAGTGTTTATAGGGAAATAAAGTTGAAAATGCTTTGGAAAAACTTGCTAAGGTGAGTTGTTAAAACGAATTGCTACCAAGTTATGTGTGGGTGAGAAAACTGGAAAAGACTGGGAAAATAGTGTAAAATTCGAGAAGGTATCTGGATCTGATCACTCCATAAATATCTTTAATTTCTTTTACTGTTTTTAGAAATCCAAAACTTGACGTTGCAGATGCTGTATTATGGATGTGGTTTATGCAAGAAAGATAAAGTAGAAATAGAAAGAAAACACTAATTGGTGACACTTTACTTAAAATAAAAAGGCCTCCATCATATATCTGAAGATTGTTTAAGCTAGCATAAAATCTCTAAGGCTGTGTATCAGTTATGTGTAACAATCAACTGAAAACTTAATGGCTTAAAATAACAACCATTTTATTTGTGTGTGATTCTGTGGGTCCACATTTATAGTTGAGCTTCCCCTGGGGTCACTCACGTAGCTGTGGTCATGTGACGACTCCACTGGAACTGGATGGTCTAAGGTGGTCTCATTCACATTTATGGCAATTGATGTTGGCTATTGGTTGGTCAGCTCTCTTTGTGGTCTCTGGTCCTCAAGGAGGCTAGCCTGGGTTTCTCCTCAGGGCCCTATTCCAAGAAAGCAAGAGCAGAAACTGCACAGCCTCATGAAGCCTAGACTTAGCAATTCACAACATCCCACTTACTGAATTCCATTTATCAACTCAAGTCAGAAGACCTCATTGATTTAAGGAGGTAAAGACACAAACTTCAACTATTAATGGGAGGAGCAGCAAAGTCATATTGCAAAGGGGCGTGCACACAAGGGTGGGTGGATTTGTCACAATTTTTTTGCAGTCTACAACAGCATGTTGGTATTTTTTAATGATTCCTTGCTTTAGTCAATTTTTATATAACTAGCCAATTGCTAGTCCCTACCATATCTGATAAAGGAGTTTCTACCTTGAGCTTTGAGGAATATGTTAAGAGTTAGAAGGAAGAGGTAAAATCATCAAAGACAAGGCAGAGGCCTGACCAAAGAGATAACAGGAAACGTTTATGGCATGGTTCTCACACTTGGCTGCATATTAGAATCACCAGAAGAGCTGTAAAATACACTGATGCCTGGATTCCGCTCCCAGAGATTCTAGTCTTGTTGGTCTGGGGTATAGCCGGGGCATCCAGACTTATTTAACCTCCCACATGATTCTAATGTCCAGCCAGGATTGGGAACCACTGCTTTACAGTGCTGCCAAGGAGAGGTGAGGGAACACTTCTCAAACTAGTCTTATTTTTATTTCATATATCTTTAGGCTTTTAAAATAGTGTTGCTTGGTTATTTTAGACATCCATTTCTGAACTTATCCATATTTATGCCTTTCTTAAAGTTCAGCAAGAGATGGGCAAGGACATCACATAGGATCATACATTTCACACAACTTCACTACTGTAACAAACAGATTTATGTTGCATGAAGTAGGGAAATTTATTCATTTACCTGTTCAACAAATAATTATGCAGACTTAGTACATGCCAGGTACTATTGAAGGTACAGGAAAGATAGAAAGGTATAATAAATTTCCTATTTTTTGTAGGTTCCACCTACCACGAAATTCATTTGCATTTAGCATTTGTATTGCTTTCATAGAAATCCAAGATTGCGGGAGAGTTGGGTTCTAAAATATCTGATATCACCCAGCTGTCACTCAAGCTAGTCTTTTGACCTCTCTGAGACTCATTTTACTCGTAAATTAAAAAATAAATAAAGGTGAACCAGACAATTTCTAAGATCATTGCCAACTCCCATCATCACTAATCCTAAAAACACAAAAACGAATCTTGTACCGGGGGTGGGGGTTGCATGGGAATTGGTGAGATGAAGGGGAAAGAAAGAGCATTAGAGAGGGAGCAGCATGTGCAAAGGTCCTGAGTCAGGGAAAAGTGCACAGATGAAAGGAAAGAAGAAAGCAGGAAGAGGCTGGTGAGGTAGTCATGGGCCAGATCTTGCAGGGCTGTGAAGCACATGTTAAGGTTAATCCCAGTGGCAAAGGATCACCACTGAAGGCTTTACTTATGTGAGTGACATGATCAGACTAATATCTCACAAAAGTCACTGAGGCTGCTTGCTTGAGAATGGATTGGGGGTGCAAGAGAGGACATGAGACAAGATGGCTGCTGTGGTGGTCGTCCAGGCAAGAGACGATGATAGACGGGAGTGGTAGCAGAGATGTGGTAGCAGAGGACACATTTAATAAAAGTTTCGCAGGTAGAATCAATTGGTTTAATGATTGCTTGGAAATGAGCGGATCAGAGCATGCTGTTAAATACAGCTTTCAGGTTTCTGGCATGAATAGCTAACCGAATGGTGGTGCCGTTTACTGGGATGAAGAAACAGTTAGAGGTGAGATTCACTTTCTGAGTGCAGAGAAAGGGGAGGTGACTGTGGGCAGTAGTAATAATAGAAACATGGTGCCTTAGGATCACAACGAGGAAGTTTTATGACGTTGTTGCTTACAGTAGGATTACATGTACTTGGATTAGTTTTTCAGAAGAAAGAATATATTTGTGCTGCTCTATGAATTCAGTCTTCCGAGCTTCCTATTTGGTTTGCAGTAGATATTGTGGGCAGAGTATATGAACTAAAAGCAAACTGGGTGGCTCATGCAAAGATCAGTCCTAAGGCAGAGACCGAGGACCTTGTGGGCCCTGATCAAGATGAGATGATCTGTGCTGAGGCCTGCCCTTGACTTTCAGTCAGTCCAAAACACTGACACAGTGTCTTTTTCTCTCTCAGTGGCTGTTTTAAGCTAAAAGATGACTCTGACTTTAAAGCTAAATCACATAAGGCTAAGATAAATAGATAAAACCAACTCAACAAATGATTATTTGGCACCAACTATTGTTATGCTCCACGCTAGGTGCTATGATGGATTTTGAAAATTAATAAAGCTGTTCTTGAGGAATTTTTAGACTAGCAGAGGAAATAAGACAACTAACAACACTGCGTCAGGGCAGAATAAGGTGGATGCCACCCAGATTGCTCATGTAAAAGCAACATGAGGCTCAAAGGACTATAGGAGATCAGGGGAAGCAGAACTCATCTAGTTTGGAAAATCAGGAAAAGCTCCATGATGTCTATCTTCCTGGGATGACCTGGAGGGAGGCATAGAATTTAAAATGGGAAAGTGAGACATGTGTTTAAAACACTATTTAAAGGCTCAGTAAATTTGAATCATTCACATGTAAATTTGGATATATAAATAAACTATTGGATTCCTTTTTATAACCCTTTGAATACATATATTTCTTTGCATATTTGTATGTGTTTCTACGCTTCCTAAAGGGCCTAGATAATGTGGTCCCTGTCAGTAAAAGTCAGAACAACAATTGCAATGTTTTGAACATAAAATTACTTTTCAGTAATCATATATCGCAAAAAAAGAATTTATTAGAAATATTGAACAAAACTTTTTTTTGTGTGAGGAATATTAGCCCTGAGCTAACATCCGATGCCAGTCCTCCTCTTTTTGCTGAGGAAGGTTAGCCCTGGGCTAACATCTGTGCCCATCTCCCTGTACTTTATACGGGATGCCGCCACAGCACGGCTGGACAAGTGATGCGTCGGTGCGCGCCCAGGATCTGAACCTGCGAACCCTGGACCACCAAAGCAGAGCACACGCACTTAACTGCTGCACCACCAGGCCGGCCCCTGAAGAAAACTTTTATTTCCTAATCACTTTTATATAGATAATAAGCACTGAGATTTTCCTTCCTCAAATGACGTCTTCCATGATTAGTAAAGATATGATACAATTTCTACTAGTTGTGAAGTTCAATATTCATTAGGTAGTTACAGAAGGCCCTTTTCAACATGCCTGGGTCTCATGAACTCATGCATTGAGGACTTCTGCTTCCAGACAAGATGAAATAACAGGGACCATATTTATCATTGTCTGAAACAACCAAAAAACCAGACAACATATATGAAACAATAATTTTCAAGACACTGGAATCAGGCAAGGAAGGACAGTGATCCCTGAGAGATAAGAAACAAGCATTTGATCACCCTCAGCTTATTGCCTTGAGAGAGTTTCCAGACCACAGAGCAGGGTGGGGGAACCTGGGCAGAAGCAGATTGTCTCCTGGAGGTAAGGGGATGGAGCTGAGAGTCTGCATCAGTAAACTGATAAACCTCTAATCATATTGAACAAGAGAAAAAGACTGAAGATACAAATTACCAACATCAGGAATGAGAGAGGTGGTGAGACTATAGATTGTACTGATAACAGAGGGAAAATAAGGGAGTGTTTTGAACAACTTTATGCCAATAAATTCTACATCTTGGATAAAAAGGAAAATTCCTCGGATGACAAAAATTCCCAAAGCTCACTCGAGAAGAAGTAGATTACCTGGTAGTCCTGAAGAGTATATCTATTAACGAAATTGACTTTATAGTAAAACAAACAAACAAAACTTTCTTACAAAGGAAACACCAGGTTGAGATGGCTTTGCTGGTGAATTCTATCACATATTTTAGGAAGAAATATTATTAGTTCTACATAAACACTTCCAAGAAGTTTAAAAGGAAGAAATACTTCCCAACTCATTCTCAACTCATTTTATGAGGTCACATAACATTGATTCAAAAACCAGATAGCAACAATACAAGAAAAGAACACTACAAACCAATATCTTTTATGAACATAAAAGCAAAAATTATAAACAAAATTTTAGAAAATTGAATCAAACTGTATGTTAAAATCTATAATGACAGTGACCAAGTGGGTTTTACCCCAGGAATGCAAGCTTGGTTTAACATTAAAAAATCAATGTAATTCACATTATTAACAAACTAAAAAAGAAAAGATTCTCTGAATAGATACAGAAAAAAAAATGCTTTTCTAAAAGTCAACGGCAATCCTGATAAAAATTCTCAAAAAACTAGGAGTAGAAGGAACTTCCTCAACTTGATGAAGGGCATCTAAAAGCTTCATTAACATCATAGTTAATAGTGAAAGTCAATGTTTTCCAACTAAGATCAGGAGCAAGGCAAGGATGTCCACTCAGAGCCTTTCTCTTGAACATTGGACTGGACATTCTAGCCAGTACCCATAAGGCAAGACAAAGAAAAGGCATCCAGCTCAGAAAGGAAGAAGTACAAGTGTCTTTATTCATGGACAACGTGATCGTCTATGTAGAAAATCCAAAGGAATCTGAAAGAAGCTGTTATAAGTAATGAATGAGTTTAGTAAGGTTGCAGGGTACAGGATGACTACTTAATATATTAGCAACAAACAATCAAAAATTAAAATAAAAAAAATAAAACAATGTACAATAGAACTTAAAAAAAAAGGCCTAAATCTGAAAAAGTTATGGAAGGCCTGCCTACTCAAAACAACAAAACACTGCAGAGTGAAATTAAAGAAAATCTACATAAATGGAGATAGATATAGTGTTAATGTATCAGAAGATGCAAAATTGTTGAGATGTTAATTGTCTCCAAATTGATCTATGGTTTCAACGTAATCTCCTCAATGAAAATCCCCAACAGGCTTTTTTCTGTAGAAATTGACAAACTGACTGTAAAATACATGTACAAATACACAGAACCAGAAGAACCAAAACAATTTTGAAAAAGAAAGACATAGTTGGAAGACTAATACTATTTGATTTTAAGATTTATTATAAAGCTACAGTAATAAAGACAGTGTGATATTGAAATCAAGATTGACAAGTTGATCAGTGGAACATAATAGAGAGTAAAGAAATGAACTCATGTAGCATAGACAACTGAATTTTGAGAAAGGTGAAAAGCAATTTAGTAGAGAAAGGGTAAACTTCTAATAAATTATGCTGGAACAAATGGATATCCATATGCAAAAAAAGATCTTCTACTCTTGCCTCACACCATGCACAAAATTTACTCAAAATGGACCATAGACCTAAATGTAAAACTTTTAAGCTATATAACTTCTAGAAGAAAACATAGAAAAATCCCTTTTGACCTTGGGTTCTTAGATATGATATCAAAAGCATAATCCATAAAAGAAAAGGAAGGATAAATTCTAGTTTGTTAACAGGAAGAACTTCTGCTGTTTTAAAGACTGTTACGAGAAAAAAATATAGGCCACAGACAGGTAGAAATTATTTGCAAATCATGTATGTGATGAAGAACTTGTATCCAGAATATATAAAGACCTTTCAAAGCTCAATAATAAGAAAACAAAACAACCCAATGCAAAACAAGCAAAAGATTTGAACAGATAGTTCACCAAAGAAGATATAAGAATGGCAAGCAAGCACAAGAAAAGATGCTCAACACCATTGTTCATTACTTAAACGCAAAGTAAAACCATAGTGAGATACCACTACACATCTGTAAGGATGGCTAAAAGTAAAAAGACTGACCATACCAGGTGTTGATGAGGACGTGAAGCAACTGGACCTCTCATACAGTGGGAGTGCAAAATGGCACAGCTACTCTGGAAAACAACTTGGTAGTTTCTTAAAAGGTTAAGTATACACCTACAATATGGCTCAGTCATTCTACTCCCAGTATTGTACAGTTTTGTTCAGTTTTAATATGTGTATTTATTGTATGTCAATCATACCTCAGTAAAACTGTTTTTAAAAAACTCATGGGGCACTATAGCCTTTTGTCTTGGTATTTTGTAAAAACTAGGGTTTGGAGACCAGGATCATGGTCTTTAGCACTGCTGAATAATACTTAAAATCATGGAATCTTGGGTTGGAATAGACCCAAGGACTTAGGTAGATCAGTTTCTCAGTCAGTAGAGAAATTCTCTATACATTATCTTAGGACATGAGTATCTAGCATGTATTTAGTTTGTTTAATTCCAGACCATTTATTATTTCATTGTTATTTGTTTCAAAATCCATATATTATGAGAAAATCTACTTCCTTATAACTTTTCTTTATAGGTCGCTGTTTTTAATACCTACTGAATATATGGCATTTAGTTCTGGGATAGTAGTAACCCAACACCTAGAGTAACAGCTGCTTTTTTATTTTCTAGAAGGGAGCTTATAATCACCTGGTCTACGTCTCACTTTGCATATAGAAAAGTTGACGCTTAAAAGAGTGCATGACCTGCCCAAGGTCACTCAACAGGGCACACGCTCTGTTCTTTGGACTCTTGGCCAGTCTTCCCATCATTCTGTCCCAGTGACCTCGGTGCAGAACCTTACTGGGTGAAGGGAAAAAACAGCTTGACCAGCACAGTCTGAGTAGATGCACCTGATAAAATCCAGTTCATTTCGACCCCCCATTTTGGAAGTGGGGATCACTTACACACCCTTTATTCTGCCCGTGAATGGCCATGCCTATACTGTCTGGCTTGTGTTCTTTTACAGTAAATAGCATATATATTTTAGCAGTCATTTCATTATTGCCACATACTGAACTTAATATCCGTCATCATTTGGAAATAATTTGCATATAAATAATCGCAAAACTTACTATAAATGGTATTTTTTGTTATGAAAGTAGCTTCCTGTGGGCTTCAACTGATACCAGCACTATCACTGTTTTATGCACTTAAATATAAGAATTTTATTTCTTTCATAATAGTCTATAATTCATACATTGGGCTCATTAAATTGGGCCTTTCTCAGTTATTCCAAATTAAAAATTTAATCTCCCACATCCAGGGAATCCTTCAAATATCCAGAGTATCACAGCATCATTGAGGATGAAAACACTTCCTCACGTTTGGACCATGTCTGTAATGCGAGCATTTTACTTTGTGCTGCATTGTGAATAGTTTTTGGCACCCAAACTAAGAACATTTCTGAATGATCTTTGAATTGTTAGGCCATTGAGACAGAGGGCTATACAACATTTAAGAAGAGATCTCATGTAATTCCGTGAAGTTATTTGCTACTTTTGCGCACAAAGTTATATTTTAATATAAATATCATTTATAACACTCAGGGGCTTAACTTGCAAAAACAATAAAAAATTTGTAAATCTTTGTCGGTTCTATCATTAAGAAACTTTCCAGGTTTGAGTTCTATGTTTCTTGTGATGGAGCTGATGGCATCCTGGTACCACGCGTGGTCACCTGCAGCCCACTCAAGAGTGTCCACAGGCCCCGATGAAGCCCAAGATCGTGTGCCCTGATGTGACTTCGCCCAAGTGGTTTGGATGGAACAGGGCCTCAGCACAAGAGTTATGTAGTGTTCTTTCCCATTAAAAGAAAATCCTACTAAGTTATGTTGTTTAGGCATACCCAGAGGCCTAGGGAAAGCAAAAGTAATACACGCCTTTAACTTAGCCAAATTTCATAGGAATGCTCTTTCAAAGAAATCACTCAGGTCCAAAATTAAACGGATTTCTAAGATCTTTCATTTTGATAATCCAATCAAACTCACTAGAGTCCTAAGCACGTGGGAAGAAAATGAAATGCAAATAAACTAGCTCAGGACCCTCTGTGTTCATTTATCCTTTGCAGGTGACCACTGGCGCTTCCTCAAAGAAGACTTTGAGGAGCCTCGACACAGCTTTGGCAGACGTCATTCAGGGAAAAGAGAAGGAAGGAACCTATTTCATTTGTTGCTGGTACCACATAGGGTTTCATGGCCAATTTTTTCAGAAGGTCCTTCTTCTTAGTCTGTCTTGGTCTGGAAGCTCTACTGAAATCTGTCCACTGTGGGTAACCCTGTTGGTATTTCAAATCCCAGTGGCATAGCTTTTAGCATCACAGCAACATGCAGCCACCACAGGATGACAGATGGATGGTGTGGTTCCCTGACCAGGACAGGAACCTGGGCCCTGGTGGTGCGATCTTAACTACTAAACCACCAGGGCCCGCTCACCATTCCCTAGGCTGTCTTTAAAACATGTCCTTCCTGGGGCAGGCCCAGTGGCGTAGTGGTTAAGTTCGTGCGCTCTTGCTTCAGTGGCCCAGGGTTCGCAGGTTCAGATCCCGGGCACGGATGTATGCACTGCTTGTCAAGCCATGCTGTGGCAGGCGTCCCACATAAAATAGAGGAAGATGGGCACAGATGTTAGCCCAGGGCCAATCTTCCTCAGCAAAAAGAGGAGGATTGGCAACAGATGCTAGCTTAGGGCTAATCTTCCTCACCAAAATAAACCCAAACAAACATGTCCTTCCTATTCTAAGTCATGTCTTTCCTTCACACAGAGCAAAGGGAGAGTGGCTCCCTCCTCCTGTCCCTTCTCTTCAATCTCACTCCAGGATTCTTCCCAGGTCTCAACATCCGTCTCAAACAGATACACAATGAGGAAGTGGAATGCTGGCAATGCTTTGATTTCTCCAGGCCTTCAGCTCTGAACAAGACCAAACACTGTCAAGGCAAATTTTAAAAAGTTCTGAGTGTGTCTCTCAGCACTTTTACCTTCTACTGTTAGCATATTGTGCTTAGCTGTGAGCCAGCCTTGTTAAATTACATCCAGCATGTTCTGCTTCCACTCAAAACCCTTGAATCTTTCTGAAAATTATAAATGTTGTTAATACTCTGACATATAACCAAAAAGGTTTCCAAAGTTTTGTTTGCTTTTCAACTGTGATTACTACAATGTTACATTGTGTAATTCTGTGTAACTGGGTTGAAGGGTACGTCTTTCAGCTCTAAGAACTTCCATACTCAGGCCAAAGCTTCGGATCCAGAGACCTATCTGACTGACATCTCCCTGGGACCTCAGAGGATAATGGATCCAAGTAACAAGTATCTCTCACCCCTGAAAGCCATGTTCAAATCTGTCGAAAGAAAAGCCCTGAGGGCCTATAAATTTTATTTTTCTATTTTGGAAATTCTTCCCTAGTATTGAAGTAAGCACTAAGGTAAATGCAGAATTAGAAATTAAATTTTGAAATACATAATAGATTATGATTGTAGATAACTAGTAAGAAAAATTCAAGTATAGTAAGCTAGCGTTTTCATATTCACTGGAGAATGCATTGCTAATCTAGGAAATGCTGAACTGAAAAATGTATATATATTTTATGTATATATTACTTAGAAATAATTATGGTTATTTAATTTTTTATATATATGTGTTCAGATGAGATAGATAGACAGAAGACTGGCCCTCAGCAGTATTATCTTTCTTTCATTAATTATTTAGTTACAAGTACACAAATAACTGGTGAATGCTATATTTTATAAAATCTCAAACAATATAAATAAAGCCAAAAATTTTCCTCAATGAGAAAAAAATTGTTTTTTATGCCCGTAAACCTTCCCCTCTCTGGATCTTTCCTCCCGTTAGTTATGCTTTCTCCCTCCTTCCCTGCCCAGGCACTGTGGCATCTTGGAGTGTGAACTTAGGTACTCCCCAGCAGTTGAGGGTGACTTTGGGAGGATCAGGGACCCAGAAACCTCATTTCTTTGTTGTGGAGTCACTGCTCCCATGTCCTCTGCTGATATGCAAGACGTGTGTTGCTAGCAAGTTTATTCTTTCTAAGGGCTTCGACTATGTCTATGGTGAAGGTATGTCCATGATGAGGCCTTTGGCTAAAGAATATTTAGCAAATTATCCCCAGGCCTTTCTCCAAATATATCTACTACAGATGCACATTCTTAAATTATACTATTATAAACTATTACAAATGCATTCCTTTTGAACTTTAAGATATTTAGTGTTCAAAAATTCATATTTCAAATCCCTGAACTCCTGAGAGGAATAATACCTTAAGCCATTTATCAGCTTCTGTTTTAACAGGATGATTGAGAGGTAGCTGGGAGGTCAAGGAATGGGGATAGAGATAGGTCCCTAAGTATGGGTCTCAGGAAAGCAGAAACAGCCCAGAGAAATCTCCTGTGCTTTGATATTAATTAAGAATAACCCATGATTGTAAGATTTCAGGGGAATCAGGTTGCAGGACCATAATCATAATCATAACCATACCATCTTCCATTACTATTTACAGACTGCAAATGTCTTCACAGACCATTTCACTTCATTCTAAAATTCTAGGGCATCTCCCTAGCAGTCACATGATTTTCCTTTATAACATTCACCAGGAGCACCTTAACTGCTGTGTATGGATCTTACTAACTAATGTAACCTCAGCATCTGGTACCACACCTGGAACATAAGTGCAATCATCAGTAAATGATACACACGAGGCAAATGGTGCAACAGTACGTCCCAATTGTCCAAAATAGACAGTCAGTCCATCAGCCAGTCGTCTTGATTTCTCCCTTTTACATTTATCTCCATTATATTCCCTGTTCTCCATCTCAGCCGCCACCACCATGGAGCAAGTCATCATGTCTCCACGGAATAAGGCACCATTGACTCTTCGCGGAGCAAGAGCACCACTGGGTCTCCCAAGGGCGACCATAAGAGCCCGTGTTCTTGCCACCACTCCTGCCCAGTTCTAACCCAGCCTCCATGCTGTAGCCATCGTAATTCAGATAGCGTTATTAATGACTTAAGGCTCTTCAGTGGTTTCCCATTACTCTTAGAATAACAGACTAATGATTGCAGCCTGTGAGGCTGTGAGTGTCCTCTCCAGCCTACTCTTCTGCTGCTTGTCCCTTCATCCACTGAGCTCAAGCCACAGTGGCCTTCTCTCCTTTCCTTGAGAATCTCCAACTCTTTCCTTTCTTCATGCATTCTCTTTCCTCTGCATATATACATATGTATGCACATAATTACAAAATGTGATCAGTGTCTGTCTGTTTCTCTATATGACTGTCTTTCCCACGAGACAGTGACATGAATGTGGAGACCATGTGTGTTCTGTTCTGTGGTGTGTCTCCATGGTCTACAACAGTGCACAGCAGGTGCTCAACAGCATTTGTTGAATGGATAAGTGAACGGATGGATGGGGGATGAGAGGTCATTGATGGCAGGCAGCCTTCTTTGGCACAGACTCTCCCTCAGTTGTTGAAAACTAGTGGCTAGAAAACTCTTTCTTGCTCCAGGACAGTATCAGTCTTCTCATAATGCGCACTGCTAATTCTAGGCCTCCCTCTGCAGAGGGATTCCTTCACATGATAGTCCTTCTCATCATTTGTTACGATAGCCATCCTTTGACCCCCAGCTATCCCACATGGTAAATGCAAACAGAGTGAAGAACAGAACACATGGGTTTCCTGCTTCTAATCAGGGTGGGAATGGAATTAAGTTGCTGATAGCATTTGGATCAAATTACCTGACAGTGACTTTTCCAGACCAGGAAATGCATACACTGAAGTTATTCTCTAGCACTTTGTGTGACCTGTACAAACCATGCTCTTGCGTGTGGTGTGATTTTTAACCGAAGGAAGCATTTGTCTTGACTACACTTGGTCTTCTATTCTTTCACATACATTTTAGAATCAGCTTGCTAAGGTCCACCAAAGACATCCTCTTGGGATTTTGATTGGTATTGAATTAAATTTATAATTTATTTTAACGGAAATTTTTAATGTTATTGTCTTTGTACCTGTGAGCGTGGTGCATTTTCTATTTAGGTGCTTTTCAGTGAATCTTAATAAAATTATATCATTTTCTCCATAAGAATTTTGCAGATAATTTGTTACATTTCCTCCTAGATATCTCATTTTTATTGCTATTATAAATGTACCTCTTTGTAATTACATTTTAACTGTTGCTAGTGTTTAGAAAGGCAATGAGTTATATACAGCCTGGGGTTTATTTGAAAATCTTTATTAGGTTTCCAGTCTTTCTCTGCAAGACTTCCTCAATCCATCCCTCTATCCCATAAAGTAAGCACTAAAAATACCTCTCTGAATCAAAGTTCAACAGTTAGTGGTGGGTGCACGATTCAGGCTTAAAACATGAATCTAATTTAGACTGGCTTTTCAAATCTGAGAAAATAGTATAAATGTGGAGTTGCGATGCTGTTACCACACATGTCCTCAAAGGTCATATCTGGGGATACAGCAGGGCCCTTGGGAAATAGCACAGGGAAAATCTCTAACATTTTTCTGGAATCTTCTCAGTTCCAGTTCGCTTAAGGCCAGTGGAGATCGGAGCACCATCTTATTTACTGACATGAAAACTGCAGCAAATTTGCAAAACACGAAGACAGAAACAACAACCTGTAGTCATCGTGCCCCCCATGGGGGACCACCAACAACTTGTCTGCGTTGTCACTAGTCGGCTGTTTAAAGCAACAATCACTCACTTCCCTTCACACATTGTAGGTTGACTGAAAGCCAATGGATCTGGGCTGGTCAGTTGTTCCAGGCACAGGTGGGTCCCCGTCTGCTCCACATGTCTCTCATCCTGCCATGAGCTAGCAGTGTCAGTACTTCTGGCAATGGCAGAAGCAGGAGAGGGCAAGCCCCATTTCGCCTTCCGTAAAAACACATCTGCTTCTATCCTATCGGCCACTGGCCAAGCCCAACATCAATATGTGAGGGAATGTACCCACCTCTAATGGAAGAAATGGAAAAGTTACATGGCAGAGAGCTTGCACACAGAGAGAGGTGACGGTTGGGATTAACAGTTCAATCTGTCGTAGTGTATTTATGCTTTTTATTCCAATAACAGGATGCTATCATACCTAGTGTTAGTTTGAACACTGATAGTATCGTCATTTGAGTGTTTTACTGATGGATGGGAGCAGGAACATGGATAAATTTTTAAAATTCCATTTAGTTGAGGAATGTACTAGTATATTTGCATATAAATAGGGCTGATTTTGCAGACCCGGCCATGACTCCCTAAGCCCTGCAAATGCTCCATAAATGTTGGTGAGTTGCTGTTGGTAGAGGGGAATAACCATCTCTTTGCTTGCCGAGTGCGCATGGCAGAAGTAGGATTTCTCATCAAGTGCATCATCAGACACGGTATCTGAAATGCCGTACCCTCTGGCCTCTTTCTTTTGGGTCTTCAAAATTTCTAGATATTCATATTAAAAGTAGTAAAAAAATAGTATACTCAGGGTAAATCTTTAAGCCCCAAGCCGCAAACACCTTAGCAACAAGACTGGCTTGTGAGATGCTGACCGCTGCCCTGGAGGGAAGGATGTCACGGGAGGCTGGGCTCCTGCACCTCTGGCTTGTGCTGGTGGGCTTGTCCTGTTTTAGCTGTACAAGCACAAAAGTTTCTTCGGAGACCTGCTATCTGTTCTATGCACGATCAATAGGCCAATATCAGGAATTTGGGGTTTAAAAACTAATTGTGAATTCTTAATTGAGGACAAGCGCTAAAGAGTGGTGGGGCCCTTTAGCTGGGAAATTCGTCTTGAGTTTCCCTCTGCAGAGAAGCTGCAGGATTCATGTCTTGCCCAAGTGTTGATCTGAGTTGAACCACCATGTAACCCTCCCCATGACTTTTCCATTCTCTGATGATAATAAAAGAAACAGGATGACTTGAAATATCAGGAGCGCTTACGAGGTGTCACCCACACACTAACAAGACAGTATCATCTCAAAGCTCTCGCAGAGGGAAAGAATAGAAGTCAGATGATTCTGTGGTGGTTGTGTTCAAGTTCACTGGAGCAACTGAGTCTTGCCAGACGTTAAATAAGTGATTAATAAATAAAGCAAATCTGATGGAGTCCAGGCTGAGACTGAGAAACTGGTGATTTGTCAGAGAATCTGGTCTCACATGATCACTTATGGATGTGATTTTTAAAGTAATCTTGGAAAGCACTTTTGAGTTAAGCAGTTGTTTAGTCCCTTGAAAATTTTGCCTTTTCTCAGCTGCCCCTAAGTGAGAGGGGATGGAGCTTGGGAGTGGTAGGTGGAAGGGGAAAGGGAGCCATGGGAAGAGCAGATACAGACCACGATGGTACTAAACAAATCTATGTCACACTCTGCTTAAATTTATCTTTTTAATTGACTGTCTCTCCCACTAAATTGTAAACTCCCTTTGTTTTGGTCAGTATTGTATTCTCAGAGCCCAGCGCAGTTCCTGGAATATAACAGCTGCTCCACAAACATTTCTTGAATGAGTAATTGGACACACGTGAGGATTACCCAGCCATGATGCCCGGCTGGAGGAGTCTGATGTGGACAATGAGGCAGGAAGAGAAAGTCCTTCACTGTGTCTCATGTTCCCTTTCAATTGGGTCTTTCCTAAAGAGGTACAGGCTGGGGCAAATAACATATGGAAATCCAGTTAAAATAAGAAGGAGAGAACCTTGGTCTGAGAGGGGGACAGGAAGTCTGGAAAGGTGGGGGCTGATCGCAGGCAAGTGTACAAAGGTCACATCCTCAGAGAATGAGCGTTGCAGCCTCCTTCTCTCCCCGGGCCGTGGACTCCTTAAATCACTGTCAGAAGTGACCCCACCTACCCCCAGTAATTAGCTCTTCCCTCCGTGACTCTTATAAGCCCACAGTGTAATCACCCCTTCACCTCCCAGACCACCCAGTCTCCCAGATTACAGATCAGTTTGGATATTTGCACCTACAATCCAAGTCGGAGGAACTCAAAGAAGCTCTCGATTTAACTCAGGGAACCCAGAAAGCTTCCTGAGTCCAACCAAAATCTTAAAAACTTTACGTGACTGCTTCTCTGCATTAGCTAATAAAGTACAATACATTTGAATTGTTGTTTGATTATTGAGAAAAAAATAGTTTTCTTCTTTTAAGAGAATGCTTACAATGCTTGTAGCATAAGAATATTCACACAGAGCACATACTCCCACTCAGGGTTTCTCAAGCTTTTAAAACTGTGACCCGCTTGGACAAACGCCACAATTTATGAGCTTTCTTAATGATGTTTTAAATTTCCAAATAAATAGCATAACTAAAACCAAATCAGAGCAGGAGATAAAGCACCCCATGTCCCCCCAAACATTCTCTCTTACTCCTTTGGGAAGTCCCTGCATTTATGATTTGGCTCCATCGCAAATCTGTAAAGTAAGCTGAAGATACGCTGTCATTTCCATGTTTCAGATGAAGGGCAGGAAGAAGTGGCTTGATCTGACTGAAGACCCACCGCTAGAGCGCCACATGGGCTACGACCGAAGTCTGTGAATTCCTGGTCCCGCCTGCTGAGGTTTCTGATAACTGAAGTTGAAGGTTATGGGGTTGAATGAATCCCTCCCACTAAAATCGTGAGGTCCAGACTGAGATGTGTCCTGCAAACATCTTTTTACTTTTAAAATAAAAATTCCTACATTGACCTTTTTCTTACATTTTTTATTTCTCACAAACTATTCAGGTTCATGAAGGAACATGAAGAACATTACATTTTCTAAGGTGTAATAATTAAGGAAATTCTTTTCAAAAGAATTAATCCTTTGTATCCATAGTCAGCAATCAAGTTAAGTCTAGGACTATGAGAATAAGTTACCTTAAAGAAGTGGCTTTTTCTTCCCCAAAACAATGTTTAGGAACATAGAGAAAAATCTGTAAACACAATTGTTAATTGTTTAAGCAGATCAAGCAGCTGAGCCTCATGACGATGACCACATATGTGGAAAGCAGTCCAAGTTCCCTTATGAGGGATTGTTAGGAGTTGAGTCCTTGTCTTTCCTGAGAAGCAGAGAATATGGTGAGCCCCCGAACTAGAAGGTTATCTCCAAAGAATCTACGGGCTCCTCTCAACAGCAGAGTCCTGTTCTTTCATGTCCTGTGGGGATTCTGCTCTGCTCTGCTGAGTGTGACTGGTTCCTCCCTGGGGTTGCCTGGACTCCAGTTCTCACCGCTGAGTTAGCCCCACCACACAATGTCCTGTGTGAGTGTTCCAGAGTTATCTGAGACAAAACGCGACTATGTTGGGCGAGGGGAGGGAGAAGGACAGGGTGGTCAGAAAGATGGGGATGGAAACATGTTGATGATTGAGAAGGATATGGAGTTAAGAGTGGAACAGAATTTTCCAACATCAACTGTGTCGGGGGAAGAGGGAGAATCTCCCTCTGCCCTTTCCCTTAAGGTTCTTCTGGCTGGCCAAATAATTAATGAGACAGGTTAGCAGGAGAAAATAATACCAAATTTAATAACATGTATACATGGGAGAAAGCAGGGACACTGCGTTTCTCAACACAATAGCAGAAATTCTCGTCTTAAATACCATGTTCAGCCAATGACAAAGGAGGATTTTGGGGGTGGGGGGAGTTAGTTACAGGAGATTACCACTAAAGCACAGTAAACAAGAGTAAGGTTATTATGCAGCCCAAGGCCTCACCTTCCACATTGATAAGTCACTAGAAATGAGCTCATCCCCCCTCTTCCCAATACAGAGAGGGAGATACCTTTACAAATGGAGATTTCCCTTATAAATGTAAATGGTTGTCTGGCAACTCTTCGCAGGGTCATCCAGAGAATGTGGCCAGAGAGACAAAACTTCTGATAAGAGGGGCTTGTTGGTGCCTTTCCTATTGTAACATTTACCCTACGTTATCTTTACAGCCATCATGATAGATGTGTTCTAGGAAGGAGCCACCATGTCAAATTCTTTAGGCAGTTAGTGGGGGAGGTCAAATGTCCTTCAGAGAAAACAACCAAGGTAAAGAGATAGATTTCAGGGTGGCCAAATCTTGATCTCCCACAACTGGGAAAGGTGTCAGAGGAGAGGAAACTTTTCTCTTTCAGCTTTTCTGCTGCTGTGTTTAATTGTGGAGTCTCCCAATGAGATCTTAGAAAACCCCACTTGGTAGAGACATTAGTATTCCCATGACTTATCCCATTGTTTACATAAGGGAGAGGAATGAACATTGCTAATAATACAAAAGTGATGGGTGATACGTACTGAGCACCTACTATGTGCTAGAAGCCATGCCAGACCTACTATGTGCTAGAAGCCACCACCTGTCTCATTTAATTTCTACAGTAATTACAAGAGGCAGGCATCATTATCCCACTTCACAGACACAGAATAAGCAGTGTGTGGGAGATCAAGATTTAGCCACCCTGAAATCTCTTTACCTTAGTTGTTTTCTCTGAGGACATTTGACCTCCCCCACTAACTGCCTAAAGAATTTGACATAGTAACTCCTTCCTGGAACAGATCTTCTATCTGATGGCTGTAATATAATGTAAAATAGATGTTACAACAGAAAAGGCATCAACAAGCCCATCTTATGTCTCTCTGGCCACATTCTCTGGATGGCCCTGCAAGGGGTTGCCAGAAAAACATTTACATTTATAAGGGAAATCTCCATTTGTAAAGGTATCTCCCTCTCTGTATTGGGAAGAGGGGGGACAACCTCATTTCTAGAAACTTATCAATGTGGAAGGTGAGGCCTTAAATCTGCATAATAACCTTACTCTTGTTTACAGTGCTTTAGGGGTAATCTCCTGTAACTGACTCCCCCCACCCCCAACATCCTCCTTTGTCGTTGGCTGAACTTGGTCTTTGAGAATTCTGCTATTGTGTTGAGAAACGCAGTGTCCCTGCTTTCTCCCATTTATACATGTTATTAAACTTGGTATTATTTTCTCCTGCTAACCTGTCTTGCTAATTATTTGGCCAGCCATAAGAACCTTAAGGAAAAGGGCAGAGGGAGGTTCTCCCTCTCTCCCGACAAGCGTCTCTGGAATTCATACCCTGGCTCCCCTAACCTGAAAGTTCATCGTTTTCTCTCTACATTTATGCTTCTCAAACTGTTGTGTAGGTGACTGGGACCAAGCAATGAAGCACATGGGCTATGCTGTAAGGTAGGTGCATCTTCCTGAAATAGCAATTCTCCTGAAGGATTTGGTAGAAAGGTTCTGAATTTTTGAGCTCTTAAAAAGTTTTGTCAAACAAATTGTAAGCAATAATCACAAAAAATCTTGCCTTTACATGTTGCTCAATCACATTTTATCCAGTAAGACCTGACGAGTCAATAATTTATGTGCAGCAATTATAAAATTGGCTATTTTATGTTTTTAGTAAATTCAGTGGTAGCTGTGGGAAGAGCATGCTCTGGGGTGAGAAGGGCTTGTTGCAGGGTCAGCCCACTGAAATAAATGAGCAGAAACTGAAATCCTTGGCAAGTCTGGCCAGAATCAAGTGCCTGTTCTTCTGAAGTACTAGCTTATTCTCTTGCAGACGAGTGGGATTTTCTTCTTTTATTAAACCTTGGCTCCCCACTAGAACGTAATCTCCCTGCAAACAGGATTCTGCCTGTTTTGTTTCACTGCTCTATCCTCAGAACATTTCCCAGCATGTAACACACATTCAGTAGATACATGCAGAATGAACTGAACAATTGACCTCACACAAAATGTTAACAGTTCAGCTTCTTGCCACAGCTGTATTCCTCCAGATGCTTTGTTTACGCCTAATCTCACTGCTCTTTGTGAGGAGTTTCCTGATAACTGAAGACTAAACATATTGGGTGGGAACTTTACTGTCATTCTCCATTTACCTTTTTTACTTGAACTTTTAAACTGGAAAAATGGGTCAATGTTTAAAGGCAGGAGGTCTGAAAGTGAGCTTGAAGTTGAAGAAAATATACAACATAATGAGAGAAATTCAGAAGAACTCAACAATACAGAGAGTGAAGATATAAATATAGATATAACAACCCTCAGACTCCCCACAATGAACCTGACAGCCCTCAGGACCCCAATTATTACTATTAATAAGGAAATGAGCAGTAGTAATAAATCTAAAACCTCTGTGACACATCAACACAGGAGGATGGGAAATTACTATATTTAAGACATGAGCTGTTCGACCAGGGTGCTAAGACCATTGAACTGGAAAAGGACAGTCTTTTCAACAAATGGCATTGGGAAGACACATGCCAAAGAATGAAGCTGGATCCCTACCTTACACAATATAAAAAATTAACTCAGGATGGATCAAAGACTTAAACATAAGACCTAAAACTATAAAATTCTTAGAAGAAAACATAGAAGGAAAGACTCATGACTCTGAATTTGACAATGATTTCTTGGACACCAAACACATAGGCAACAAAAGAAAAAATAAACAAATTGGACTTCATGAAAATTAAAATCTTTTGTACACCTAAGGACACTGTCGGGGGAAGAGGGAGAATCTCCCTCTGCCCTTTCCCTTAAGGTTCTTATGGCTGGCCAAATAATCAACAAGACAGGTTAGCAGGAGAAAATAATACCAAGTTTAATAACATGTATACATGGGAGAAACTCAGAAATGAGCAACTCGCCCCTCTGTCTAAGCTGCTTGCTTAAGTATTGCAGCTAAAGGCGAGGAGCGTGTTGGGGGTGGGTAGTGGCCTGGGACTTCAGAGGGCAGGAGGACAATTCTTTTTGGGGTCATCTATAGATAATGTGGTCAGGGAGAGACAGAGTTTTTTGATAAAAGGAGCTTGGTGCCCTTCCCATTGTAACATCTATTTTACATTATCTTTACAGCCATCATGATAGCAGATCTGTTCCAGGAAGGAGCCACCATGTCAAATTCTTCAGGCAGTTAGTGGGGGAGGTCAAATGTCCCTCAGAGAAAACAATCAAGGTAAAAAGATATATTTCAGGGTGGCCAAATCTTGATCTCCCACAACACAATCAGCAGAGTGAATAGGCAACCCACAGAATGGGAGAAAATACTTGCAAGTCATTTTTCTAAAAAGAGATTGATATCCAGAATATATAAAGAACTGTTACAACTCAACAACAAAAACAAACCAAAAAAAAAAAAAGAAAAAAAGATTAACAAATAAGCAAAAGATTTGAATAAAAATTTCTCCAAAGAAGATATGCAAATGGCCGATAAGCACTTGAAAAGATGCTCAACACCACTAGTCTCTAGGGAATTTCAAAACCACTATGAGATACCACCTTACACCATTAGGTTAGCTACTTTCAAAAAACAGGAAATACAAGTATTGGCAAGGAAGTGTAGAAATTCAAAGTCTGGTGCATTATAGGTGGGAATGTAAAATGGTGTAGCTGCTGTGGGAAATGGTATGGCTATTCTTCAAAAAATTAAACATAGAATTACCATATGACCCAGCAATTCCACTTTTGGGTATACAGCCAAAAGAAGTAGAAGCAAGAACTTGAACAGAATGTATTTGATATACCCAAGATATTTTTACACCCATATTCATAGCAACATTATTCACAATTTCCAAAAGGTGGAAGCAACTCATGAGTCCATCAGTGGGTGAATGAATAAACAAACAATGTAGGACACATGAACAATGAAATATTATTCAGCCTTAAAAAGGAAGGAAATTCTGACACATTAATTAATCTTGACGACATTACACTAAGTGAAATAAGCCAGTCACAAAAAAAATAATTATCGTATGAGTCCTCTTATTTGAGGTTCTTGGAGTAGTCAAATTCATAGAGACAGAAATGGTGATTTACAGGAGCTGTGGGGAGGGGAATGGGTTTTCTTTTTTTAATGGGGACAGAGTTTCAGTTGGGAAAGATTAAAAGAGTTCTAGAGATGGATAGCAGATGGTGCACAACAGTGCAAACGTACTTAATGCAAGAGAACTGTACACTTAGAAATGGTTAAGATGGTAGATTTTGTGTCATGTATATTTTACCACACACACAAAGAATAAAAAACACGAGATGTAAGCCACATCAGGTGAAGGTAAGGGTCGGAGTATGAAGCTGAAGAGTTCACCTCAAAAAAGAAACTATGTTTTAGTTAAGAAAATAATAGGACTTTTGCTAAAGTAGGCAAGGCTGAGACAAGTCTGAGAGGGGACGTTGTGAGGAAGAGTCACCTTCCCTACACAGCAAGTGAAATGGAAGGGCACTGCCTCAGAATAGAAAGCTTATTCTTATGTAAACTTGTTTTTGGCTTCCTTCCTTGATCTGTGCCCCTGAAAATAGGACAAGTTGGGGCTCAAAGATTTAAGGAAGAGGAGCGAGGAGCAGAGGCTCTTGAGAAGGGGATTATCCCAGGACCTGAGATACCAGTTCTCAGGAGAGCATAGAAGAGAACACATTGTGCAGAACCATGAACAATAGGAACGGTGATGTTTTAATAATACAAATTTCAGTCATTTCTTATTTTATGAAATAGTTTCTCTCTGTTAGTCAAAAATCTGGAGGAGAAGTCTGTTACACACACGAGCATTTTGTTAGTGGTGCCTGGGAATGAAGGGAAGGACAGGTTTTCATGCTGCGAGGGCCGCGGTGAGGAGAACACCACCAGCTAGCAGGGCTGGAGATGACCCTTCAGGGAGGATCACGCTGAGAAGTATTGGCTTAGGACAGACAACAGATCAGCAGGACAGAATAGATCCACACATACATGCACAACCAGAAATAGATCCACATGTACGTGGTCAAGTTGTTTTCAAAAAAGCACCAAGGAAATTTAACAGGCAAAGAAAGTCTTTTCAGTAGATAGTGCTGGAACAACTAGACATCCATATGGGAAAAAAATCTGAACCTCAATCCTACCTCATTCTACTCACAAAAATATAATATAAGATGGATTTCATACCTAAACATAAAATCATAAACTCTAAATCTTCTAGAAGAAAACATAGGAAAATGTCTTTCTGAACTTGAGGTAGGCAAAAATTTCTCTAGACATGAAACGAAAATAAACAAAACAACAATAAAAAAAAACCCAACAACCTACCAACCACAAAAGTGAAATCTAGGGGCCAGCCTGGTGGCATAGTGGTTAAGTTTGCATGCTTCGCTTTAGCAGCCCGGGGTTCACTGGTTCAGATCCTGGGCACAGACGTACACGCCACTCATCAAACCATGCTGTGGTGGCATCCCACATACAAAATAGAGAAAGATTGGCACAGATGTTAGCTTAGTGACAATCTTCCTCACCAAAAAAAAAGAAGGCAAAGTGAAATCTGATAAACTGAACTTCATCAAAATCAACAATTTCTGCTCATAAAAATGCACCTTTAAGAAAATGAAATATGAGCCACAGACTGGAAGAAAATATTTACACTACATATAATTGACAAAGGACTCCAAAATATACAAGAAACTTCAATGAATCAGCAGGAAAAAGACAAACAAGCCAATTAAAAATGGGCAAAAACTGGACCAGACATTTCACAAAAGAAGATACATAAATAGCCAATAGGCACATGGCAACTTGCTTGTCATCGTTAGTCATCAGGGAAAATAAAAAAAAACCACAATGAGATATCACTTCACACCCACTAGAAAAGGTAATAATTTAAAAATCAAACACTTCCTTGTGCTGAGAAGGTGTGGAGCATCTAGAACTTTCATGCATTACTCATGAAGTGCAGGATAGGAGGGTCACTTTCTGAAGAAGGGTGGCAGCTTCTTACAAAGTAAAATGTATGGTTATCTATGACTTGGACACTCCCCTTCTGGTATTGAGCAAAGAGGTATGAAAACTTATGTCCACAAAAAGACTTGCATAGAATTTCACACCATTTATTCATAACAGGCCCAAACTGTAATCCACTTAGATGTTCTTCCACAGGAAAAATGATAACCAAAAACGGTGGTCTATTCATACCACAGTAATAACACTCAACAATAAAAAGGAATGAACTGCCGTTAGAGGAAGCAGCACGGCTGGCTCTCAGGGAGAGTCTGCCTTTCCATTGGTGTTGTGTCTATAAGGTACATGCAATGGTCAACACTCATTGACTGTACAGCTATCTTCCCTGCGTATGACTGAATATACTTGAAATCCTAAAAGTCCCAATTATACACAGTTTAAAAGATACACACTTTAAAGTACAAGGAGAAAGATGGGTTTAACTTAAGGAACGGGAAGAGATACACCATGCAAGAGCTGACAGAAAGGAGGCTGATCTGGCAATATTAGCATCTGACAGGCTTTAATCAAGGAGTGCCACAAAATGTAAAGACATATTTTTCGTAATGATAAAAGGGCCAATCCACCAGCAAGACATAAAAATCATAAATGTTTATGCACCTAATTAACATAGCTTAACATAACAATATTTAAAGAAAAATATTACAGAATTCAAAGAAGAAATATGTGAATCCACAATCATCCTCTATCAATAATTGATATCGACAAGCAGACAAAAAGTCTGTAAGGATATAAAAAATTATAACAACACTATCCAGCAATTTAACCTATTAAGTGTACTGCACCTCGCAGCTGCAGAAAACATGTTCTCCTCAAGTGTGCACGGAATGTTCACAAAGGTAGAACGTATACAGGGCCACAAAACAAGTCTCAATAAATTTAAAAACATTTAGGGTTCCAATTTTGTTCTTTTTTGGTTGTCTTGGCAACCAAAAGCATTATACTTAATTTAGAAGGTCAGAGATTTTAAACCAATAGTCATAAAAACAAGCGTAAGATTACAATTGCAATAAGTCCTACATGAGTGAGATGAGGATTAAGAAGGGAGAGATCTGATTTAGGTCCGTGAAGCGAGCTGACACAGAGAGAGGAGCAGGGAGAGGGTGCAGGCATGGCAGAGAAGCAAGCAGAGGGGCATCATGCAGGATTCTTTTGTCTATGTTAAGGATTTTGAATTGTATCTAATATACACAGTGGATGCAGAAGGATTTTAAACATAGAAGAGGCATGAATTTTCATTTTAAACTTTATTTTGGCTAGAATATAGCAAAAGGTGGAAGGAAAACAAGAAAGAACGGTGTGGCAGAATGGTCAAGAGGCCGCCGAGATTCTTGAGTCACGTGCTAAAAGGAAACTGCTTGCCCTCCACTGCTTCCCGTGGGGTGCACGCTGCCCTGGAGATGACTCAGTTTTGGCCATGCAGGTAGGAACAGCAGCCAAGGGGGACAATAAGATGGAAAGAACAGTACGATGGAAAGGAAGTGGACTGAGCCACACTGCCGCCAAGCCTGGCTGTTCACACAAGAGAGACATAAGCTTCCATTCTGCTCAAGTCACTGTCTCTTTTGATGCTGCAGCAGCTCAGTTGTACTCCAGGAGGTGAAAACAGTTTACAACAGAAGTATTATAAGAGCAATACTCACACATTGATACTGGGCCTGAGCTCTGCTTTGTTCCTCTCTGCTTTGTTTTAAAATCTTGAGATTTTAAAAGCATGAAGATGATAGTGGAAACGTGAGTGCTTGTGGCTGTGATGCAATGTACTTTTTTTTTTTTCTTTTTTGTGAGGAGATCAGCCCTGTGCTAACATCTGCCAATCCTCCTCTTTTTTTGCTGAGGAAGACTGGCCCTGGGCCAACATCCATGCCCATCTTCCTCCACTTTACATGGGATGCTGCCACAGCATGACTTGTCAAGCTGTGCGTCGGTGTGCGCCCGGGATCCGAACTGGCAAACCCCGGGCCACTGCATCGGAGCACGCACACTTAACTGCTTGCGCCACCGGGCTGGCCCTGATGCAATGTACTTTTAAGGAGGTAGAGGATCAAGCTAATTAGTCACGTAAAACTTCTGTTATTATTGCAAAATATCAGCAGCAAAGACAACAAAAATACTTCAAATCATGGTATAAAGTCACTCACCTTCAAGAGCTGTTTTCGAAACATATAAAGAATACTCTAAAATCTTACAATTTTTTTAACTGAAGTATAATTGACATACAATATCCTATTAGTTTCAGGTGTACATCATAGTAATTTGGTATTTATATACATTATGAAATGATCACCACGTAAGTCTAGTTACCATCTGTCACCATACAAAGTTATCACAATATTATTGACTATATTCCCTATGCTGTACATTACATCCCCATGACTTACTTATTTTCAAAGTGGAAGAATGCAGAGGCGTGCTTGAAGCTAACACAAAGAGCAACAGCAGATGAAAATGGAGAAACCATGAAACCTTCCCTTCTAACCCTGAGTTTAATTGTAAAGGCTGGAGCTGCTGAAACTTGCTGCCAAAGCCCCAGTGAACCAACCGTCCCGGACAAGCAAAGCACGTTGACAAGGTGCCTCTGTCAAAGAACGTGTTCGCAGGAAAATTACAAGTATGACCAGAATCATAAAGCAGCAATTTTCCCAAGTAGGACAAAGTTAACTTTATTCCCTGAACATTGATGAAGTCACTGAACTTAAGAACTAAGCTAATCTTTTGGCGTTTGTTAGATATGAACTAAATAAAGAAGTCTGTGAAGACATTTTGCAAAAGCAAACTTCTGACAAGTTGCACAACTGGAGAAGAGATTTTTAAATGTATGGGCAACTTTATGACAAACAATAACCCAGACTGGATGGGAGGCACCCAGAGGGCCAGAGCCACGTCAGCCCAAAAGAGGACCTTCCGTGAGGTCAATCCGTCACACTGGAGCAAAATCCACTCGCTGCCGTGTTGCACAGGGAAGCCCTTGACACCCGAGAGAAGCACGACGTGGTCAATCACGTTAAGTATTTTCTCAGCTCAATGGAGGATGGCACTGACCACAGTCCATCTCCATTTCAAAATGAACCACTTGGCTCTTCCTATGGAAAAGTCCTCACATCCATTTATGTTATGAGGAGACTATGAAACATGTCTTGACAAAACTTCCATTGGTGGGATTATCTGTAAGTTTAGGACCAATAGAGGATCTTACAAATGCATTTACTAATAACAACAACCTAACTTTATCCTTACAAGTAAAACATTACTTCCCAGTGTTGGTTAACACTAATACACAATCATTTTATTGATATAAAGCTTCATCTTCATCTTAAAATAACTAATATCAAGGTGGATATCCTTTATTACTGACTGAGGTCCATGCTCACTGAGGAAATGATTTTTGTATATGCATTTTTATAACTCAATTTACTTTATTACTGTATTTATTATTTAAATGTTAAAAGTTAACAATATTATTTGGTTTTTAAAGTATTTATTTTTAAAATTACCTCATATAGGGGCTGGCCTTGTGGCCTAGCAGTTAAGTGTGTGCGTTCCACTGCTGGCAGCCCGGGGTAGATCCCGGGCGTGCACCGAGGCACCCCTTGTCAAGCCACGCTGTGGCGGCGTCCCATATAAAGTGGAGGAAGATGGGCACGGATGTTAGCCCAGGGCCAGTCTTCCTCAGCAAAAAGAGGAGGATTGGCAGATGTTAACTCAGGGCTGGTCTTCCTCACAAAAAAAAAAAAAAATAAATAAAATAAAATAAAATAATCTCATATATAAACAAGTGATACTGCTTTTCCATTGACATAATTTTCTTAAATTAAAAAAATTGAAACATTTAAAAATATAGAAAATTACCTAAGATACCCTTTTAAATAAATGTAAGCAAAAAATGAACAATTTTAATGAAAAATCTTAAGCAACTTGTAGTACAGGGTGTGTAGAGATAGGGTACATATCATAAGGGTAATACTCTAGTGACCAGAGTTTGAAGTACTGCCCCATACCGACAACACTAACACAAAGCATGGACATTTGTCTCCAAACTATAAGACTTGTTTTCCAGACCAAATATATTTTTAGATTGACATCACTCTGCAATAACAGGCTAAGTCCACAGCTGCCCATTAGGATCTGAGTGAAGCAGAGCCTCCACAGTCTTGAATAAGTTTAAACATACTAAGATTTCCTGTGACATTGGAAATGGGCCTTGAAGGATGGATAGGAGTTAAATGTGTGTAGATGGCGTTTGGAGGCATTCTAGACCAAGAGAAACTCTGGCAAAGTCAGAGGGTGGAAAACACAGGGTATGTGTGAGGAGTCACAAACTTGTTGATCCTCCCTCGGTCATTATTGATAGTCCTTGTATACTCAGCCTAGTCCTGTGTCCACGTCAGCTGCTGGACTGGTACACCACCAGGGGGAAGGACTGCTATTTTTCATGTATAGTCTACCAATTTCTCCATAATTATTGATGAGAAATATGTTGTAATTCCTCAGGTATTCTATTCTTACTAAAGTCTCACAACAATCTTGGAAGTATTTTAATAATTAAAATAATAATAATTATCATTTATTGAATGCTACTTAAGAGCCAGTCATTTTTCCATATATCAGATCACTTTTATTTATTAACACAGTCCTATTAGAATATACAAGATAATTAAAACCCAGAGAGGTTAAGTAAATTGTCCAAGGTCACATGGCTAGAGAAAATCAGAGCAAGGATGTTACTCCAGGTCTTTCTGAGTCCAAATTGTATGCTCTTATATGCTATACTATAGGGTCATCCCTTTAAATAAGTTAGGAAATATGGTAAATCAGATATTCTGTTTATCTTTCTGCTAAAAAATACTTAGAAATGTAGGGTAAATTGCTACATATGTTGTTTAAAATGAATAGTGAACTCATAAGGAAGTAAGGAAAACTCCTAGAGGATGAAAATAAATAGGGAGCAAAATAACAAAATATTAAGAAAAATTTTAAACTATTACTGCCTTGTGGGTACTTGTTATGAGGATTTTAGTAATTCTCAATAATAATGCTTGAAATAGAAAACAGGCCTTGGGCCCAAAAAAGATGGGTGATTAGAACTGAGTGAACCATCTCCCACCAAAACCAGGGAACTTAAAAGAGTTTTCCAGATTGGCAGCGTCCTGGAGTGCTTGGCAGAGTGAATACCATTCCTTTTTAGAGGAGAGTATTCTCAATCCAGGGATCTGAAGATTTGCCAAGTCAAGTTAGCCAAATACGAATTTTCAGTCAAAAACTGTCAAATACATGGGGAAACAAGACACCGTGAATGACAGATAGAAGAAACAAAACAGGCCAGAATTAGACATGTAAAATTCAAGATATTAGAATTATCAATTTCAGAATATATGATTAAAATGCTCAAAAGCCTTAAAAGATAAAAGAACTTAGAAACATAACCAATAAATAAGGAACCTAAAGTTCCCCCAAAATGGTTGAAGACTATTTTTTAAAGAACTGAAAAGAGAATTAGTAAACCATGAGCTGCACGTGAAGCAATTACCCAGAACTGCACATGAGGAGAAATGGAGACCGTAGAGGTGAAGAAACCTGGGAACAGGACAGGGAGGTCCCCTTGAGCGAACTGGAATTCCTGCAGGAGAAAATACAGAAAGCAGGGCAGGCAAGAAGAGATGTCGCCAAAATTCACCAGCCTTGATGAATGATATGAACCATTAAATTTATTCACTTCTGTCTTTAGGAATCACAGTAACTCCCAGAAGGACAAACAAAAAGGAAATCCACACTGAGGCATGTCACAGTAAACCTAGAATGCCAAAGACAAAGAGGCTGCATTGAAAGTCGCTAAAGAAAAGAGAGGTTCCCTACAAAGGTGTGGAAATTCGGCCAGTAGCCAACCTCAGCAGCAGCACTGGAACTGAGAGGAATCATTGAAAAATAACTTCAATGAACTGAGAGGAAATAACAGTCAACCTAGAATCCTATGCCCAGCCACATTACCGTTCAGAAATGAGGGTGAACCGAAGATATTTTAGATCAACAGAACTGAGAATTTACCTCTAAGAAGAACAAAACTTACTCCAAGAAGAAGGAAAAGGGTCCCAGAATGAAGATGTCTGAGATCCAGGCTCCATGTGGACACAGCCGCAGTGCCGAGCTGCCAGTGCTCAAACTCCGGCTCTAGCCCTTGTCAGGCGGCCGACTCAGGGAGTCATTTATTCTCTTTGTGCTGCAATTTCCTTTTCTGTAGATTGAGGACAATAATACAGAGTTTTTGTGAAGCCTAGAGTTAATACATATAAAGCACGGTAGCAATAACCAGCTCCGAATCAGGATTCAATAACATAACTATTATGATTTATGAGCAAAGAAATTGACTCACATTCAAGTAATCTAAACAAATTCTAACCTTATAGAACAGTAATAATGTCTTATTTGGGGGTAAAAAAAAAGCAAGGCAATTAAAATTACAGGCAAAAATAATATGGATGAATTTCTAAGCATATTCCAGAGGAGTATATTTACCGTTTATTATAAGCTTATCATGCAAAACTATATATGTATGTACATACATACATATATCAGCAATGGTGCATGCTTGGTAAAAGTATAAAAAATAGATGGGAAATTGTTAATCTAAAATTCAGGACGAAGCGTTACCTCTAGTGGGAGAGAAAAGAACATGATTAAAGAAGTTTGCATTAAGGACCTTGATTGTTCTGTGATATTTAATTTCTGAAGTTGTGGGAACACAGATGTTTATTGCATCACACTACATCTTTTGTATGTTTTACATATTTCACAGTAAATTTAAAAGTCGTTGACCAATTGCTGGTATTTGCCTCACCATTCTCCCTTCGTCTTAATAAGGCTTCCAGTTTTTTCGTCTCTCCCTGGGCCATCTCTGTGTTCTCTCAGCATCATGTAAAGGCTTTGCTCACTTTTTATAGCTTGGTAACTCTCTTCAGCTGGGACATAACGACAATATAAACAATACTGTTCCTCCTTAGAGTGTATTGATTCATATTTTATTATTTTTTTCTTTTCATTTGAATCATTATGGGCTCTAGGATGTTGGGAATGTATTTTTATTGTTATTATTCAACACTTTTTCAAAAGTATGTAATAAATGCTTTCTATGTGCCAGGTATTGGGATAAAATAGGGGACAGGACAAGCAAGCTTCCTGCCTGGTCTAAGGAGAGATACAGAAGAAGAAATAGGTTTATTTCACCAAAGCAGCCAGGAAGCCACTGTATTCAATGCTCCCAGGAAGTGATGTACAAAATCCTGAGAGTGTGATTTCCGCGTTGGGTCAGACCAGTAGTTCATCCCGTCCAGCACTTTGTCTCCGTTGGTTTCCCCAGAGACAGGCTACACAGAGAAAAATATTCTTCTTGTAATGATTTAAAGGCTAGACTTGTTGATTAAATATCCTACTGGGAATCTACCATTCACAAATGTATTCAGATCTTCTGAGTCTGTGTAAATGTTAGCACATGATTTCTCTGGAGTACTTTATTTGGCAGGTTAATGCTCCTTGTGTCTTTATTTCCATTAAATGTATGCCTTTCCAACTTTAAGGCCTGAGTGGAGAAAGGAAAGAATTCCTACTTACCTCTTCTGACTCTCTGTCGAGGCTGCTGAGCTGTGATGGTTTCTCCAGAGAACCGTTTGCTCAGCTGGGCATCTCTGCTTGGTCTCCAAATGCAGCCGTGCCCTCGACACTTGGAGCGATCTGCCTCAGTTCTCCCTCTCTGCACGGTGGAGGGTCTCAAAGGTGGCTCTCAGCCCAGCAGCATCACCAGCATCACTGGGGAACCTGCCAGAAATTAACGTTCTCGGGCCCCACCGCACCTACTGATCAAACTCACAGACCGTTCTCCCGGCCCCGCAGGTGGTTCTGGTGTACTCCAGCTGGAGAAGCGGTGGAGTGATAGCTGTTTCTGCCAAAATATTCTAAGGCATGCAAGCCTCAGAGAAGGAAGCGCAGATGTGTAATGAGAGCTCTTATCCTGGCACCAGGAATTAGTCCTGGGTGCAGTGATAAACAGTGGTCATCCCCACAGGGCTTGGTTGAGATCAGAGCCACGAGGTAGGAGAGAGGTGCCCAGGTGTGCAGCGCCTCTTCAGTTACTTGGTAATATTTCATTTCTGACCCTTTGTGGTCACCCGTTTGCTCATATTTTCATCTTTATACTGTTTTCTATGTCTTAAAGATCTCGTAATAAAATGAGCTAAGTGCCGACACACCCATCCTGGCGCCCTGTTGTGCCTGATAGTTTTCTGCGTGGGGATACGGTTCTTTTCTTGTCTGTCAACTCAGGTTTGCGAGCACCCTGAGCTTCTATGAGAATGCCCCCAGCGACTATCACAGGACAACACCCCTCATCCCTATTTAACTCTTCAATTAAGTTTTAAACTCCTTTAAAATGTCCTTTTCAAATCTAATTTACCTAAGGTGTCTGCTACAACGTCACATGCCATATAGCATTCACTAACAGAAGACTTTATTAAGAGAAAATTAGAGGATGGATGTAATTGAGGCTCCCTTTTGATGTCTGATAACTGATAAAAAGCACAATGAACCCTCCTAGAAAGAAGGCAAAACATCATGCAGCTGTCAGGACCAGTCCCACTTCCGGAGCTGAAGACTATGCTTTGCACACAGCGGGGAGCACTTGACCTCCGCCCTCAGTGGGATTTGAGACGCTGCTGACCCTGGCCTTGGAGACCTTAAAGAACTTGCAGGTCTTCCTTAGTTGACTCAGAACTGAGCCCAGTAACCTTCACAATTAGTCCTGCCCAGCCCTCCCCTGGTGCTAGCAGCCCTGCTCCTGGGACTGAATCTTTGCCTGTATCAAAGCCAGCTGGTCCAACCTTTGACCTGGGTCCTGAGTCTCATCTTCAGAACCTTCTTGGCTTCCCTGCCGGGAGGTCCAGTCCTCAATGACTAACCTCCTACTGCGTGTACCTGGGACCTCCAGGGCCTTCTGCCAGCCTTTATCTCTACTCAGCTTCCCTATTGAAACACCCAGGCTTCTGGTTGCCTCTTGGCTTTCCCAAGTGGACTTCCCCCACCACCTGCCAACAGCACCACCATACCCCGGTTCCACCTCAACAGGAGCCTCTGATCCCTGTTTCCTAACCCCTCATACTTGGCTGCAGTTCATTTCCATTTCCTAATACGTCATGAGTTTACAATACTAAATCAGGCACAAAAATTCCTGCAAGGCTTGTAAAGAGTGGAGTGTTACAAGGCATTGAGATTTCCAGAGGGAACGTATGGTTCCTTTCATCTGGTTCCATAAAGAAGAAATGGAATCCCTGTCCTGGCTAGGGCAAGGACGTTCTAAGGACAGCCAGGCAGGGCTTGGTGGCCTTTTGTCCATTTGGGAAATAGGAGATAAGCAGGGAGGGCAAAAGGGAGCAGTGGGGGCAGCTGTGTCCACTCTGAAGCTAGAGATGATGGTCAGGCCTCAGGGAATATGTCTGGCCTGCTGTATGGAAACAATCCTGTCAACGTGCGTAACAGCTGAGCAGGTATCCTGTAGTCTCTCGTGGTTCAAAATTATTTAGGATTTTACACTCTAAATATTTAGGATCACACAATGCAGTGTAATTGTTTATAACTGAGCATGTTATGGGATCTTCAATTGGAAGGTTTTGAAGACACAAAGCTCCCTGGGGAGATTCAGCATGGGCCTGACTCAGAGCGGGGGGCTGCCCGCAGCTGTATTCTGGGCCCCTCAGGCTCCCTCTTAAGTTCTTACAAGGGTTAGTCAACAGGAGTGAAAACAGGGGTGGAGGCCAATTACCAGGGCTTTTGAGAGGACAGTGGTTATCAGAATCCCCAGTGCCTTATCAGCTACTGATTGCCTGGGGAAAACGGTGACCTGACTAAACCTGTCTGACACTGACCAGTTTTAAAAACGGCTGGTGTGCAGCCCGGTGGTTGGAATGTAGACAACACAGCGGGCGGTGTAGTGGACTTTTCCTTCTCTGTTCCGGCTTCATGACGTCGAGTTGATGCAGTCGTGGCTGGTTGCCCTCCAAGGGGAGACAAGCCAAGGATTTGAAACTGCCAGCCAAGGATGGTGCAGCCCAGCGTACGCAAACTGATCCTCGCCCTCGGGATTGTGACGTAAATGGCAAAGACGTTCCTGAGAATTGCTTCTCACCTGCTTATTTCTGAGGTAGAGCAGGCCTGTGAACCATAAGGGTGGCTGCTGAGTTTTGAGAACTGTGCTAGACATGGTGGTGAGAGAGTCCCAGGACCCCAAGCGTTTTTTTTTTAATTCTTTTTTTTTTTTTTTTTGCAGGGAAAGATTTGCCCTGAGCTAATATCTGTTGCCAATCATCCTCTTTTTTTTCCTTTTTCCCCAAAGCCGCAGTGCATGGTTGTATTTCCTAGTTGTAAGCCCCTCTATTTCTTCTATGCGAGCTGCCACCACAGCATGGCAACTGACAGATGGGTGGTTTTTTCCGCGACCAGGAAACAAACCTGGGTTGCGAAGCGGAGCCACCAGGGCTGGCTCCCCAAGGGGATTTTAATGGGATCCTTGGAGAAAGGAGCCATTCTAATGGTTCCTCGGTGGGCTCAGAGTCAGGAGCTGCTGTTGAGCCACCAGAGCCTCTGACAGCCTGACCTGCAGCTGGCAGGGGCAGGAGCTGCAACACTTGCTGCCTCCTGGGGCCCCACACCAGACTTTGAATGTGGCCCCTGGATGTGATTTGTTTGACCAACCAAAATGTTTCCAAAATTTGTCCATGTGTTCCAAAAAGAGAGGAGTGTCTACTCAGACAAAACACCAAATAAATAAACTGTCGGATGTCAGTTGAACTTCATTTAGTCCTGGAATTCCTACTGGATTGAGACGGAAAGAATGTCTCTGTGGAGTTTGAGCCTAACACGGATTTAAGTCTTCAGTGTTATATAAAAGCCATGGGAGTCACGTCCAGGACACTACCCTGTGCCTCCTTCCTCAACAACATGTAGCTCACCGAGGTGCACGTCTCTGTTTACCGTCAGACTGTGAATGTTCAGGAGGAGGAGCCCTGTCTTACTCATCTTTGCATTCCTAGCGCACTGCCTGGCGCATTCTCAAACTCAGCAAATGTTTGAGTTCATTAATTAAAGAATGACTAAGGGGTCAGGTGGTTGCCACACTTGAGAGCTAAGTAATAATGTGCTTGAGACCTTTCTGAGTCTTCTTTTTTAGGGGAATATTATGTGAGGAAGGTCTGTCCAAATCCTGTGGATCCTACAAACTTGGTCGGTTTTTGGGAAGAGTTGACCACTTCTTGCTAGGCAACCTGAATTCAGCCTGTTCCTGTTTTCTTGGACTGTGACAGTAAATGCTTCACAGACTGTGATCCAATTTGGAATGATGCTAATTTTAGCAAAATAAATCTACTTCTTCAGAAACTTGAGTCTGGCGTTGGAGGATTTTTTGGCCTAAATCTCTCCTTTGCTTAGGCATTAGAACTTTTGGCTTCAGTGCTTCTGTGATGGGACATGAGGTGCTGGGGACTGATCTGTGATCAGACTTGACAGAATGTCCCTGCAACAGGAGAACTGCTTTGTTTTAGTGATAAACGAGTGATCAAGAGGCTCCTTCTGACTCTTGAGTTTGGACCTCTCAGAATGGACACATTCAGCAGTCTCCTTGGCGGACCCCAGGTTTGGGCAACGAGAGGTTCATAGACAAGACTGCAATGGAGAGAAGCATCTTCTCACAAGTCTCACGAGTCCTGACAATCAGCCACACAGGATCACAGCCTCTGCCTCCATGTGACTTCAGCGTAGTCACTTTCAGGAACTTTGGAGCATGTTGGACAACAGACTTGGGGTCCTCCCACCAAATCACCCACTCACCGTGATGGGGCCCAGAGCACAGTGGGGGCTGACTTGGGCAAGAGGCAAAGCTATCTTTAGTTTCCTTTCAATTTTCAATTTCTTCAAATAATTGTTAATAATATCATGCTTCCTTATATTTTTGCAAGCTTTATAATTTATAAAACACTGCCACATATGTTACACATTAATATTTTTAAAATATTAAACTGATGGTGTTTTTAAAATTCTTGTCTTCCATGTCCTCCAGCTGTTTTTCTATCTTCATGGAATCAGGGGAGGGAGGTTGGCAAATGCCACTTTGGGGAGAAGGAGACAGTATAGAGAAAATGGTTCCTGGCAGGAAGGGGAAGAAAGTAGAGCCCTTTGGCCTGGAAAGTGGGAAGGAGAAGAAGCAAGAAGCCAGAGCAGGTAACTTGGCTTCTGCTTCCACACACTGTCCAGGTTGAAACGACAGAAGTCTGAGGGAGGGTGTCACGTAGGTCGAGGATAAAGCCAGATGCACAGAGATGTGTGCTTCAATCCCTAGTGAGGACTCTGGGAATATCCTCCATTTGGGGAGGTCCCAGCCAATGTGAGTGACTGTCAGCAGAAAGTGGTGGGAGAGAGAGAGAGACGGAAAGAGGGAAGGAGTCAGCACTCTTAAGCTTCCCACAGCTCCTGTGGTATGCCGTGGAAGGAAACAGAAATGGTCACATGTCCTTGGGGGCACTGATAGTAACTGAGCTAGAATATAGTGGGCTTGCCAGGGGGCCACCATAAAAAAAGAGAAGGGACCCTACTGATGGAGGATGTGACTACATCTTAGAGATGTTGTAGCAAGAACTGAGGTCAGGTTGAGTTAGTGAGGGAGAGCTGCCAGCCCCTGATGGAGAAGAAACAATCATTACAAACGAAGTTGCCTATAAGTGGTCCAGACACTGAGTAACACACGAATGCATGGAAGGACTATACTGGGGGACACAGCAGGCAGGTGTCCTCGAAGGAAGAGGTGAAATTGGGCTAAACCTTAAAGGTAAGATAGACGAGTAGGTAAGCCAGAAGCCCAGAGATGATACTCCTCAGTCATGGAGAACACAGTAATACAGACATGGGGCTACGCATAGTGCGTTGAAGAACAACAGCAGAAAGGAATAATGAGAGAGAAAATCAGAGCAGGAGATAAGGCCAAGTTTGTAGGAAGTCTTTAATGCCAAACCAAGGAGTTCTGACTTTGTCCTACGGCCCACTTTCTCAAAGAGTATTCTGTAGAAGACTTGTTCATTGTGTTATTAATAAGTGTACCACTAAAAAGGAAGGGAAGATCCATAGTTAAAAAGTTTTGGAAACAATGAATTAAACATAGTTAAGCAAGTTATCCCGGTCTCTTCAATATGTTAATGTGCGTTGTGAAGAACATGAGGAAACAGGATTGGTTAGAGGGAAAGGAAACAAGTCAGGGGAGGCAGTCATGCGTGTTCGAGTGGAAGCATCCGAGGACAAGGACCATGTTGGTGACTGCGAGAATGGAAAGGAAGAGACTGATTGGAAGGTCATCAGCCAAGAAGTACTGTCAGCACAGTGTCTGAGTGCTTGCAATGGGGGAAGAAATGGGAACAGCCACAGTCGCTATCTTGAGTAACCAGCAACAGACAGAAGACTCCTGTACTGTCCAGAAATGGAGGGGGCTAGAGGGTGCACTGCTTTGGGAGTAAAGAGGATGAGTTTTCAATATCTATATTTGAAATATAGCAGGATATCCAGGTGGAAATAACCAGTAGAGAATTGATGACTGAAGACCGAGGCTCAGGACAGAAGGCAAAACCAGAGATGCCCTTGCTTGTACCTGCCCCAAGATCTCAGGCCATCACGGGATCTCCCATGCTGTACTCTTGCTCCTGGACCTTCTCCTGGGTCTCTCATGCAAGTCTGCTCTCTTCAGATATTGCCAGCTGTGCTGGATCTTTTCTGTTTTTGTCCCATTTAAAAATGACCAGTCCTGTACCTTACTTCTTAGGACCCAATTTTCCACAAAATCAGTGATTTTTCAAACTGTGGTCCTAGGGAACACTGATGTTCTGCCAGCTGGTCATAACTGTTCCATCACCAAAAATGAGCAATGCTGGTCTTTTCCTTTGAAAAAATAGTGAGCAAGTAGCTTGACAGTTGTCAATTTTATTTTTTTCTCATTATTTTTTTCTTAAAACTTTGGCATCTGCTACCACTAGTGCACTAGCAAGTGTTAGCAGATGGCAAGATAAATGAATAAGGAGTAAATGAATATCAACTTAAATTACTCAGAACCAATTGATTATATTTGATTTGACAGCTCTCTTTTGTGGACTTCTGTGCTCATGAGTAAAATTTTATATTAAAACTGATTACATTTGTGATTATAAAATAATTTTAATAAAAAATTACATATATAAATATTTCATAGTGTTCCACAAATGACCCCAGAATTCAAATTATTGCAGCATATAAAAATATTTAAAGGCTGGCCCCAAGGCATAGTGGTTGGGTTTGGTGTGCTCTGCTTCAGCGGCCTGGGCTCGTGGGTTCAGATCCCGGGTGCAGACCGACACTACTCATCAGCCATGCTGTGGCGGTGACCCACATACAAAATAGAGGAAGATTGGCACAGATGTTAGCTCAGGGTGAATCTTCTTCAAGCAAAAAGAAGAGGACTGGTAACAGATGTTAGCTCAGGGCCAATCTTCCTCAGCTAAAATGAAAAAAAAATTTAAGAAACACTCCTACAGCCACAACATTGTAATTGAAAGAATTTCACTCACTCAGTAAATTTATTGGGTACTACCATTTGCTAGTGTGGTAGAGATACTAGTTGTAGACCTCAGTTCACACTCTCCCTTCCAAGGCTGCCCAACACGGACACTCTGAGAATAGTATACATTTCTTAGCTGCCTCTGACCTGTCCATGTGAACTAGTTCTTTGAAATAAACATTGCAGGAATGATCTTTACTACTCTCAGGCCTTCCCCGTAAAAACCTCCCATGCATGATGCTCCATGTTCTTTTCCCTTCTAATGGCTGGACATCGATACTTCGGGCAACATTGAAAGCCAAGAGTTGAAGGTGGTAGACTGCCCATCAGTCTGGTCTGTGAACTGATTAACTGTGTGTAAAGACTTTCCTTTTGCTGACGGCCAGGAACCCACTGAGTTATCTGTTAATTTAGTTAAAAATAAAATTTCATTGTGTTAATGTAGTGGCATTTTGTGGTTTATTTGTAATAGTATCCAGAGTTACCTTAACTAATACAACTAGGCATTTTGGATGCAAAGATTAGTAAATTGCAGACATACACTCAAAGAACTCAGCCTAGTGAGGAGAACAAACACAGAAGTAGATAGTTTTCTCTACAACGTGTTAAGTATGGTGACAATGACATGCAGAGGGTAGTATCAGACTGCTGACTAGGGAAACCTAACAAAACCTGGAAGTTGCAGGCCTAGGGAAAGGCTGGGAAGACTTTGTGGAGGAGATCTGAAGGATGAGTGGGGATCAGCAAGGCTCAGGAGAGGAGAGATTGTTCAACATTCCAAGGAAATTGGATGGCATGAGCAAAGACACATTTGGTATGGGGGAAACAGAAACATTGCTATGCTACTATGGCTTAAGATGAGAGCTATTGGAGAAACACAAGTTAAAATTATAGTGACACACTACTATGCACCCCTAAGAATGGCTAAAATTAAAAAACAAAAATAAAAACAAAAACTAGTGCTGAAAAGATTCATAGCAACTGGAACTCTCATACATTGCTGGTAGGAATGCAATATGGTACAGACACTTGTGAAAACACTTTGGTAGTTTCTTGTAAAGTTAAACATATACTTACTATATAACACAACGATACCTCTACTATGTATTTAACCAACTGGAGTTAACTTGTGTTCACATAAAAACGTGTCCACAATCGTTTAGTGTGGCTTTATTCATCATCACCAAAATGAGAGGCAACCCAATGTCCTTCAATTGGTGAATGGATAAATTGTGATACATCAGAACAATGGAATTCTACCCGCAATAAAATGAAAGAAATACTGATACAAACAACATGGTGAAACTCAAATGCCTCATTATAGGTGGAAGAACCAGACTCAAAAGGCTACACACTTTATAGTTCCACCTACTTGACACCTGAGGTGGGCAAATCATTAGGTACAGAAAGCTGATCAATGACTGTCAGGGGCTGGGGATGGAGGCAGGTGTTGACTACAAAGGAGCATGAAGGAATTTTGGATGGAAATGTTCAGTATCTGATATTGATAGTGGTTACATGACAGTATGCATTTGTGAAAACTCATAGAAATGTACACTTGAATGGCTGAATTTTACTTTTAACTCAATTTTTAAATGTTCTACAAAAAGAAAACTTTTATGCCTATTTTTTAAATACAAAAAAGGGAAAAACGAACCATGCAAACACTAATGAAAAGAAACCTGATTAGACTATATTAACATCAAAATAGACTTCAGAAAAGGGAACACTGCCAGGTATAAAGTGAGATATTTCATGACAAATAGATCAGTTCATCAGGAATACATATCCATCCTAAATGTGTATTAACTTAATAATAAAGTTTCAAAATATGTGTAGCAAAATCTAAAAGAACTTAAATAACAAATAGACAAGTCAACAAAAAAATTTTCCCACCATAAGGAACAAGAAAAATAAGACAAATTAAACACAAACTAATCAGAGAGAAGAAAAAATAAAGATAGGGGCATAAATCAATGAAATAGAAATAAAACAATAGAGAAAATTAAAAACAAAAAGCTGATTCTTTGAAATGATCGATAAAACTGATAGACCTCTAGCCACAATAATAAGGAAAAAAAAAACACAAAAAGTACAAAATACCAATTTCAGGAGCAACAGAGAAGACATCACTACAGATGCTATAGATATAAAAGACTAACAAGGGAATACTATGAATGCCAATAAATTCGACAATTTAAATGGACAAATTCCTTGAAAAACACAAATTACTAAAGTTCACACAAGAAGAAATGTAAAACTATTATCCTGTTATCTAGTAAAGAAAATTGAATTTATGGCAAAACATTCTAAAAAAGAAAACCCCAGTCCCAGGCCCTGGTAAATTCTACCAAACATTTAAAAAAACAAAAAACACTTCTACACAAACCCTTCCAGAAAAGAGAAGAGGAAAGAACACTTCACTACTATTTTATGAGATTAGCACTATCCTGTTACCAAAAGCAGATAAAAACATTACAAGAAAAGAAAACTACAAAGAACAATATCCCTAATGAATATAAACAGAAAAGTCCTTAACAAAATATAAGCAAATTGAATAAGCAGTACATAAAAAGGGTAATTATGACTAAGTGGGGTTTTTCTCAAGTATGCAAGTTTGTTTTAAGATCCAAAAACCAATTAATGTCATTCACCATATTAAGAGACTAAAAAGAAAAAACAATATAATCAGACCAAGAGATGCAGAAAACATTTTGACAAAATTCAACATGAGTGCAACGTAGCTAATTAGAAATATAAGGACATTTCCAAAACATCTACAGCTAACACCTGCAGAATAACAAAAGACTGACTTTCCCTTTAAGATCAGGACAAAGACAGGGTGCCTGCTCTTAACACTTCTGTTCAACATTGTACTGGGGGCCTATCCAGAGCAATAAGGGGGAAGAACTAACCCACACAGGTTAAAAAGGAAGTAGTAGAACCCTTTTTTTTTCCAGACAGCGTAACTGTCTACATAGTATATCTTAAAGAACCTATTTTAAAAGTTACTATAATTAAAAAGCAAGTTTAGAAATGTCCTAGGATACAAGGTCAATATTCAAAAATCAATTGTATTTCTACACACTCACAATAAACAATTGGAAATAAAAATAAAAATAATATTTATAATAGCATCATAAAACATGCAATACTCAAGGATAGGTTTAACAAAGTATTGCAATATCTGTGACTGAAAACAGCAGACATTACTGAGAGAATTTAAAAAAGACCTAAATAAAAAGAGAGAGATACCTGTCAACTCTTTAGAAGTCTTATTGTTAACACCTCAATTTGTCTTCAAATTGATCTAAATATTCAACAAAACTCCAATCAAAACTCCAAGATAGTATTTTGTATAGATCTATAATCTCATTATAAGATTTCATGCTAATTCAAAAAATGTAGAACAACCAAAACAATTTTGACAAACTTCAAATTTGGAGGACTTAAAATACATGATTTAAAAATGTGTAATAAAGCTACACTAATCAAGACAATAAGAGATTAGTGTAAGGATAGATATATAGACCGATGGAAATAAATGGAGTCCAGAAATAAATCCACATAATTTATTTTTGACAAAGGAGCTAAGATAATTTAATGAAGGATCATCTTTTTGACGGATATTACTGGAACAATTGGATATCTATATGGATAAAAACAATATTTACCCTTACCTCACACCATATACCAAAAAAATTAACTGGAAATGTATCATAGATGTAAAGGTTAAACTTAAAACTGTAAAACTTCTGTAAAAAAACATAGGAGTAAATCTTTGTGAACTTTGATTAGACAAAGATAAACTAGATGTGACACCAAAAGCACGAGTCAAAGCAGAAATAATTGATAATTGAGCTTTCTTCAAAATTAAAACTCTTTACTATTCCAAAGACACTGTTTAAAAAAACTGAAAAGGGAGAAAAATATATCTGATAAGGTGCTTGAATCCAGACTGTATAAAGAACTCTCAAAAGTCAATAAGAAGACCTAAAATCTGATTAAAAATATTGGTAAAATATTTGAACAGACACGTCACCATCAAAAGATATTTGCATTAGGAAAATGAAGATGAAAATGAAAAACACAGAGATATCATTACCTAACTAGAATTAAAAAGACTGGCAAAACCAAGTGTTGGAGGGGGTGTGAAGAAATGGGAACTCTCATGTATTGCTGATGAGAATGCAAAATGGTACAGCCACTCTGAAAAAGTTCAGAAATTTCTTATAAAATTAAATGTACAGTTACCATTTAACCCAGCAATTCTACTCCAGGTGTCCAAAGACCTGTACACAAATGTTCATAACAGCTTTTTTCATTATAGCCAAACCTGGAAACAACTAAATGTCTTTCATTGATAAATGGATAAACAAATTATGCTATATTCATACCATGGTGTATGCTGAAGCAATAAAAAGGAGTGAACTACTCATAAACACAATAGCACAAATGAATCTCAAAAGTATTATGTCACACAAAGAGGAAGAAAACAGACACAAAGCCTACACAGTGTATTATTCCAGTTACATGAAATTCTAGAAAAGGCAAAACTATGTTGACAGAAAGCAGACCAGTGGTTACCTGGGGATGGTGCTGGTGGAAGTAAAGGAAAATTTTGGGGGGTGATGGAAATGTTATCTATCTTGATTGTGCTAGTGTTTACACGACAGTATACATTTTTCAAAGCTCGTTGAGTTTCATACTTAAAATGAGTGAATTTTATTGCATGCAAATTATATAACAATATAATATTATAAAAGAAAGAATATATACTCATTGTAGGAAATTGGGAGAAGCAAATGAAAATAACCTGATAAACGTTTCTAACAATTTGGTGCATAGTCTTTCAGATTGTTTTCTATGAATAGATACTAAATATATTGCTTTATAAATTTTTTCATATAATTGTACGTTGTGGACATCTTTCTTTTTTTTTTAATGGATTTTTCCTTTTGAGGAAGATTGGCCCTGAACTAACATCTGTTACCAGTCTTCCTCCTTTTTTCCTTTTTTTCTCCCCAAAGCCCCAGTAGATAGTTTTATGTCATAGTTGTACATCCTTCTAGTTGCTTTATGTGGGATGCCGTATCAGCATGGCTTGATGAGTGGTGTGTAGGTCCATGCCCAGGATCCGAACTGGCGAACCTGGGCCGCCAAAGTGGAGCACACGAACTTAACTGCTACACCACCAGGCTGGCCCCTGTGGACATCTTTCTATGTCAATAAATACTTTCTATACTATCTCTTTAAAGTTCAGCTTATTTGTAAAAAATTATTTAACAAATTACCTATGGTTGAATATTCAAGTAATTTTTCACTTTTCAGTGTTGCATACCATGTTATAGTTTCAAAAATTCTAATTTCAGTGCAATAATTTTGGTCAGAATTGGCTTACATTTCCATCAGCTTGATAAGGGCTGCAAAAAGTTTTTCAGAAGAACAGCGAAAGTCCTGTCTTGGTCATGGGCTGACTCATAGATTTCAAAGTGACTCAAATGAGATTACAAAGAAGGATGACTGTCAATGAAAGATGTATTTTTGGGTGACTAAGATGTTATCTCCTATATAGTCAACTAGGTAGTGGTGACCTCCTCAACCCATGCATGTGAAGGCAAACTTAACAGAGAGAATCTTTACTTCCAATTTATACTTTAATATACCCAGATCTTGCTGTAAGACGAAGGTCCATAGAGTCAAAAGTCCCAGTCTTCAGTTTCACCCTTTGTGGCTAGAGTAGCACATCGTGATAAGAGGAATGAAGTTCTGCAGAGAGGTTTAGAGGATTCTGAGTTTTATTCCTCAGTCTCTTGTCACCAGCTAATAACAACACCTGGTATTTTTATGGTGTTTGACTTCACTAAGGACTTTCATGTTCATTAATTTATTTAGTCCTTACTACAACCAACCCATGAAAAATGGGGAAACTGAGGCAGAAAGTGGCCAAGACACTTGCTCACGGGGAACTAGCTCATGAATGACTGAGCTAGGACAAGAACTGCAGATTTCTGATGTCAAAGTTCATAGCCCTCATTGTCTCTGACACTGTCAGTGTATCATAGCATCAGATGGGTGCCCCAGGTAAGGACTCCCTTGTGTTGAGAGAATTTCCTCTCTCACGTTTCCTTCTGAGAAATGTGAATCTTCCTTTCCTTCATGTGAATCTACACGTGTGATAAAATGATTTAGTTATACACACACTTGTACCAATGTCCATTTTTCTGTTTTTTTTTTTTGATATTTACTATAGGACACAGGACCTTTCTGTACTATCTTTGCAACTTGTTTTGGATATACAGTTACTTCAAAAATTAAAAAAAATCAATAACAAGTCAAGAAAATTTAGAAAAGAAGAGTAAATAGGAAACAGTTCTTAAAAAATATCTAGCCAGTTCAGGTCTCTGGAAACTCATAGTTCTTAGTTTCACTGAAATTTGTTAAGTCTTAAAGCAGTTCTACTCAGGTGGAAACATCTATTGATCAACATTTTGTTTCAAGGTGGTCAACTTCTTCAAAAGATAATTTCAGATATATGTATCTGCCTTTTATTCTGATTTAAATTCAATTACCTTGTTCAAGATTTGGCATGGAGCAGTCCGTGTCATCTCATCTATCCTCGTGACCACCCCAAGAGGTAGGTAACATTCTTAGCACCAGACTGCAGGTGGGGAAACTATTCATTTAAGAAACAATTTCCACACTATTCTATTTTCTACACAAATCTGGGGTGATATTCTAGCTATTTCAGTTTAACTTCATTCAAAGCACGTATTGTCTTTTTGGGAACTGATTCAGGCAATTTCAGGACGGGTGGCTCAGACAAACAATGGGTTTATTTTGGTTTTGCATTATCCTGAAGCCTCTGTAGTGGTGTTCACTACATGCTACATTGCACATATTCAAAACAACAATTGCAATCAGTGGGACTCTGTTCTTTCTTCCCAAGGGAATGGTCAATTTTGAACTTGCCTTAAAGTCGATAAGTAGACAAGCGGAGACTTAGGTGGCCTTAGATCATTCTGTTCAACAAATTCCAGGAGTCTTGCACTTTCTGGCTGCCAGATGGAGATAAATTGGAAAGTTGCACATAATCCTACAATTCAGTCGACTTCTCAGAGAATAGAAATGGAAAACTTTTGGGCAGCCAACCCAAAGATTCTGAGACGCTGGCTGCTGGATTCCGAATCCTTGGCTGTTCTTTGTTCCTGTCACATGAGGGAAAGTAGTTGGCCACACAAATGAGGTTCCCACAGCCTCAGCCTGCTTTGCCTGTGATAACTTGAGACAAGACTGCTTTTTTTTCCCCAGGAGATTCAATATCTACTCATGTCATGTGTTTGCTCTATAACATAAATCACACCTCATGGTCATACTATAGGATATTTATGTTTTGCATATTCATAGATTATCTAGATAGCAAATCTGAGGGAAAACTAGAGTGGGTGGCTTGATACAGACTCTACATTTACTTATTAAAAAGAAGACAAAGCCAGCTAAAGTTTACAACAGGGAAGAACCGTGAAAGAGCTTTTTTAATTATTCAGTTTACAAATGCCTTTACTGTAGTCTTTTCTTTTGATAAGAGGAATTAGCACTTAAATGTTAGCTGAGCCTCACTTCTGGTATAAAAACCAGGATTTGGGTAATTCAAATAATATTTTAGTTTACCAAATACAGAGTTTTACTTAAACAGATGATTGGGTTTGGCAATAAAATATAAAGTAAAAAATGATTAACTTTCTAGCTTTAGCTTACTGCTATAGACATTAATTTTCACTGCAAGTGATGCTTGACAAACAATGAGGGGAAAGCATTCCAGCCAAGCTGTAGAACAATTGACCTAGATGTAGACTCTTTCTTCTGTGAACTCCACTTCAACTGCACCTTCAACACAATAAGCCAACTCGACATTCCCTTCCATGGGTCTGAAGTTCACGGTTCAGAGGCACCAAATGTAGCTCAGACCAAAAATGAAACAGGACCTGTTCTGGAAAAATAATGGTTCTCCTTGGGTAATGATTAACTCTTTAGAAAGATTCCCCTTCTGGGCAGTCCATAGTAAGTTGAATAAAACTCTGGACGGCCTGATTTGAGACAGAATCTTCTGTTTTCATTCTGTGGAGAGAACTGGCACATCATTACCTAACGGCTACAGAGTGTTTCAGTCCTCTAAAATATCAACTCCATTTCTGTTCAAATAGCATGATCAAAATTCCCAGTGTACCCAAGGCGTCTTTTGGCCCCTAAGTGTTGGTGACTGGCTACAGGTAAGGTCAGGTGACGACTGCATTGCCTGACCTTAAAAACGTTGTGAGGCATAACAACGGCTGGGCTACAAAAACTTCTCCAAGTACAACTTCATGGACATTTAAATTTATTTTGTCTCCATGGATTCATGGTTTGAAAATTGAATCATCATGGAATACTTGTTTTTGGTTCATCTTTCCATGCCCTCCCAGCCATAGTGACTATAATTTATGTAGGGCCACATGGTGAGAAACATAACACAGGTTAGAAATGAGGCATAAATTGTGCTTAGACTTGGATGATGAAAGGATCAGTGTATAATATATGATCCACACACATGTGTTTTGTCTATACAAATATAAATCCTTATTACCAGCATATTTTTGTAACTTCCACTTTCTTTTAAACAATTAAATAGTAAAAACAAAAGTGAATGGAAATATTCCAAAGTTCAAATAACGTATCCTTCCTATTACCAGACATGTGAGGCCCCACCCAACTAACCCTTTCTTGCTTGCATGGTAGCCACAGGACACTTTCTTGGCTTCAGCTCCATCTCTTTCTACTATTCCTGGAAGCCCATGTGATTTGCCATCCATTTTTTTCTCCTCTGGATCTACACCTGGTTTCTTTTATTTAATGTTTACTACCTTTTTGAATCTCCACTCTCAAAATAGAGACACATTCTCAATTTGCTAATTTCTCATGACTCACATGGAATCTCTTTTTCCTGGGAAATGGATCCTCCATTTTATTGCCTGGTCTCTTTAAAAAATCAGACCATTTCTTCCCTAAATATTTTAAACTACAAAAATAACACAATGGTTTTCAAATAGTATTAGCATCCCCTTGTAATGTCCTATTATTTGCAGATTTGCACCCCTAGTTTTTCTTGTACCACTCTATTACTGATGGCAGTAACCCCACCGCACTCCCATAGGCCTCTGGGTCCAACCTTTGAAATAACTCTTGTCACGTCATCATTGACCTCTACTTGGCAAATCCACTAGTCACTTCTCTGTCCTTGGCTGTTACTCAGCCTCTGAGCAGGATTCTGCACAGTGGGCCACTCTGTCCTTCTTTATTTTCTGCCCATTTAAAGCACTTTCTTTTCAGCATTACAGTCCTTTCGGTCCCCTCACTGGCTGCACCTCCCCTGTTTCCTCTACTAGATCCTTCTCCTCTACCAGAAATTAAACTTTAGAGAGCACCAGAGGTCTGTCATTGGTATTCTCCATCTCTCCATCTGCATTGTCTCTCCAGGTATTCTCATACAATGGGGTGATATTAACCAAATCTGTGTCTCCACCAAGCTTTAGACTCCCGTATCCAACAGCCTGTCTGGCCCAACCCCTGGGTGTCTACTGGGTATCGCAAGTGTAGCCTGTCCTAGAAAGAACTCTCAGTTCCTCACAGTCTGCTCCTCTTCCCATCTCCCCTGGCAGTTCTTGGTACTACCATCCACCAAGTTGCTTAAGCTAAAAATGTGGGAATTATCCTTGATTCCTCTTCCCACCCTACCCCACAACCAGTCTGCCAGCAAATTCTGTCATCTCTACTTCCAAACATTCCCCTAGTCCCTCCTCTTCTCTCCTTTCCACCACCAGCCTGCACTAAACCTCCTTCATTCTCTCACCTTAATTATTCAAAGTCTTCGAACTGTTCTTCCTACACTTATATTTGCTACTTATATCTTATTTTCTACAATACAAAGTGATCTTTTGAAAATGCAACCTAGATGTCTTGGCAACTTGATTTTTTGTTTGTTCTACGACTCAAACAATACCCTAAGTCAACTCTTTTGTCTCTCACTTGAAATACCGTGAGTGACTCACCATTGCCTGACCACGGATTCCTGTGGTTCAAGACACATAGATTTCCATGCTTTCCTTCTTGCTCCTCATGGCAATTTTGCCCACCTTGCTCCTGACAGTTTGGTGCCCCCACCTGGTCTCTGCCATTCTGGAACCCTGTAATACCAATTGATACAAGGAAATCCAGTTCCATAGCTACATCTCCTACTGTCAACCTCAGGTTTCAGGGGTCAGCCACCCCATGCTACTCAAGGATACCAGCATCCCCTCATCAAGAGACTTGTTAATAGCTGATTGAAGGGAATGTTCTCCAGGGTCTCCTGACGGGGCATATTGGTATCACATGATAAATCTGCTTCAATATTTCCTCCTCTCTGAAACATCTGACCCTTCCTCGACACTCTCCCAAGGCCATTCTGCCATCTCTGTATCATTTCCTGCAGGACATGGCTGTGTCCTGGGAGCCACTCCAGCAATGTGTGAGGACCAGCTTTAGTGTTCTTGCGGCATTGCAAAATCCTAAGCCTACCACTTTCTTTCTTTCAAGGCTTCTAAGCAGTTAATAAAAGCCAACTAAGTCCATTATAATTAAAATATGGACTTATATTTTCAACTGCCAGAGCTACCACATAGCCCAATGACTCAAGTGTTCCAACTGCTTCCATTCCAGTTACCAGATAAGAGCCTCCGTAATTTGATGCTAGCACTTGGCGCCTACTAGCAATGGCTCCTCACTGCCGTCAGATTGGCTCCAAAATCTCATCCTAAGGGCTGGTGTGAGCCTGGGCTCTCTCAGAGGCAGAATCCAAGGCAAGGGCTCAGTGCTTGTAAGGGATTTCAGAAAGCAGAGATGAAAGACCAGGGAGAGTGAAGTGGGAAAACAGGGGAAGTCGATACAGGAAGGCATTGTCTATTGGTCACAGGACCTTCTGCAGCGCACATAAAACGGTCTTCAGAATCATCTGCTAAAGGACCCATGGTGACAGCATCAGCTCCCAACCTCTCTCCCATTCCTGCTGGTTGAGAGAAGCCTCCTGAAGCATAAACTCGGCAGCTCCAGCTTGTGCATGCCTGGATGCAGAGCAGGCCTCAGAGAAGCCCAAAGGCAGAGAGTGCCACTCAAGCTTGAGGTAAGACGCCGTCATTGCCAAGCAGATGACAGTGCCCAGGAGATGACCCACTGCCTCTAAGGTGAGGCTGAGGGGTGTGAGGTCTGCACCAGACACACCCAGACCCAGGCAAAGTCAATTCACCAAGAGTGGAAAGAACATTCTTGCTATCTCACCTTAGACAACCACTTGAATTCCCTGGCCCTCCCTCAGTTTACTCATCTGTAAATTGTGAAAAGTAGACTAGATTTGTGGTTCTCAAACCTATCTTCAGAACAGAATTACATTGGGAATTCTTGAAGTCACATATATCTGTGCCCCAGAAATTCTGATTCAGTGGGTCCTGGCTACAGTCCAGGAAGCCCTATTTTATAACTCTCCCTAGGCGATTCTGGTGTGGTCAGTCTGCGGACTCACTTCTAGAGTCCCTTTTCATTCTGTGATGGTGGATTATTTAGCCCATTGGATAAATGATGTGGGAATTTCAAGAGAAATATAGCATGCCATTATTTACTTACAGACCCTGCAATGTGCTCATTTAGGTAAGATTTACATACAAGTTTGTAACATAAGACAATATCTCTCATCTGTAGAGGTGTTTTTCAGCAATAATCAAACCATTTTCTCTTCCTTCTTTTTTACTCCATTTAAATAAATATTTATTGAACACGTCCTACCTATTAGATATGTATTATCTGTCAGATATTGATCTGGTAGTATGAGAGACAAAAAGATGAATAAGACATTTTCCTTATGCTGAAGGAGTGTGTGACAGACAGGCATAAGTAAAGAGTTAAAGCACCTGAGATGGATGTCATAGCAGAGGTACAAAGCCCGTAGGTTTCCAGAGAAGGAAGCAACCACTTTTGCCAAGGAAATAGTGCAAGACTTTTGATATAGTTTATTAATTTCTCCAGCTATGCTCAACAACCAAGGACAGAATGGAAGAAAGCAGAATTTTGGGAAGATGGACATGGAAGAAAGGCAAAACAGGGAAGAATTCTCAGGGTACCCCAAGAACACTGTTACGTTGAGGTGGGCGCCAGAGAAGCTGGAGTGGAGTCAGAGGATGTGGGAATGTTACCGAACAGATGAATAAAGAAATTATCGTGATGTGGGGAAATGAGCACAGTGTAAGTTACTCTGAAAGACAGATTTCAACAAAGTCGTGGGCGTGTGTGAGGAATTCATAGTTTGTAAGCTGGAATGGATGGCAGCTTCAAATAGTGGTGTAGTCCCAAGAGTGCCACAGGTTGCGCGAGGCCTTTCCTCAGGGGAGGGGCAATCCTGTTGATGTGGAGCCTGCAGGTATGACTGGAAGAGGGATCGTGATTGTCCTACCAGAACACGAGCTTTAGGAGGAAAACCCTTCCCCGTTCTATCTTGTGATACCACTAAAATGCAGGTTAAGAATTTGCAAGTCAAGGATATCCTCTGATACTTACTAGGACTTAGTGGTTTTTTAGTTTCCAAGGACAGAAGCATCGAGTCCAGCTCATTCATTTGCTTGACTTAACTGAAAGTCTCAGCGACCCAGCCTCCTTGCCTCCACACTCCCCATGGCTCTCAGGGTGCTGCCCCTACAGTAACTACAGCTCAGAGGCCTCAGACCAGTGGGGCAGCTTGTCAGTCCAGACTCTGGATCGACTGTGGCTCCTGGTGAAGAGAGTTCCCCGCAGTCTTCCTTCACCCTCCACTCCTGCACACGCCTCCCCTTCTCCAGAGATCTGTGGTTTGGGACCGCTTAGTACAGACTGGTACTGGGCATGCACACTTGGCTTCTGTTTCAAAGCACCCAAATCAACTTGGCGAGCCTGAGGGACCCAGAAAAGTTTCTGTTAATCAGTTGGCAATGAGCAGCCCTGACACTAATGAATAGCAGAGGATGGCCAGGGCTCTTCTGGGAAGCCGGGCCCCAGCTTTGGAACAGCTGAAATCATGAAAGCTCTCCATGTGCAAACACGTACAGCTCCCACTCACTTCATCACCGGAGCCTAACTGCCCTCAAACTGTCGATCTTCTTCCTGAATCATTAGTTTTCTTGGAAAAAAATTATCAGACTCATAAGAAGGAGGAAAGAAAAGAAAACAGGATGAAAGAAAAGATAAGCCAAAATGAGCAAAATGCTTCCAGTCAAAGGGAGGGGAAATAAGACTTGTCAGCAGTGCCTGAAAAATAATATGATTACCTTTTATTCTCTCTTTTTGTTTTTGCTGGCATTTATGATGTGAATACTTTTACTGTACACACGAGAGCAGTTTTAAAAAATTTCCATAGTACTATAGCTACCTATCGGGAATAACGTAAGTATAATCTTGTCTCCAGGCAAGAGAGAGATTATTACACAAACGCTCAAGCTTTCTGTGACTCTTAAAAATAGATGCTGAGAAAAGTTTCTGAATGCTTCTTCTCAGGAAGATAAGAAATGTTGAAATCATTATGTGATCATTCAAAATACAGTCTGCCATGTGATCAAAGTTAATAAAATTTGCTCTTTATTTTGTTTTAAGGTGTAAGCAGCACAAATGCATTCTGTTCTGATGGCTTAGTGCTACTTCATAGAGAGGGTACAAACAGGAATTGTGGAAACATTATGTTTTCACTTGATTCAAACAACGAAAGAGTTCCAAACATGAAAATGAACTAAACACAAAATGAGCTTGGCCTCTTCCTGAAAAAAAAGATGAATATGTTTGTGAATTTAAAAATTAGCCCTATAAAATAAATTATTAAAGACTTTCACATTTATCACATCTTCTGCATAATAAACTTAGAATTAAATTTAGCCCCTGTAACATACAAACTTAACATAAAGGAAAGGCGTTAATAAGAAGAATAAAATCATGCAAAATATCTCAAATAAATAAGTTTGATGGTTGCAAATTATAGCTGGTGTTGAGGTTGTTTTATTTGTCTTAGAAATCTGTCAAGTTTCCTTCACTTAAACCACTCTCCCGAGGTGGGGAAAAGCGCGAACTACTGTGTTTTATTTTATTTATTTAATTTGTGAGGAAGATAGGCCCTGAGCTAACATCTGCCAATCCTCCTCTTTTTTGCTGAGGAAGACTGGCCCTGGGCTAACAGCAACGCCCATCTTCCTCCACCTTATATGGGACGCTGCCTCAGCATGGCTTGACAAGCGGTGCATCTGTGTGCACCCGGGATCCGAACTGGTGAACCCCGGGCTGCCGCAGCAGAGTGCGCGCACTTAACCTCTTGCACCTCCGGGCTGGCCCCTTGAACTACTGTGTTTTAAGGAGTAATTCTATCCAAGGAGGACGATAGGTGAGGCATCTCCTACATCCTCTATACACTGAAATCTCGAGGGGAATCTGCTTGTCACATTTTTCTAACTATCTGCAGTACAGGTATTTAGGTATTTTTGACAGACACCAAACACCACACAAGAAAACTACAACGGAGGTCTCCAAAGGGACCCTGGGAATTCAGGAATTTGACTTCTGAGGAAAGAAAGAATTGTTTACAAAGTGATCAAGGTGTTAAAAAGTGGCCAATGTGGTGAACACGATGCAGTCTACATGGAAACTGAAACATGATAATGTACATTTGAAGTTACACAATGTTACAAATCAGTATGACCTTATTGACAAAAATAAAAGTGGCCATGTGGGAAAAAGGGAGAGAAAAGATAAGAGCAATGAACTGGGAAGGTTCGGAGTAGAAATGGGAAGAAGCCAGATGAGTTTTTAGACAAAGGAAGTTGCTCTCTGGGTCCTGTGAGCTCCGTGAAAGAATCATCTGTCTCAGGCACTTGAATCAAACGAAATGTCAGCTTGGTGAGGTTTGTTTTGAAAAACTAGACATGTAGTTTCAATTTTGACTTGCACTAATTAATTAGGTTATGTATATTTTTATTTTGTCCACAGTTTGAAGTAATATAATTTTTAAAAAAGTTATAGGAGACGTTTACTGAGCATTTATATTGTGCTTTATGTAAATTTTTTTACTTATTCTCCCAGCAATCATATTATTGTATTTTGTATGAAGAATCTAAGGCGAAGAGAGGCTGAGTAACTTGCCCAGAATCATACATTAATGATGAAATTGAGATTTGAACCCAGTTCTTTCTGACTCCGAAGACCACAAAATTAAATGTGACTTTATGCCAAACTGATTATTTCAGTTCAAAGTTTACAGAAACAGTGCTATTTATATCTTCTTTGCTTCTAAGTCCAATCTGATTCAAGTATCTGGCAATTTTTTTAGAATTGCCGTATTCAGGTATATATGTTGCACTCTCACGTGCACAGCAGAAATGTAATTGTTCACATTCTGATATCTGTCTACACCCTTGTAATTGAACAAACATCTACAGTTCAATTTAAAAAATAAAGAAAATCCCACAGAAAGAGAAAAGTGATCATTTTCCATAGAAAATTTAGTAACATGAAGTTTATTCTGTGACTATAACAAAAATTGGAAGCTGGTAATGAAAGATATCTTGGTCTTTCCCTAGGCTGCTTTTCCAGTTTTTAGGTACCCTGTCAGGACCAGTCAGTTAATAGTACACCACAGAGGGTGACCATATGTTACCGGTCAGTTAACACCCCTCCTGGCTTTATTTGTCATAGTATTATTACGGCACTATTTATTTAGAATCAATTTGCAGAAAAATGTGGGGCAATTTTATATTTGAAACGGTTTCTGAAGCATCTACAAATCCTCATATATGTTTTTAGCAGGTTAGTCATCTCTGCAGTGGGACATCACATGGTGACACATTCAGATTCAGACTCTGTCTTCCTGCTGGGTGAGGCAGATTCACCACCAAATCCACAGTTGCCCACCTTGAACACAGAACCACTCTTGTTTTCTGATGCTGCTTCCAAGGAATCCAGAGCCTTGGAGAGGGTTCACCCAAGGCTGAGGAGTTCTTTCTCTTTAGTGGGACTCTGTTCTCACTCACCACGAATTGCTGTTATCATTCAGATTCTTGCAAGGAGCTGTGTGCCCTGAGTTTTTGGTCTCTCTAGATCTGCCACTAAACCTCCAAACCCATAGAATCTTTTCATTCTTGCTAAAGAGAAGTCAACAGTTTATATAAAAATGAGAAATCTATTACACACTGAATGTCTCCTCACTGTTCAACAGTGAAATGCACAAAAATGTTTCTGACTCAGCCACCCTAGTGCACCCCCATCAGGTTTGACTGAATTTCAATGTGGTAGGTCAGCTGAACCCCAATGGCCATTCATCAGCTACCCAACAATTATCTATGTGTGTGGAGGCTATGATATCTGAAAATTATTGCTAGAATTCTTGGTAAAAATTTCAACATACCTAGACATTTCTGAGAAAAAGACAAAAATTCAAGGTGGGAAATATTTGGCATTCTGTGAAAATTCCAAGTATCAGTAGCTCCTAATTTTGAAATATTATACCAGCAAATTGTCCTGGTTGCTCATTCATTTAGTGATGTATTTGTATGTTCTTGAGGCTATAAAGTATCATATATATATATGGAGAGAGAGAGAGAGAGAGAAAGGAAAAGCATCTCTGTAGAACAATAAGAAAGATCAGGTTACGTAACAATTACCCACAATTTAGTAATTTGGTTCTAGTTCCGCTGTAGTGGAGTAAGCCTAGTACAGCCCATCCCTCTCACTGATTTCAACTAAAAACTGGACAAGTTTTTTAAAAACCTGAAGATTCTGAAAAATAAATAAAAATGGGAAGATTGTGAAGGGAGTCACAACTTGGAGAGGTGACCTACATGGATGAATTTCCCCCTATTTTTTTCTTTTTCCTGACAACAGGTTCCAGTCATTTGGCTGGTGGCTAGAAGTCTAGTAGGAGCTCCATATTTCTGGCCAAAGTCACCATGAAAAGGTGCCCCCTGAAGACCCAAACATGTAGAGAAATGGCAGAGGGGAGATACCCAGAGAGGGGAGTCTCCAACTCTGTCTACGAATCCACACAAGCCTCAACCTAATTCCAGAGCTATGTGTGCACAGCACAGACCCAGGCAAATGAGACAAGAGTTTTGAGAACACAACCGAAACTTGGGTCACCTGCACAAATGTCAGCTGAACCTCTGAGCCATGCACAGGTCAGATGCACAAGACCTGAAGAGATACTTCACAAAAGTAGATACGAAAACGGCAAGTATGTTTATGAAAAGATGCTCAACATCATTAGTCATCAAGGAAAGGCAAATTAAAACCATGATGAGATACCACTAACATATGCTTCTAATTGACGAAAATTAAAAAGGCTGATAATACCAAGTGTTGGTGAGGAGACAGAGTACCTGGAACTCATACACTACTCACGGGAATATAAAATGGTACAACCATTTTGGAAAACAGTTTGGCAGTTTCTTAAAAAGTTAACATACCCTTACTGTGCAACCTAATCATTCTACTCCTGGATATTTAACAAAGAGAAATGAAAATATATGTCCACATAAAGACTTGTCCATGAATGTTCATAGCAGGTTTTTTTTTTTTTTTTTCGCAATAGCCCCAAACTGGAAGTGACCCAGAGGTCCATAAACAGATGAATGGATGAGCAAATGGTAGTTCTTCCATAAAATGGAATACTGCCCACCAATGAAAAGGAATGAATTACTGATAGATGCTGCAACATGGATAAATCTCAAAAATCATTAAGCTGAACAAAAAAACGTAAGCAAAAAAGACTACGTTCCATCTGACTTCAATTATATGAAATCTATAAAATGCAAACTATTACTTTCCTTACAGGATATTTGTAAGTGTTCCTAAGATTTATACAGAACCAGAAGAATGCCCAACCCTCTCTCCGCCATACACATTAGATGCAGAAAAGTCATTTGTTGAAATTTAACACCCATTCATTATTTTTAAAGCATATTTTAAAAAGCTCCAATCTCATTAACCCAAATCTTGCTCATCTCTCAAGTTCCACTAGAGTCTAGAATTCTTTTCTAATCCTTTCCTTGAGACTTGGCTTCAGCTGTTGCTAACTACAGCATACTGTGGAAGTTTTGTCTATCTCCCGAAGACCCAGCACTTACTCCTAGGAGATGCCCCTTACTCCCAGGGCATGGCCTGTCTGGCGTCTCACCTGAATGCCTAACGTATTAACAAAATTCTCTCCAATCTGACTGGGCCCAAATTCCCATGTCCCTGCATCCTCTGACCTCTGGAATCTGCTCAGTGCCAGCATCCCATCACTGTTTCCTCTGAGGGCCCAGGGTGCATCTGCTGCTCGGGGTAAGCCAAGGGCACCTGGGAACTCTACACAGACTTTTGGACTCACTTCCTTGCAGCTCTCTACTCTCTAGTGACCTGCCCCAAATCACAGCCACCTTAGCCCTCCTGAGCTCTGGCTTCTGTTTCTCTGCCCAGCGAGCCTCTGGTCTCCATGTGGGCTCCATCCCCTGGCTCCATCCCCTGAAGTTTGGAAGATGCTCTTAGGGAGAAAGGGAGGATCAATGTGAGACTCACGTATGCTTCTCTTCTCTCAAGGATCATGGTTGTGTTTCTTGTCAGAGGCTTGCAAGACGTAGCTTTGCATACTTTATTCAGCTTTTGTATTTGTTTGTGGCAGGATAATAAGCCCAATATCATCCATTCCATCATGGCTGGAACATAGTGGGTTTTTTTCGTGTTGAGATTATTACATTTGAAAATGGGTTGTAGAAATAATTCAAGTTTTAGGAAGACATCATCTTCTCCCAGCATGCATTTTTTGTTGGCTCTGCCAGGACCAGGAGCTCTAACAAGCCAGTTTCAGGGACTGTGTAGGTTCATGGCTGGGTGCTGGTAACCACACTGGTCGGCCTAGGTCTGCTTCCAGCTACCTTGTCCCAGCAGGACTCTGGAATTCCGACTCAGTGTGGGGACTTCTTACGGGCCTCCCCCTCCAGCCAGGAGGCTATCAAATGCTTTGCCAAGTCCCACAGACTCTCCCAGGAGAAGAGAGGCCCCAGCGCTGGGTCACTTCTCTTGATTTCCATCTTCTCAAGGAATTTGGCCCTGGGATTCTTCACCATCATTAGCATTCTGATGCCTTCAAGCATCAGATATGTCAATTTATATAGACATTATATACACATCAAATAGACACATTTGTCCAGCTCTTCCACTGGTCTTCAGGAGATGGTCCAATGATCTAGACATGGGGTCAGCAAACTTTTTTGCTGCAGGGCCAGATAGCCAACATTTTAGGCTTTGTGTGGTACACAGTCTCTGTCACATCACTCAGCTTTGGCTGAAAGCAGCCACAGACAACACGTAAATGAGTGTAACTGTGTTCCAACAAACCATTATTTACATATGAGGTGTCAGGCCAGATTTGGGCCAAGGCCCCACTTTTTGCCTTACCATGTCTTTTGATCTAGTCTCCTCATCTATGAACCACTTGAGGAATGAACCATGCTTCATATTTCTTTGGCACCTTCCTCAAGCCGGCCCCCACCCCGGGCACATGACGTCGGCTATGTAAACACTGCAAAGTTCCTGGGAAGAAAGGCTGGTGCAGGGTCATTGTCTCATCGCTGCTGGAGCCCGGGCTGAGAACAGTTGTATGACGGGAACCATATTTTAAAACTGTCAAAGCAAGGTCCTCTTCAAGTTTCTTGAAAGCTCAGGAATTAGAATTCTCAAGGAGTAATCCTGTGCTTTAGGTTTGAACCACTTAAACTACAAGAGGGAAGAGTAGGCACTAAAATATACGGTAAAGCTTCCTTATTTAAAGGTTTTGAACTCATGTATTCAGTTATCCACCTTTGATTATTTGAAGTTCATTGGTTCTAGGAGTTATCTTGATTTCTGCTCAAGCATCCAATAATTTCACCTCAAATCACAGCCTTGAGTTAATTTTCTAAAGACTGAAATGCCTTCAGAACTACTCCATGTGTGTGAAAAATGTCCATGCCTCTTTCCTTAGATAAATTCAGTGATTAAAAAACAAAATACTAAAAAGGCATAGAGAATAAAAACTGAAAAAGAAAAGATGTAGTTAGTGCTGCTTATGGAGTAAAAAAGCATTAATGTGGAACATTTGAAACGGGACCAGATAAAGTGGGTAAAATTGATATCTCCTTGCATCAAAAACATTTATAAGACTTAAAAGCACTGAGCTTAGCTTGGTATTTGAAATGTTTATCTAAATAGAAATAGCAATAATGCATTGGACGTTCTTGAATTAATGTGAATCATTTTTTCTTGTCATTGTGGTGATGAGCCAGCTTAAAACCTAACACATTTCCAAACGCCTGAATTCTTGCTGTTTACCTTAATTTGTTTTTACTTAGTTATGCTATTTCTGCTTTGTAGTTTAAAATAAGGCTATTGAACACGTTAGAAGTAATGTCATTTTTTTAAATGGCTCCCTTTTTTTGGCTACGAAAATGGAAAATATTTTGGAATAAAGTAACATCCAGCATTGGTTAGAGTTTGAGTGAACATTCTAACACATGGGTGTAATCTTTCTGCAGAACAATTTGTCAGGGAATAGCAAAAGCCTTGGAAAAAAAATATAAATTCTTTAACCCAGAATTGTTATTTCTAGGCATATATCCTAAGGAAATAATTAAGGAAATTTAGTTTAAATAATGTTATGTGACCAATAAAAATGATATTGCAGAAGTGTGCTTGTTAACATGGACTGATGGTGTGTCTAATACTGTGGGTGGGCTCATTCTATGTCACCCCACTGAGACCACTTATATCGTTAACTATACAAGCGGGAAGTTACAGGTACATTGTCCAAAATCCTTTGCAGCTAGGGGTCCACATATGACCTAAGTTCTGCCAAGAAGGTGCACCTGTGCAAAACTGGATGTGGAAGGGAGTGATGGGAAGGTATACACTGAAATGTCAACAGTGAATTTCTCTCAGGGGTAGAAGTCTTGTTGTATGTTATGTTTTATTTTTACTCATCTGGATTGCCTAATTTTCCTTTAACAAACATGTATTAGGTGTTAGTAAAATAAGTCTGCATCCACAGCGCTAGAATGAGACCCATAAGTCTTAGGTTACCGCCTTAGCGCTGCACTAACCCTGGACTAAGTCTTAGGCCTTCCCATGCTTCTCCCTGCCTCATGGGCAGGTTACAGAGTGTGAACTAGATCATCTCCATTCCAATTACAGAACTTTTGGGTCCATGAAATACATTGTAGTCCATTTTACTCCCTTGTGTCACATAATCTGCAATTCCTTTGCTTGTAGTTGGTGCCAGATTCCCCAGTGCAGTGGACAGCAGACTCAGAGTACTGCGCCACCAAGAAGATTGTGCTGACGACTTAGGAAGGAGATACAAGCTAGAGATGTGAGCAGCTGTCTTCCACAGGCCTTAACCATATATAACAGCCTCAAGTCTTCAGTTGGTGACAGCTTTCTCTTCTATTTTAAAAAATGGAGTCAAATTTTAAAACAGAGAAGGAGAGAGGCTGGGGCAGCGCTCAGGAGAAGACATTAGCTGCTTAGACAGACTCTTGGGTCACCAGGATGTCCTTCCAACAGCATCTCCACTTGTTAAAGCACATGACGTAAATTCTCTCCACAGGCACCTAACCCACACATGCCTGAGTGTGCATGTATGTGCGTGTGCCTGTGTGTGTGTGTTGGTGTGTGTGCGTCTACTTTCTTAATTTGAGAAATTGTTTCCAACACTGAACTCTCATCATAAAGCTGGTCAGAGTTTCCGTTAGTGCCCTCAACACCAGAGGAGGTCTTTCTCAGGGAGGGTCCTTCTGATACTTGACAATTTTCTCAGAATATCCCCCTTCTTTTTTGGGAAATGATGAAACAACATAGAGTATGGAGGTGATTCATCTTCATTGTCAGAACTGGAGTTTTAAAAATAACAATACCTAACAGTTAGGTAGGAATGGACCTTCCTACCTAAAAATGTTCCAAGTGCTACATCTAATTATTTCTTCAATATTCACAACAAACTTTGAAATGGTAGCGTTATGACGCCCTTTCTCCAGACGAGAAATGCCTTGCCTGGGGTCACCAAGTTAGTTAGTAAAGGCCAGAGCCAGATTCACCCCAGATCTGGAACAAGCCCTTCCTCATCATGACCCCGCCAAGGTGGGATGTAAAGAACGCCTCACAGAGCCCCACGTGTTCCTTGTGAAACTGTCTTTTCCTCACCAACACAGAAAGCCCTTCTCCCAAGTGCTTCTGACATATCCTGCAAGCAACTCCAGTTAGAGCTAATACACAGCTGCTTCCTGGAAGAGACAGGGCACTGCCCCACAGGCCTTGCAGACCTGTTGCCCTCTATCCACAGGTCACCCAGGATTTTCCCCGGTGGCTCGACGTAACCTTAATCTGACAGACTTCCAATTCCCAACATGCTGAGCAGCCTCACTTTGCCTCTGACCACAAATCTTAAGTGTTGTCTGGACCACATGGAATCCTCCTGTACCCTGGTAAGTTTGCGTCCCCACCCTCCAAGACCACCAAGTGACACCTCTGCTACTCTTCTAGGAGTCTACCACATCCTCTCCTGCTGTCATACTCAGGCAATGCCTTATTTTTGTTTCACGAACAAAACGTGAGCAATCAGACTAAAACCTTATCTTCCAACCAGAAACCTGTCAACCCGCCTGTACCTGTACCCATGTGGTCGGCTTTTGTCCTGCCTTAGTGGACAAACTCTCAGAGCCCTATCCAAGGCAACGAGTCCCACCCACTTACTCAAAGACTTTGCCACACTCCCTCCCGTATCTTTTAATCATCAAATTTTCCTTTTGTTAATGGCACTACCCAGGTGCTCAAGCCAAAAAGTTTCCCAAAATAAGGAAACCTTATTTCCTCTCCTTCACTCACCATCAGATCCTGGGGGCTGTATCTTCAGAACCCGGCTTGTCCCCGACTGCTTCTCTGGGGTCCACCTCCCTCTCAATCGCACCTGCTGTGTCTCTGCCTAGATTGTGGAGAAGACCCTTGACCGCTCTTCCCGCTCCCTCTTCCCCTGCAGTATCCTCTTCCTCACAGCTCCCCGAGTCCCCTTTCTACAACAGGGATCAGATCACGTCTCTCCCCTGCCGAGGCCTCTAACAGGTTCCCGTTACATCCAGAATAAAAGCCAAACTCTTCACCAAGCCCACCTCCCCTGCTCTCCTCCTCTCTCCCCTGCTCTCCTGGCCCCTGACGTGCTGCACTCGCCCCTACTCCAGGGCAGGATGCTCGCTGTGTTCTCTACTCAAGACTCCCCCAGGTTCTTCACATAGGTCACTCTTCTCTTCACTCAGTCTCCCCTCAAAGTTCTCAACAGACCATCCCCTGACCACCCAAGCTCTTTCCCCTGACCCTGCTTCATTTCTTTGCAGTGCTTATTCCTATTTGAAACTCTATTATTTGTTTACCTCTCTACTTGTTTGTCTCTTTCTCTAGACTATGACCTCCATAGGCAAGGGGCTAATCCATCTGTTCACCACCCTGTCTTCAGTGGGCACACAGTAGGTACTCACTAAGTGTTTGTTTGAGTTAATTAATCAGACTCCAAGGCAATGCCCTTCACCACTACCTGCTCTCTGATATGGGGACCCTAGAAGAGAAACTGCAAATGGACACGTCCACAGAGAGGTCCATGTGCACAGGGAGGCATCTATGTGCTGGGCTTCTCTGCTCATATTTAGCTACTTTTTCCATCAAAAGACAAGGCTAAAGTTTTAAAAAAGTATATGCTTCCAATCTGTTTACCCTGAAAGTTGCAAAGTTGGGGGCAATTTCTTTCTCTTTGACACACATGCGGCTGATTCTGCAGATGGTACAGGCTGTGGGGGGTTTGAAAGTAAGTTATTATCCTGGCATTAGTACTTTAATTTTGTCTAAAAAAATAGTAATAGTTTACATTTTTCCAACAAGTTTTCAATTGGAAACCCAAGAAAAAGGCATAACAAATTAGATTTCACACATATACTGGCTTCTTCAGAACCCACATGGTGTTAGAACACAAAGTACCCACGCCTAGAACGTTGTTCTAAGGAGGTGACCCTCCAAGGCAGCGGGCTCCCCGGGACTTACTTTCAAGGCCCAACATCCTTTCTGGGCCTAGCTGAAGTAGACCTTAGATATTTACTGTTCGTTTTTCATGGACATTAAAATATTGCTATGAGTCATTTGGGGGGAAATGGCAGGCTTATAATTATTCTACAAGAAGAATTTATTTGTTTAACATCGACAGAGTGTGCCTCTTCTACATAAGTGAATTTCCCAAAAAGCTAAAGCCTGTTTCCACTCGTTGTAAACATGCAAGTCTGCTTAATCAGAGAACACTGGACGCACTGTGGACCCTTCCCCATGACCCACAGTCATCGCGATAAATACTCAGTGCTGTGCTGAACTCTGAAAACAATGCCAACCGTCCTGGTCATGAGAGCAGTCACTGAGACAGCACAGGTGAAGGGCGCTGTCTGGCACGGGCCATGTTAGGTGTCAGTATGTCCTGCACTCCTGACCTTTAGGGTCATTTGCTGTCTGCCTGTTTCTCTTTTCCCTTGCTGCTAGTGCTTGGATTTGAAATCAAAGAATCTAGACGAATTCCAAATCTGACACTACTGTCACCTTCACCAAGCTATTCACGGTCTCTGGCCTCGATTTCCTCGTCTGTAGGCTGAGTGCACAAGTTTCCCAGCTTTCCTCCATCAGATGTAACACAGTTGGTGCTTTCACACACTGTACATCGACACGCCTGAACTCTTTCCACACGTCACCTGAGCAGCGGTCACCTTGGCCTGCAACAAAGAGCCCCACCTAGTGGCCATAGCCTTGGGGGAAAGGGGAAGGGTGTGTGCACCAGAACCATGGCTGTCTTAGACCCTTTGGGCTGTGATAACAGAACACCACAGGCTGGGTGGCTTAAAGCACAAACACTTATTTCTCACAGCTCTGGAGGATGGGAAGTCCAAGATCAAGATGCCAACAGATTGAGTGTTTGGTAAGACTCGGTTCCCAGCTGTCTTCTCACTGTGTCCTCACACGGTGGAGGGGGGAGGGGGCTCTCTGGGGTCTCTTTTCTAAGGCACTAATCCTATTCACTATGGTTCCACTCTCATGACCTAATCACTTCCCCAAGGCCCCACCTCCAAACACCATCACCTTGGGGATTAGGGTTCTACGTATGGGTTTTGGGGAATACAAGCATTCAGTCCATTGCAGTGACCATCCAGGCCCTTCTCCCCCACCCAAGGCTCCGTCACTTGCACTTCTGGAAGTCACGATGACCTGGAACCACTTCATCACGTAGGTCACCATGGACAGTGGTGTCCTTGCCAAGTGACCCTCCTGTCTTTATGTCACCCTTTGCTCCCTTCTTCCCCATCCATGATGCCAGGCTTCAGGCACCTCACGAGTGAGTTATGGTGCATTGAGGGTCAACTCAGTCCTGCTCAGCTCAGCAACTGCTGCAGTGTAATGAAAGGTAAGTGTCCATCGGCCCCCTGAGGCACTAGGAGAGGAGGTTTAAATTCAGGTTTGCTTCATCGTCCGGACCGTGGGAAGAGGAGCACAGACACTCATAGTACATTGTTTTAGTCACCATATCATGGGTGTTCAGCGTCAGTTACTTGTGTTTTATATCCAGGCTCCTGTCACATTCCTAGAACTTAGTGGATGCTTGTATTAGTTTCCTATGGCTGCCTTAACAAATTACAACCTACTGTGTGGCTTAAGACAACAGAAACTTTTGTCTCTTACAGTTCTGAGGCCAGAATCCAAAATTAAGGTGTCGTCAGAGCCACGCTCCCTCTGGAGGCTCTAGGGGAGAATCATTGGCTTGCAGCAGCGTAACTCCAGTCTGCCCCTGTCGTCACGTGGCCTCCCTCTCCAGGGGTATCTGTGTGTCTGTCGCTTGGTCTCTTCTCATAAGGACATTTGAATTGATTGAATTCAACTGATTGAATTAAGGGCAGCCCCTAACCCTGTATGGCCTAATCATAACTTACATCCTAATTGTATCTGCAAAGACCCTATTTTCAAATAAGATCACATTCACAGGTTCCAGGTGGATCTGAATTGTGGGAAGGCACTATTCAACCCGATATAATGGTCAATAAATATAAGAAATAATGGATTTCAGCTCTCATGTTCTTGCTGCTGATTTGAAGAATTCGGGTAAACTCAAATCTACCCATAAATATCTGCACCCCTACTCACCCCCTTTCCTAAAAGTATGAGGTCATACAGCAAAGTATTTATTCTTTTGGATTAAGGCATTGAGTGCTGATAAAATGCAAACTTAGTTAAGGGATGGTAAGACTCTTTCCACTGAGACAGCCAGTGATGCAAGCCTTGATGGAGGGGAAGTTCAGTCAGCACGTTCACTGAGAAGGAAAAACCGGAGGAGACAGGAGGAGCTTAGACTCTGGGGAAATGGAGACTAAAGGGGACACATCCAAGTCCAAAGAAAAACACCTCCAACTTCAGAGTTTTGCTTAAGGTGGACCCATTGAGAGGAGTTGATAAAATTACCAAGAAAGAAGACAGATCAGAGACCCAGCAGCCACACTGTCAAATTCTTGGAGTATCTGCAAGAGTTGCCATTCCCAGGATTAGCATATTTTCACTATGAACTAGAACAGAGGGAGAATCTGATGGAACAGGGACACTGGTTCACTCAGCTGGGAGTGTGAACGCCTCTACTCTCCACTTGTGGTGGTGGCCGCAGGAACCACTTATTAAGAATTTTATTAGGTGGTCAACACTATACTGTGTGCTTTATACACCTTAATTATCTTATTTACTTTAATTCTGACAGCCACTTTGTGAAGTCGATGCCATTATTATTTCCCTAATTTACAGATGAGGAAACTGAGATTTAAAAAGGAGTGACTTATCTGAAATTAATTACTAGTGACAGAGCTAGGACCCAGGTCTGTCCATCTCTAAAGCTTAATGACGTTACGCATGGATGATCAGAGAAAATTGAAATAGTCTATGATGGGAGATCCTTTTTCACTTTGTTCTTTTCTTCTGGCTTACAAAGGTGCTTTCACTCTCCTATGACTGAAATATTAAGACTATCTTGAACTCTTTGCAAGTTACCAACTGGATAGATGGTCCCAAGGTCCTTCTGACTCTATAGTCTTGTGACTGCTCTAAATAACAGCCAGATATCCTTCCATATTTCACTTCAAAAGGAAATAATTCTTCACATTACGTTCAAATCATTGAGTCCTGACAGCATGACCTATTTTCTCCCAACCGATTTTCCCTCTGTTAGATACATACAGAAAAACTATGTATAACCAAAAACAAGAGTTTGGGCAACATTAATGACATCCTATATTTTAATGGTATTTACATATTTTTAAATGCATTTGAGTAAATTCATGAGCATCCCATTCCCTAAATTCTAGGTGATACAAGTGAAACCTTGCAGCATGATAGAAAACTTCTGGAACTGAGAAGTTCAATCACACTGTCTCTACCACACAAAACTCTGTATGAGTCTAGAAACTGTGGGAAAACTGAAGATGCAGTAAGTGTAGCTCCTTCCCTCGAATAGCTTTTGATATCATTGATAAGACAATACACATAGAAGAAAGCAAAAAAGCAATAATTAGCATATGTGCTCTATGGTAAGATCTGTGGGGTTTGTCTTAGGCTGAGCTCCCAGAAGCAGACCCTGAGACAAAGACACGTGCGCAAACAATGTATTTGGGACACGTTCCTAGGAAGCTCCCGTGGGGCACTGAAAAGAGGAAGGGAAAGGAGGACGTAAAACAAGCCACTCTGGGCTTTTCTGGGGCTCAGGCCCCTGGGGGCCTTGGGGGACGGTACAGAGCAGGTTCCCAAGTAGCCCAGACCAGGTGCCACAGCTGGAGCCCCTCTGCACCAGCTCCTGTCACATCGTGTGGGGCTGCTCCCGGGACTCCCAGCCTGCTCTCTGGACTGTCAGATGGTTTCCAGAAGCCTAACAAAGCCTCCAGGGGGAAAAAGCCACAGGTGCTTGCAGCTGGAAGCCACCGGGCCAGCGTGGGTGTGGTGAATGCCACGGGGTCACGGACAGGTACCCACAGCATCTGCCAGCAGGGTCCTTCCGTCTCCATAGCTTGGGTCATTGGGAAGGCGCTGCGGGGAGTTAAGTCTTGAAAAATAGCTCAGAAGCCAGGCAGAAAGGAGGGACAAGGCAACAGTTTGGGTTGATGGCCTGGCAAGAGCAAAGGTGGGTGGCAGCAGGGCACCGTCTCGTGGAGGAGTCTGGTGGAAATAGGAAGGGCTTGAGCTGGGCTGCACAGGGACCTGGTTTCCAACATTTTCGAAGTGATTTAAAGACTGAAAATGTGCTATCAGCTCCTCTATTTGAACACTGACAAAACTGCCACTATGTCTCATGTTAGGAACTAGGCCATTTCTTTTACCCAGGGCCTATTTCAAAGCTCTGATTGCTTTTGACATTCTCTAGGCTATAGGGGCAGGCAATGGGCCTTTCACCACTGTGGACTTTCTTTAGAGGCATTCTGCTGTATGTTTGAGAGGGGAATATTTTTTTAAATTCGGGTGTGTCTTTTAGTGATAGATGTATGTCTGAGAATTCAGAAGCAACAGGAATCTTATAGTTGAAAATTTGTTTTACATGCGCTAGTGGTGGCTGCCTTTGCCCTCTAGGTCTGTCCTCCTGGAGATGAAGAGAGAGACAGAGGTCCTGACTCAGGAACTCGCTCAGGTCTCAGCACAGCGTTTCTTTCCACTCCGTACCCTCAGAAACGGGCAGCACCGTGACCTCCACCACCAAGTGTGCCCTTATTTTCTCCACATTATTTTGTGCTTTTGCACTGTTTGCTTTTTCTCTCACAGCAACTGGGTTGAGTGCAGGGAGCACTTCTTTCCCAGAACGTCGTGGGATTTTGTTTGGAATCCGTTCAGTGACTCCAAGTTTCCCAGCATCCAGACCAGGAGGAAAGGTCCCCGTTTCTCACTGTTGGGATGGTCTACTGGGAGGCCCGCTCAATCCGCTAATTGGATTACGTCCCTAACGTTATGCTCCTCTTTTGGCTGGCTCTACAAGAGGCTGGAGTCCTCCAGGTTCCCCCGGCCCTCAGGGCTCAGCACTCTGCTAGCACTTGGCCAATGGCCAGGCCCCGCTGGGCTCGGCTGTGCCAGAAGCAAGATCCAGGGTCCTGCTCTCCTTTGCCACCTGCTGGGACCTCAACACAAGTACCAGGCACGGTTGTCAGTCCAGGTAAAGGGCAGGAGTGGCATGTGTGAGAGCAGAGATAAGGAAAGGGGTCTGAGGACACACACACTGAGCCAAGGACCCCAGTGAAATGATCCATCCGGGAAGAATTCCCGGAGAAGCAATTGCAGGTGTGAAGGAAGCAGAGACGGTGACGGGGGGTCAGCTGGGGCCAGAGCTGGTCCTGCCTCCGGACAAAGGAACTGGGCTTTTGTTCCCTCACATCAGGCAGTGCTTGGTTTAGGGTGGAAGTGGGGTGTGAACACAGTTCACAGGCACAGTTTCTTCTTTGGGGCAGTCCTAGCAACAGAGCACCCAGAGCTGGGACGAGCGGGACCTGAAGGCTCTGGGGCGTCAGCAGAGTCTGCTTGAGAGGGGAGGCTGAACTTCCATTTAGAATTTGCCTTGGTCCCTGCAGTACCCCCAGGACATCTGTGAAGTGCCGCCTCCCCAGGCCCAGTGCAGGAAGCCTGTTTCACGACCAGAACTAACCCTGGCCATACTGGACAGTCAGGATAGTCAGGAACAGAGCAGCTGAGGAGCAGCAAAGGAGAGACATGTAAAACATTTTCAGTTTTAATTTTCCTATTCTCGTCCATGGATGAAGAGAGAAAGAATCCCGGGCCAGAGTTCTGGGAGGAACTCTCAAATCCATCCTCTATCTATTCTAGCCCCTCTGGGGGCCCTGCAAGGCTCATCTCTGTGGGGAGCATCACCAGACTCCCAGGTGGTCCAGGTGGGCTCTGCCAGTGGGAGGCCCCAGCAGCACATCAGAGATTGGGAGGAGGGATGGGCTTGCTCCTCTACTTTACCCTCCAGATGTGGGTTTTCACAAAGGCTGGGCTTCTCTCTCCCGGAGTTTCTCAACCTCCACATTGTTGTCATTTTGACAGGGTCATTCTTTGGGGGGGCTGTCCTGAGCATTGCAGGAGTCCATCAGCATCCCTGGCCTCCCCTGGAGTCTCTGGACAGCATCAGAATCCTCTGGGGGCAAAACCGCCCCAGTTGAGACGGGCGGTCACAGCAGTGCTCCTGTGGAGCATCACCTCCCTGCTACAGCTGAGGCCCTGGAGGGCCCCTTTCATCCTGCGGGCAGCAAAGGCTTTCCTTTGTTGCTGGTCGGTGGGTGTCTCCCAGCTTTCACTGTCTCTCTGACCTTGCTCACACCTCTGTAAGCAAGGTCTTCATTCAACCCTTGTTTTCTTGTGCTGGGACCTAACTCAGTGCTTTTCCTTCAGATAAATGCCTGTATCTTAGAAATGGTCTAGTCACAGACCCTCAGGAAAGTCCTCCTCTGTTCTGTGAATAAGCCACTCATCTTGTAGAAGATCACTGCTTAAGTGATTTTTCTGCCCAACTTACAGAAGGCTCTTCCAGGAGCAGGAGGCCCTGTGCATTCACATCTGTTGGAGCTGGGATGGCAGACCTTTCGCTGTGCTGACCCCCTCCAGGCCGCTCTGCTCGCTCCCTAACCCACAGGCTTGCTCTCTCCAAATTTATCTCAGATTTTTGAGCAAGGGAATACTGTTAACAAATTTTGTTTTAGGAGAAGAACTCATGACCAGCCAAGCTTTAGAGATGGTGACCAGAATTGAATTTACGAATATTTTGGTTCTAATATTTTGATGAAACTGAAGATATAAAATCATGGTCAACCATGGAATAAACATGGAATTCTTATTGTCATGGAGCAGAAGAGTAAATATGGGCTTTGATGCTGGGGGACTATAAATATTAACCCTTGCTCTGCCACACAGAGACGGTGACCTCTTAGGCCTCTGACTCAAGAGAACTCTGCTTCAGTTTCTTCCCCAGCATTTTGGGGACCACAGTCACATGATGGAGACTAGACACAGCCACACCTTGTCCCTCACCTCCAGGCCTAGGCCAAGGGCCTTCACCCTCAGACTTGTGCTTAAGAATGGTTAACCGTCTGGAAGCTGGTTAATTCAGTGGTCTTCAAATGTTTTTGATTATGCAACACTCTCAATAAAAAGGGAAGTTCATATATCCAATAACTGTATTTTTTTAATTAAAAGCTACATAAATTTGCCAAGAAGAAAAATTTTTCCAATGACGTATCTGTCTGTCTTTCATTATTAAGTAAGAAACTTCAAAGAGCTCCACACAAAGTCTCATAAAACACTGACTTGATCATTCATCTCTTTTGAGATCACTGATTAAATTGCAGAGGTTTCTTTTCGTGCTTTTGAATGCGCAGTTTTTTAAAGTCTCATTAATCGTAGATGACTTCACACCTTCACCAGTTAACATCTCCAGATTATAATATAATATAATATAATATAATATAATATAATATAATATGATATGATATGATATAATATAATATGATATAATATAAAAGAATGGGTTCCTCGTTATCAGTAGTAAAGGTATAATCATACTACAAGTAATCCCATAGTAATTGACTTTTTACCAGATATGATTAGCTCATTATAGTTTTATCTCATAATACGGCTGATGAAGAACTCTAAATAGAAGCTCGGCCTCTGTTGTGTGGGCTCTCACATTTCCCTCACTTCAATCCAGTCCCTTTTCAGGAATTTTCATAGCCTCTGGTCAAGTATGCAGATCAATTTAATTAAAAATAAGTACTATAACCTACAAATCTCTTTTTTTTTTTTCTGTGAGGAGATCAGCCCTGTGCTAACATCTGCCAATCCTCCTCTTTTTTTGCTGAGGAAGACTGGCCCTGGGCTAATGTCTGTGCCCATCTTCCTCCACTTTTTATATGGGACGCTGCCACAGCATGGCTTGCCAAGCAGTGCGTCAGTGCGTGCCAGGGATCCAAATTGGCGAACCCCGGGCCGCCGCAGCGGAGCGCTTGCACTTAACTGCTTGCACCACTGGGCTGGCCCCCTACAAATCTCTTAACCAGACATTTGTGAACTGCAGCACATCGCAAAAGGGCCAAGGTCATGGGGTTTTGCGGTGCCATGTCAGCTTTGATGTTGTGGAGTTCCCACTCCCCCGGGGTATGTCACTGCAGGGCCTGTGACCATCTGAGTCACGTAAGGATTTAGGGTGCCCATGATTCTTCCTATGTGACACTTTAAATGGGACTGTTCAAAGTTTTGTGTGAGACACCTGGTAAATGACAAGCAATAAGACACATTGGAGCATATGAGGAAGCCATTTGGTTTAAAACTAATTTGGCCTGACCTTGTTTTTCCAAAAGGGCCTGACGTGGCCTGAGCATGCATTGTACATCTGCTTTAACATTTACTATGCCCCAAAGACAAGAATGATGCCCCTAAAGATAGGGATATAACCTCTGCCACATCGGCATATCCTTTACGATAAGCATCTATCCCTTAACTACGGATTAATTACTGACCTGCTGTGCTCACCTCGTGACCACTGACCTGCTGACCACCAACCTGCTCAGCTTTTCATGACTATTGTAAAAGGGACATTGCAATAATATGTGATACATGCTCTTTGATGATGTATAACCGCTCTGTACACCCCACTTCTTTGGAGTGCTCCATTCCTTTGTGAAAGGACTCTCTCGGGCTATGTGGTCCTCAAATTTGGCTCATAATAAACTCACCCCAATTTTGATTTATAGATTGGTTACAGATTATTTGCGTTGACATGCCAAAGGTTAACATCCACTTACTAAGTTACACCACCCACACAGGTTGACACTAGGTTGGGCACCCACCTACTAGGGGAAGCTGGTGGACCATCAAGCTGCAGTGAGGCTAGGTCTGTGGTCTTTTCCTCATTGACCATCTCCAGCCTGCACAAGAAGGTGAGATTGATCAGAGATTGAGTGAGGATTTCTTTAAAGGGTTTCTCACAACACTGACAATTCATCTCCCCTCTCCCATGAGGATGGGAGTGGCTGCCTACAATCCACCTCATGCCAAGGGAGGGAGTCTTTCAGAGAAGCCGCTGTTTTCCAGGAGCACTGATGGACATCACATGTCCTCTGAGCTGTGAAACTTGAAGATCCACTTTGTGCTTCTTTGGGACCAAAGCACTGTGCAAAAGTCCTTGGAGAAACTTGACTGTGGCCCTAAGGCTCTAGAAGTACAAACAGTGCATCATAAGCCTTGCCCAATATGTCTGAAAGCTAAACTCTCTGAAGGCTGGAGCTGCTGTGATGGCTAAATGAAGAGAGAAGGTTGCAAAGGGAGGGCCTGAACGTCCGGGGTGTTCCAGGGCAAAGCTGTCTTGAAAAGATCCAGCCTAAGGGATTGCCTACTGCCTAGAGCTAACCTCCACAGAAGAGGGTATGGGGCATGGCTGGAGCAGGAGCTGAGGAGCTGTCAGCTAGTCATGCATCCCGTTCAGTGCCCGGGCCAGGAAACAGAGCAAGGAGTGGAGGTACCTAGGGCAGGAGTCTCCAGAGAGCACAGAGTGTCCCAGGAGAGAATGAGGTGGTGTTGGAGCGCCTGCATCCAGACGCCCAGGTCTCTCTTCCCTCTCTCTCTCCCACCCCAGCTCTGGCCCCTTCAGATGCTGCATGGATAATAAGGTGAAGAGACAGTCAGCACAATGGGACCAGGGACCACGCTCTCCCTCCCTCTGCAGGTTGCTGTGGTGGGTCAGGCCTGGGCTAGGGGTACAAAGGGACGTTTAGAAGCGGATCAGGCATTGCAAGTTGTGTTTACATCAGCCTGCATTTTTAAATAAATAAAAATGAGACAAAAATACCTGACAGATACTGTAAAATCTAAGAGATCAGCCCCCTAAACATCCAGGTGTGACACAGGGAGACGTGGTGGAACAGGTTGAAAAGACAATGAAAAGAGAAAAGCAGTCAGGAGCCCACCCCACACAGTCCAGCAGGTTCAATAGACCAGCAATGCTGAATTCCTTGTTTGTTGCGTATAAAAAAAGCTACTAGCCACACACGGCTATGGAACACTTGAAATGTGGGTAGCCTGAATTGAGAAATGTTCTAAGTGTTAAACATACGCAGAATTTCAAAGACTTAGTATGAAAAAAATGTAAAATAATATATTAATAATTTTTTATGTTGATTACATGTTGATAACATTTTGGATATATTGGGTTAAATAAAATATATCGTTAAATTTAATGTCATCTTTTCATTTTACTTTTTTAATGCAACTACTAGAAAATGTTTAATTCCAGCTCACATAGGGAACACATTATATTTAAACGGATGGCTCTGCTCTGGAGTTTATACACACCCTTTTTGGAGAAACCTTCAGGTAAGTATATTCACTGATTCTCTATATAAGTAGAATAGTACTAGAAATGCACAGTAATAAGAAGAATGCTCAGCTGTGAACCTTGTCCACAAGGAGCTCACAATCTAAAAATGTAGAACAAAAACATACCACAAGAGTCAACACGTGGCAGAGACACAAACTGCCTGTGAGACAGAGCATCAGGCTCAGGGAGACCGTACCAAGAGGACCATGGACGAGGTGTTCTGAGATGCCTTCGAAAGGCTGGGAGGGCGGCTCTCACACAGCTTGTTGGAAGCAACCACCTTCAATTACAGAAGTACTGGCCACACTGAATCAGAAGCGGGTCAACATTCTCAAATCAAGTTCTGCAAAACAGGAGCCCTAGAACATGTTACATGAAAAAATAATGTTGATGACTGAATGAGCTGTATTAATACTGCCCACTCGTGCCCTGTGGAGATTCTCCATATTCATCAGCACAGTGTGAGTTCCAGGAAGACCCCCAGTGAGGAAACCTATAGCGTTTGTTAACCCATTTTCCAAATGTTTCTACCCTGGAGACTGTTTTCCTCTACAATCTAATAACATCTTAGAGAATTCAGGTACCATTTTGTGGGAGATGCTGGACTAGACGATATCTCAATATTCCAGACCTATAGTTCCACAGTTCTCTACTTCTAAACCCAAAAACTAAAAGGGATAAAAGGGGGTGGAGAGCATTAGTGTTGATAAAATGGAAGGGTGGTGTGACGTACTGGGATGAGCCGATGCCCATTCCATGTTAGCAGAGCGGGGAACCAACATGGATTAAAAGATCTGAAGCAAAGACAAGTCCACATATTTCTTCTTAGTACCCTCACATTTTCCCCCAAAACTTTTAAGGAAAAACAAAAAGGATTTCCATAGTCAACATCTTTCAATCTATTGAGGAAGGCCACATAGCGTGAAGGGACAGAGTGCTCTGTAAGCAGGATGTGGCAGACAGACTCTAAATGGCCCCAATCATGTCCCCTCCTGGGAGTTACCCCTGTGTAGTCCCCTCCCCCTGAGGGAGGGTAGGACGAGACGTGCTTCTAACCAGGAGAACACAGCAAGGTGATGGGCTGTCTGTGACTACGTTACGTAAGATTGCAACTTCTGTTTTGCTGGCTGTAATGAAGCAAGTGGCTGTATGGGGGAGCCCCCTTTGGCCTTCAGCCAGCAGTTGGTTAAGAACTGAGGGAGGCTTCTAGCCAACAGCCAGCAAGAAACTGAGGCCCTGAGTCCAACTGGTCCAGAGAATGGAAGCCTGACAATAACCCCACGAGTTTGGAAGCAGATCTTTCTTTGGTTAAGCTTTCAGATGAGACCACAGCCCTGGCCGACACCTTGATTGCAGCCTCATAAGAGCCCCTAAAGCTGAGGACCCAGGTGAGGTGCATAGGGGTCGCCGTGAGACAATAAGTGTGAGTTGTTTCAAGCTGGTGAGTTAATGGGAATTTGTTACACAGTAATAGATAACGAACAGAAAGGGCATGGTCCATGTTTGGGGAACAAGCATCATTACCTGGATTCAGAGCACCTAAAATAATTTACCAAAAACAACATTTATTTTGAAAGAAGGGAAACATTCTGCTCGAATGGCCCGATTTTATCCAACGCAAGGAAGGTGGTCATCATTTCAACATCTGGTTGAGCCACGAGCTCTGTACTGAATAGGCTTTCTTGAGACAAAGCTGTCTGGTGCTGGCTCAGAAAAACATTGTATTAAACCAAAATAATTTTTTTTCAACTGTAGCTACTCCCTTAAAAATCATAAAACATGCTTTTGTGCCCAAATAGGCCCTTCTTTCTCCATCCTCTCTTGTTTCCTTTTTTTCCTCTAAACAGGGGATATGAATAATACAGAATTCAATACTCTGGTGATTGTTTGCTTTTGTAAACTGTCCTCACCGCAGGCTCAAAATCACAGAAGAGAACCACATCTTGCTGAGCTTGAAGTGCTGTTTGCAAGGCTGAGAGAGAAGCGTTTACATTTATTATTTTTTAAGGGACTTAGCTTTCCCAAATCAGAGCTATCCTTCCAGGTGAGTGTAACCCAGGGCTAAAATAAAACACCAATCAGACCTTATTTAAATAATTTTAACCCCAGATATATTCATGCAGTTGGGAGTGAAAACAATTGGCAGTTTTTAAGTAATAAAGAGAGAGCCTTTTTCAAAATATGCAATTTGAACTTTGTTTCTTTCCATCAAAAGTTCAGAAGACATCTAAACCCTTCCTCTTGATTTAGGTGAGTAAAATAGTAATCCTGTAAAATATGAACAAAGTTCCCTCATTTGCATGGATCTGCACAGCAGTAAAGAACATAACTGATGTCAACCAAAGCAACCTCTTTTATCATCATCTCTGCTCATTTATGTTCCAGTGAAATAAGACTCAAGATTCTGAGAGATTTTAAAGTATATCTTTGACATCATTCACTATGACATGCATTTTATGATTTTGAAGTTGGTAATACCCTTTTCATGGGCCCAGGTGCTGGGCTCTCCACCAGAGCTGCGAGAAGAGTGCACAGTTTTGTAAATCAAAAAAAAAAGGCAAAACCCTGTGAGGCAACGGCAGTAGAGACAGCAGTGGCCCCCGGGAAAACACTTTACATGACAAGGAAAATTTAAGAAGAAAAGCACACCAGGGGATGCTTTTTCATTCAGCAAAAGACATCTCTTTATTTTAAAAAATCATCATTAAATAATAAATTGCCTAATTATAGAAAATGTAATTCCATTCATAAAATGTCTGTCTATGCACTGCTTTTCAAAAGCACTCTATTGCTTCATGAGAGGTACTTTGATGTTTAAAGAAGCTTTCACTAAGAAATAAGCTAAGGATTAAATGTCTTGCATTAAAATAACATAATAAAACTCAAAATTGCACTTGATGATTATGCATCATTCCTATTTAATTTAATAGGACTTGCAGATGATCTTGTGTTGTGGAACATTTCAAATTCAGCACATGAGAATCAATCTAGAATTTGCTTATTTTTTACTGAAAAGCATGATTTTCTCTGGTTTTGTGTTGGCTTACATCTGGATTTAATAAATATGATTAAATAAATTCTTCATCAGGCAAAGGTAAAGTGTATCAAAGAGGACATTTAACTGAGCAGTCAGCTTGAATCCCAGCTAGCGGGTATCAGCAACTCTTTGACTATCTTAGAAAAAGACAAGTACGGAGGAAAGGCTCATTCATCTCATTAAGAGAGGAAATTTCATTACAAAAATTTTTCAGTTTGATAACTATGAAAATCTGTGTTTGTGTTTTGATTCGTTGTGTACTACTAATAATTGTAGTTATAAGTCAATCCAGAAGACATTGTTTAACACTTAGAAATTTATGGTACCAGAAAATTTTGGGAAAAAATATTAATTTTAATTTTTTTACAATAATTGATCAATGAAAGACTGTACAGCATAAAATTATTACATTCGGATAAAACTCTGTGGAAATATAAATAAGAATTCAAAAGGAATGAGGCTCTATGTAAACTTTCCCTCTGTAAAATAGAACTTGCTCATGTATTTTTTTTTTCATGAGGAAGATCAGCCCTGAGCTAACATCTGATGCTAAGCCTCCTCTTTTTTTGCTTGAGGAAGATTGGCCCTGGGCTAACATCCGTGCCCATCTTCCTCTACTTTATATGGGACGCCGCCACTGTCTGGCTTGACAAGTGGTGCATCGGTGCGCACCCGGGATCCCAACCTGCGAACCCCGGGCCACCTAAGCGGAGCACGTGCACTTCACTGCTTGGGCCACCAGGCCAGCCCCATGTATTTTTAAACGGATGATGGTGGGTATCAAACTGCTAGTGTATTTAGATTTCATTGGTAACATTTAAAAGAATGGTGTAACAGTTTCATTTTAAAATGTCAACATTTACAATATGCTGGAAATTACATCTTTTATAGGTACTTATAATAAATTTTAGCTGTCAATTTGAAAGTATGTGAGAGAGTGCATAGTATTATGAGCCTTTCTTCTGGTATAAACAAGCAAAATGTCTGACGCTCACTAGTCTCGTGAGTGATTTAAAGTGTGTTGTTATAATAAACATCCTGGGGTGACATCAGCAAAAATGGTGGAATAAAGACCTCAAAAAACCCTCTTCTCTGTGAAAGCAAGCAAACACTGGCACAAATGATCAGAATCAACATTATCAGAGCCCTGGAAATCAACCAAAGGCTTGCAGCAATCTGGGGAGCTTTCACTGAAGAAAAACGGCTGAATCTAAAGAACATATAGCCTTGTGGCAATTTCCTTGTCCTAGAACAATTTCCACTCTCAAGCCACACGCTGGCCTCAGAAACTAACAACCTGCATTCACAGTGAGCACCAGCAACCTGGCAGCCACTGGAGTGAGTAACCAGAGCCAGAGCTCAATCTAAGCCTCATTCATAGAGAACTGTCGTTATTTGACCTGTCTGAGGCTTCTCTGAAAGACCCTACTTACAAATTGTCTCCATTTGACCTGGCTGGGTGCTCAGCTGGTGTGAAAACCCTTTTCCCCAGGGGCACTTGTTCAAAATAATTACAGACAACTTTTTAACTTCACAGCGGCCTGAGGCAGTGGGTAACAGCTGGGGCAAACAATAGGCTGACCAGACAGCGTAGAAGGAGAAAGCAGGCAATGAGACACCCACAGGGACTTTACAGAGCTCTGACATTCCTGGGAATCCAGGAGGCCAGGTGCATGCCCAGGGCTGTGTGCATGCACAGGAAAGACATGAGAAGGCCCTAAGCTCTCACCCCTGGCTGACCTTGAGGCTCTGAACAAGCTGGAAGTGAAGGCTAAGGCAGAGTGGTCAACTGCCTGGCTCATTATCGTGTCCCAGCACACATACAGAACTCTTCAGCAAAACATGGGAGACTTATTGGTTCCAGGTCCAATCACTCTCTGACCACTAAGCTAACCAATCAGAGACTTCAGGGGCCACACACAACAAACAAAACAGACTTTGCAGAATTAGTTCAGAAATGTCACTAAAAAGGCAAACAACAGCTGCTACCACTACAGAAAAAGCAATGACAGCAGACCCTGGGGAGAGGGGGAATCTGATCCCAGTGCTTCCACATTGCATTATTCAAAATGTCAGTTTTCAAGAAAAAAACTATAAGGCATGCGAGGAAACAAGAAAATATGGCCCATACACAGGGAAAAAAGCAATTAGTAGAAACTCCCTGAGGAAGCCCACTTGATCAACTTAGTAGCCAAAGACCTTAAATCAGGTATTTTAAGTATATTCAAAGAAATAAAGAACACCATGCCTAAAGAACTAGAGGAAAGTATGGAATAATGTCTCACCAAATAGAAAATATCAATAAGGAGACTGAAATTATAAGTGTATTTTTTAAAACCTTCAAATAGAAATTTGGGGTTGAAAAGCACAATAACTGAAATGAAAAGTAACAAACACCCTGCATAAAATCCTCCCAACTTATTGTCACTTTGCCTCAACCTTCACCACTGAAAATACATTTATTGTTATATATTCCCTTTTTTTTTCTTGCTGAAGAAGAGTCACCCTGAGCTAACATCCACGCCAATCTTCTTCTATTTTTTAGTATGCGGGCTGTCAGCACAGTATGGCCACTGACAGAGCAGTGTAGGTCTGCACCCGGGAACCAAACTCAGGCTGCCGAAGCGGAGCATGCTGAACTTAACCACTAGGCCACCGGGCTGACCCTACACTTACTTTCTTTTAAGTGTAAACATCCTCAGAACTTTCAGCTACCCATCAATGCTGCCAGTCTTCTTGTGAGTTAGCTCCCTGTGACCGACAGAGACTGGCTCCTGGAGCTCAGGGTCGTGGCTGGCGGGGTGTGGAGGAGAGCGAAGGGACACTCGCAGCCAGCTCTAGGCACTCACTCAGCACTGACATGTGAATGCCTTGCACTAGGGCTCTTGGTTTTGAAAGTTTAGCCATAACTGGCTCATCTCACGCCTCATGTCTCATGCTAGGGAAAGGAAGGCACATAATGAAAATCTGCAGACAATAGTAAATTGACCTGTAAACTGGGAAATAATCACAAGGAATCACCACTGTAGCATGATGGAGAAGGAACAAGTTCAACAGAAATTGTTGTAACTAGATCCTGAGAACTCAAGCTTAACTCCATCAGTGTAAAGTAAACACGAGGAGAACAAACATCCGTACTGTGTTCTTTCTCAAACATACAGTAAAACAAATATTTAAAGGTCTCAGTTGCACGTGCTATACACAGCAGGGAAAGGTAGGCTCAGGTTAGAGATCCAAGAGGAGGAAAAGGGTATCTCAGGAGCTGCCCACCTTCTTCCTTCCCCCGCCCCTTAAGGTGTCTGAGCATTACAGGCCAAGAGAGCAGAAGAAAGCCAGAAAATGTTTTCATGGACAAAAGCCAAAGTCGAGCCCTGGGGACAGCTTATTTAGGCATGATAAGTGATTATCTGTGGTCTGATCTGGCTTCACTGTTGAAAACCTCTCGCTCAAAGACATGAGAGTGAAGAAGTTAAATGTTGGGCCCAACTCTGCTGTTTGTTAGCTCTGTGACGTAGGCAGGCTATTTAATGTTTCTGGGCCTCTATTTTCCCATCTGTAAAATAGGAATAATAACACCTGCCTCCTATGGTACTTATAAACTAAGAACTTAAATGATATGTCATTTAAAAGGAACTCAGACCAGGGCCTGACATAAAATACATGCTCAAGGATTGGTAACTGTTATTACTGTTATAAAATGGCATCTCCATTAGTTCTGCCTGAGGGCCTGAAATACAACACTGGAGAGCTGTTCTGGGGCTGAGGCATCTGTCTCAATAATTTCTTTTAAAATGTAAATAAGTTTAGGAGGTGATAATATTTCTAGACAGTTTCAGTGAGCAATACCTTGGTCTTGTTAATAGCTGGAAATTTGATCTCTAATTATTCAGTTAAAAACTGAGCTCTGGAAAAATTAAATATGAGGCGAATACATTTTTATTAGGGGAAGTTTGTTTGAGCATCAGTAGCTACCTTAGGGGAGATGGCACCTGGTTGTGATTCCTTGAACAGTCAGGGACAAGTGTGGGAATACTGGGATACAGGAGTGGGACAGGGATGGAAATGGAGCACCGTGCTGGGAGAAGGGGGAGCACACTACAGAGATGAATCCCTCTGTGGCTCTGGAAGCCCAAGGTCATTTGGAACAAGCCTTGATACGACGAAACTTGGGTTTAATAAAATTGAAGATTCACAGAACCATGAGTCTAAGGGGTGCAAAAAATTACACAAAGAGGGTGGTCAAGGTCCCAGAAGAAGGAACTAGAACAACAGCCACTTCTCAGAGAACTGACTGGAGTCAGCAGAAAACAGCCTGAGGGTGAACTGTGACTATTTGTGGTCTGTGACTCAATTGTACCATCTGGACTTCAGCCAGGTCCTGAAATCCACAGACAGACTCAAGCTTCAGCACTTGACCCAGGTTGAACTCCATAGTAACTACCCAATGTTGAACTGAGAAGCCCAAGAGCTGTGTGAACAAATCAATTTTCCCTGGTCAAATCTCATGGCTTTGCCCTTGCGAGTCTGAGGCTTTGGGGGGAGACATTGTCCTCACTGGGGCTTCTGTCACCATACACCCATACACAATAAGTCCTCGAGTCATGCTTTGATGGTCACTCTGAAAGCCCCATCCAGACAGCCTAATTTCTGCATGGTGTCAGGACTTCCTGGCTTGACCAGCAGTAAATTTGGGTTAACATTAATACATCTCAGAGTCTCTCTACATGGAAATATCAAGGGTGGCAACTGCCACCCTTAATAGAGATGTGTCCTAACAGGTTTTGAAAGTTTCATATCACCACTACTTAAAATATATTAGAGCACAGCCATTCCTGAGAAGCAACTCCCTTTCTTGAGTCACTCAGCATTAGGCATTGCCCCTTATCCAGCTGACTCTCTTGCAGGAATAAATGGAGTGAGCTAAAAGCACAAACTGTGAGAAAAGAGCAAAGAAGAGGCTGGGAGTATTGGAAAGCAGCAGGAAGATGAAAACCTTTTTGAGCAGAGCCATTTCTCACAGCTACAGCCCGTGGCTTTTGTTTTTCTCCATTTGAAAAGTCTTTCAAAGCAAAGGGCCATTGACACACACACCAGGAATCCAACTTGACTATATCATGTGCTCCACCCCATAAACCTGCAGATCTTCTGTATGATTCCTACAAACACTTCATAATATTTAAAATGTTTCAACAATTGCTTTCAAACAGGTAAAAGCAGTTGAGCTGTTTGGGCATTTTCCACCTCATTGCTGTGTAAGATCTAGTGGAAAAAGTGAATACCCAAACAAGTTACCCTGGAATGTTCAAATGTTGACTGTAAGTTACACATTTGTGTATATTCAATGTATCTATGTTGTTTATATGGATACATTGTATATATTAAAATGTAAATACCTGTCAGTCTACATAACTAAAAATGTAGCAACCAGGATGGCAAGGCCACGTAAAATTGCCTGTCTTTTGGCAGATTTTCACTGGGTTTCATTATTTACAATGATTGAACTAGACAACTGTGGTGTTGGCTGTGAATGGTAATCTGTGACTATCTGTCATCTTAAGGAAGCTCAAAAAAACATATTATGGCAAAAACAGAACACAACCAAAAATCACTAAGATGAATTTATAACTGTAGCTGAGATATAGACACAAATTGTAACTTAGAGATGACTAAAACCAGTGTTCACTATTGATCATTATGTCCCAATAATTTGCTTGACATTTATCAGTCAAAGCTAATGAACTAGCACTGTGTGACCAGGAATTGTGGAAAATTCAATGGCTGAACATCAGGGTCCTGGGTTTTGCCAGTTTCAACACGACCAGCCATGCAAACCCAGCAAAGCTCTCCTCTGTGCAGTGTTTGAGCTGGATAATGTTAGTTACGTTTTCACAACCCAAATAAGATAGCTTAAAATAATTCCTAAACAATTATATTTAAAAACAAAAGACAAAAAGTAAAACCACAGGACTGTGGTTTTCAAACTGTGCCCTGAGTTGGGTATAAGATCACAGGACTAGGGTTCCCAACACTTTCCTGCTTTCCCAAGTCTCATGTTCTGAGCTTTTCAATACGACTTTGTCTAAAAACAGAGGTGCAACTCTAAAAATTAAACTGAAACCTCTGTTCTAGATATCTGGCAACTACGTCTTTTGTGTGTGATCAGATTTACTGCCTCACTCTGTGCTTTCTTTTCCATAGGAAGATGAACTTCAGCATAAATAGTACAAATAGAGCAATGACAGAAATTGAAATTCAGGAAACTGGAGGGAACATCCATCTGCTCTTTGTTAGCAAAAATTTAGGAAAATCACCAGAAAGGAAAGGGGACTGCTATAAAAATCGTCGTCTTTTCCTCCTGTAAGTATGACAGGTTGGGAAGCAGGGCTCTGAGAGACCTCAGCACCTGGCCATGGATGAACCTCTTTCCCTCCTCTTTATCCAGTGAGAGAGTAACAGCCCCAGAGAAGCTGTACGTGACTCAGAGGATGTCAGTGTGCGTCACCTGGATGGCTGTGGCATGGCAGAATCATTTCAGCTGTCAGAGTGACAGCTGAAGGTGACAGTGGAGGTGAACAAATGACCAATCTGGCCATTGTCTAGTGTCAACTATGAACACTGTCAAAATGAACAGAGCTCCGTCCAATTCATGTGGCTGTAAGCCTCCAGGAGCCCAATAGTTCATAAACCAGTGCTTGTTGGCCTCTGTATATGCTAGATTTCCTTAAACTGGTTTGATCAGGAGTCTGAGCAGAAACAAGCAATGACTTCAATGTGTAATAAGTCATTAACTGAATAACTCCCAAGTGAGGAAACAAAGATGGTTGGTGCAGCATCAGAGAATAATTCTTCAACACCATTTTTCTTAATGCTGTCAGACGTCTCTCTCCCTGTCTATCCAGCAGACCAATTGGTTAGTACAAGTGACCAGCACTAGTGTCAGCTACTGCCACCTCTGTCCACCATGCTTCAAATGTTCTTTTCTCTCCTAATGTCTGGACATTGACACTTATGGCAACATTGGAAGCCAAGAGTTGAAGGTGGCAGACTGCCCATCAGCTTGGTCCTTGAACTCATTAACTGCATATAAAAGACTCCCCGTTTCCTGATGGTTAGGAATCCGCTCAGTTATCTGTTTTTTAGTTAAAAATCTGGGCTATTTTTTTGAAGGTTAACACTGAAGGCGATTTGAGAAATCATCTTATGCAGCAGGAGACTATTAACATAATAAACACATTCTATCTATATCAAGGTCATTTTACGAAAATACATTGCCCTAATCTTGTTTAAAAGTTATGAATTTAGAATTTGATGATTCTGCCCCTAAGTGTAAATCTCTTCCTCAGCCCCAAAGCAAGTTCTAGTCTGAGAATTTGGGAGCATTCTTTTTTTTTCCCCCCTTTTATCCAGAATGTGGTACAACTCTCTTTCAGGCCAATATGTCCCTAAAGAGAAGAGCCTTCTTTGTGGTTCACTTGGCTTTAGTTGATTGTGTGGGGGAAGAGGGAGAATCCCCCTCTGCCCTTTCCCTTAAGGTTCTTATGGCTGGCCAAATAATTAACAAGACAGGTTAGCAGGAGAAAATAATACCAAGTTTAATATGTATACATGGGAGAAACCAGGGACACTGCATTTCTCGACACAATAGCAGAAATTCTCGTCTTAAATACCATCTTCAGCTAAGGACAAAGGAGGATGTTGGAGGTGGGGGGAGTCAGTTACAGGAGATTACCACTAAAGCACAGTAAACAAGAGTAAGGTTATTATGCAGATTTAAGGCCTCACTTTCCACAGTGATAAGTTTCTAGAAAAGAGGTCATCCCCCCTCTTCCCAATACAGAGAGGGAGATACCTTTACAAATGGAGATTTCCCTTATAAATGTAAATGTTTGTCTGGCCATCCAGAGAATGTGGCCAGAGAGACAGAACTTTCGATAAGATGGGCTTGTTGGTGCCTTTTCTATTGTAATATCTATTTTACCTTATATTACAGCCATCAGATAGAAGATCTATTCCAGGAAGGAGTTACTATGTCAAATTCTTTAGGTAGTTAGTGGGGGAGGTCAAATGTCCGTCAGAGAAAACAATCAAGGTAAAAAGATATATTTCAGGGTGGCCAAATCTTCATCTCCCACAATTGCTTCAGGTTTTTTCGGGCAGCCTTGCATGTTCTGTTAATTTGGCCTGATGCATCTTGAGGCAATAGAGCATTTTCAAACTTAAAAACATAAATGCAAGAAAAAGGAAAAATATAGAGAGAAGAGGAAGGTTCATGTCTGGACTCCACAGAAATAGTCAATTGCTTTCAGTTGTGGGCAGAAGTGTTGGGTAACCCATAGGAATTTTCACTAGGAGGCTGGAAACAAGAGTGGGCTGCATAAATAGTTCAGGATAATAACCAATACACAATTATCTTTTAAAAGAAATGTTGATCCTGAGCAAGATCCTCCTCTATAGTCTTTTAGTGAAACCTTTAAACGTCCTCCTTTTATCTTTCCATTGCAAACATCAGAACTTCTACTTATTTATAGTGGAGTTTTTCTTATTCTGGAAGGTCTCAAGTCATCTCAGAGCAAAAATTTCACACAGTACAATTCCTTACATCACCTGTAAGTTACAATATACCGTAGAGATAGGTTTCTCTCAATAATCCTGATGCAGGCAATTTTCCCTTCAGCATCCAGACAGGTTTCTGCTTCCTGAGTTGGGAACCAGTTTGGCTTGTGTTTAGGGGTTATGTTGCACATTCTTAAAAATTATCTTTGAATACATGACTATAACCAGCCCAACAAGTTACCTTATGGGGGAAAACAGATAACCTGGTACAAACAGATTATCGCCTCCCACATTGTTCTTCCTTGGGCACATACACATTTTGTTTGCTTGTTGTTTTTGCTGTGCAGAAAGTTGAATGCACAAAAGTTGGATGCATGTATGATATGACTCCACTGTATACCTTACGAAGTACTTGCACCTACATGACCTCGTGATACCCTCACTGAGTGACTGCACTGTGGGCCCGCAGTGGCTGAGGGGAAGTGTGTAGAGGAGAAGAGAAGGCTGAGAAGACCACCCAGGCTTGCAGGAGGGCAGCAGAAAAGGACAAACCAGAGAAAAGAAGAGGTGCCCACAGAGGAGACAGAAGAAGAGCTGCCAGAGAGGCAGAGGGGAAAAGAAGAGAGAGCAGAGTCCCAGAACCCAAAAGAAGGGAGCGTTGAAGGAGATGTACACCAACACCAGACGCTGAAGGGAAGTCGGCCGTGACAAAGTCTAAAGGAGCCATGGAGGGTCGCCTTCTCTCTCTTGGGAGCCACAGGCCCATTTTCCTCCTTTTCTCTTGTTTAAAGTTCTTAAGGAAACACTTACATCTACTGCGGCAATAAGACATGAAATCTACATCATTTAAAGTTCAAGAGGGCCAAGGGAAAGAAAAAAATGGTAAATTTAAGAGTTATTTTTAATTCATTTCTTGTTATTAGTACATAAACACGCTCTGGCTGCTGTTTTAATGACTGAACTACGAGAGTGTCAGGTACTCTTGCCAGTATATCTACTGAACGTGGTCCAGGCATTTCTGGCCTGTGGCTTGCCTGCCTGTCTCTGGTCCTCAGAGAACTCTCTTCATTTCTTGCCTTTTAGAGAAATTAATCTTTTTTGTTGCTTTTGGAAAACAACAGGAATGCAAAAAACAAAGATAACCACAGCAGCTCTAATGGTTTTTTCCAAAAGAATCATTAAGAAGCTACACATAATTTTTATTTTCCTGACTATCTTTCTACATTGTCTTGGATGAATGTGTTGACTTGGATCCTCCATGAGGAAGGACTAAGAATGTGTGCTTTGCGATTCAGCATCAAGCTTCACGTCTGGGACACAGAACATGAGTTACTCAGCAAACAGTGGTGGGGGGCTCTCTGCAGAGATGGGGATCCACGTGGGCTGTCTACAAAGCAGACAAAACAATGGTTACACCTTCTGCTCAGAGCGTTTCAAGTCTGAATCCAGTCCCTGTGACACATACAAACCACCCGTGTCAGGAATCCTGTCCCTGGGACACATACAAACCATCCGCATCAAGAGTCCCATCCCCGGGACATGTACACACCACCAGTCTGTGTCAAGCTATGAGAAGCATTAGCCAAACAGGGATTACAAGTTAATTTTCCTCTACCTTGTTAGAACTCATTTTTAAAGGTTTAAAAGATATTTTAATATAAAAAAATGCCTGTGATTTCACTATTGAGTGAAAAAAGTATTTTCACTAAGTATCTAGTTAATAATGATGATGATAATTAAAAATAATAAAAGATATTGAACATTTACTGTACACCAGATATTGTCTTAAACACTGGATTGTCTCACTGTTCCCCTCACAACAACCCTAAGAGACAGATACGTTATTGTCCTCTTGGTACAGATGTGGAAATGAGGCACAGAGAGGTTAGGGAATTTGTTGGGAGTCACACAGCTTCTATATCAAAGAACCTTTTCATATCCTTCTCTGAAATCATTCTTCAAGTCAATCAGTAAAAATAATGACTATCAATTGTTCATTGCTTACTATGTGCCAGACACCATGCTAGATGCTTTAAATACATTCATGTTCTCATTTAAACCTCACAACTTCATAAGAGGTGTTAGTGCTTCCATTTTACAGATAAGAAACAGAGGTTCGAAAAGTTAAGTAACTTGCTAGGCAACTAATACGTGCAAAACCAGGATTTCAAGTTAGATCTTCATGACCAGAAAATCCAGGTTATTTCTTCTATGCTACATCTGTCTACTGAATGCACCCCCCAGGAGCTAACAGGCAACATTAGAGAAGGAGGAAATGGACCTGAGAACTTGTGCATCTCATTCGGGACAACAAGCAGCTGTCCTAATAAGTTGAGGTTCTGTTTATAGTCACAAACATTTTTATATGGGATAAAAACTGCTCAAACTCCCAAAATCAGAGTTATAGGAACAGAAGGTAAACAGGCCAGTTGTCTGACTGCCTTTCCCCTCGCCTCCCACAGCTTTTCTTCCTGAGTGGTCCCAGCAAGAGGGGTCAGAAGGGGCTGTGTCATCTCTGCACCTCCCGGCCAGGTTTCCTCCAATTTTTCTTCCACCCTCTGTGCTGGACCAGCTGATCACAGTATGACACTGACAGTTCCAGGATGCTCCTTGAGCTCTTTCTGCCTTGCCTTTGGATGCACATGCTCCTGCTGTCCTTCCCTTAAAAGGGCTCTCCTGGTATCAGAGGGTGTATGCTCTCTGGGCGTATCCACACCATTGCTTTGAATTTCCCTTTAAAAACCAAATGGCTCTACAGTCTGAAAACCCATCCAGCAGGAGAGCTGGGATGCCTTCCTCTGCTTCTCTAGGAACCACCAGGGCTCCACCACTTCCATACGGAAGTCAGTTCTGCTCTTCAGAGCGTCCTTTTCTAGTTACAACTCATCAGGCACAAATGTCCATTCAAGGAATGGCTAAGCTACCCATTTTCAGATACACTGAATTCCCAAAGCATCACTTTTTTAGATTTCCAGTGAGAAAGTGAAAGCAATGCTTTCTGTCCCACCATGAAACTTCCCCCTCTCTCTCTCTATTTTTCTCTCTCAACACACACACACACACACACACACACACACACACTCCCTCACCACAGCTGCCATTGCTATCGACGTGCTGTAGCCTTCAGATATACGAAGAATAACTCCTCCCAAACGGTTGTGAGTTTCTACATTAAAAGATGGTGGGTGAACAGTGCAGGTGAGTTCCGGTGGTTCCACCAGCCCCACCCGAGAAACACGCTCCTGTTCATCCTCTCTCTTCTGCTGTCTCGTCTGCTCTGGTGAAGCAGAAGCGACAGAACTGTGATGATCCAAGACGTGCTGCCAACTACGTTCACTTCAATCCCTTCCTGTGGAGCTTCCTTGGACTGTAAAATCATGAATGGGTCAGAGCCTGGTGTGTCCTCAGTGATCGGAGAACAGAGGAAAACTTAGCCATCTGTGCACACAGAATAAAGGAAAGGCAAGCTGTTGGTTACCTGGGGTAGGAAGCAAAACACTCAGAGCAACAGAGAAAAGTCTCTGACCTGTTCTAGGAACTCAGTTGTAGGTCAGGAGTCAGCAAAGGTCACTGGCCCAATAAACAACCAAGAACTCGGGGGGGTGGGGGGAAACAGTTTAGCACAATTTTCCTCAGTCTTTTAACTCTATCACAAAAAAATTTGCCAGGAGCCCCACAATCTCTCTTGTCTTCTTTTTTACCCTAGCCTGGATATCTACTATTATTGTCCTGGTTTCTGGCCAATAGAAAATCTAGAAAGGTCGGGGAATGAGGAGAAAGGTTTAGGAGAATCTTTGCTTCAAGCAAGTTTCGGGTACACTCTAAAGGCTTAGAATTTTTTTCCCCCATAAGTGCAAATGGAAGAAAAAAGCTTTTATTTAGAATCAAGCATACCAAGGAATCTGCAAGAAACTGCCAGAAAGATATATAAAAATAACTGTCACTATTGACCTTCCTCGTTCCCTAAAACGGAAAGTTGGCAAAATGCATTTTTAATCTAAAGAGGTAATTTCTTATTTTTCTGTCTCGCAGCTCTGAATGTAAATAAAAGCAAGAGCACGTCAAATTTTAAATGTAGGTTTAAAAAGTGTTAAAAAAATAACTAATTTTTTTCAAGGTCAACCTGTATGGACACAGCAACAGCAGTTTCAAAGCAGGTTACGGACCCCTTTTTCTTCAGTGAATCCCACACAAATGGGTTCCCTGGGGTACCCTCTAAGCAGGAGGTGAAGGTTTTTCTCAGTTGATTAAACTAAATGGAGCTTCTCAGGGAAAATGGGGCTGCCAGAAAAACAATTTTCAGAAACTTGAATTTGTCTACAAATTAGTGAGAACACAGGTACAGCGAATAGATGCTCGGTAACAAAGCTCTCCTGCTGTCACAGAGGGCAGGTCCCCACGAGCTCAGCTCAGCCGTCCAGGGCGGCAGCTCCTTGTGCCTGAAACCACGTGGGCACCAGGCAGACGCCGCCCTGACTCCTACAGAAGTTACAAGTGAGAGCTGCCACAATCACAGATGCACCATCAGTTTTCGCTGGAGGAAAGTGGCCGAGCTTGGCCTGAGAGGCACCTCTGTCTCCAGCTGCCAGCCAAGGGCAGAAGGGACGTTCTGTTTCTGTGTCCCAGTTCATCTGCTCACAAGCAGCTGCTAGCCACCACCTAGCCCAGCTCTAGAGAATTCCTCACTCAGAGCCAGCCTGAGGGACCCTGGGAAGGCGCTGGTTCCAGGTTAGAAGGTTCGTGCTGAGATCTGCCCTTCTCAGGTGAGCAAGTTCCAGGTGCCCAGGAACCTCTGTGCCACCTTCCCATGGGCCACCTGCAACAGAGCTATGATAAGAAGGTCCTTTCTCCCAGGCTGGACTGGCATCCTTCTGGGTGTCGGATTGGTGGAGATGGAGAACAAGCTTGGCCTGGTGCCCTATGTCCCTCGTGTCACCCTCAGCTTGCTCCTTAGATTTGCCCAAGTTGTCACCTCACTGGGAGACCTTCAGAGGAGGGAGGTCAGCTGTCTGAACTTCCTTTGCTCTTGTTGGTTGTCTGCACTTTTGTGCATCTCAAGTCATCTCAGCTTTGTAAGGTGGGGGCATCAGTCTCCATTTAAAAGTCAGTCATCTTCAAAGCTCAGGTCAATTTTGAGTCTGGGGCCTGGGATGGCGTTTACTCCCTACTACTCTCTCCCCAGATGGGCTTCCCAGGGGTCAGAGGGCGTCAGCTGCTGAGACTCACCTGCTCAGGTTGCTTGGGCTCCTGCAGACAGCACAACAGAACCCCTGGCAGTGACTGTGTTATCCCATGAGGGCGCCCGGCAGAGCAGGAGGCAGGAGGGATCGAAACCTGTTTCATAAGAAAGCTACTTTCCTCCGGGTGTCTCCAAAGTGCCTTGGGTTATTTTTCTCCTTTGCTGTCTTTTTCCAATTTCCCTTTTTTACCTTGCCATTTTCCTTTACTTTTTTTCTCTCAGGTCTTTTTAATTCCCCCTTGTTGTTAGATATTATTTATTTTTAGATATTGCAACAAACTATTGCAATATATATTGGATTGGGGAAAGGGGGAGCCAGTGGTATGCAGAAGAGAGGCAAATAATCTAGGGTATTTCTATTTTTCACTGAATATTCTAGAGGTTGAGATTAATAATAGGCTAATGGAAAAAATATGTAATGGGAAACTTTAAATGCTAGATTCAGTGGAATTCTGCTTACCATGTGGAGCCTCAAGCTGAAGGATTGTTCTAGAACTCCAGTAACAGCTGAACCCAGAGGTGAAACTTGTCACAAGGCATTTGACTGTCCTCCAAGAACAAGAGAAGGTAGGTTCCTGGGAATGTGCATACTGGAGCCATTTCCATCCACGTGGAACTCACCTCCATCAATGTGGTCAGTTATTTCTCATGCTGAGCAAACCTTTGTGGCTTTCATGCATCTTTCCCTTGATTCTGCTGCCATACTGCTATTTACTTTAGGGAAATGTACAGAATTTTAATAAGAGCTACCTCATTTCATGCTCACTCATCAGTTGCTGCACTGGACATTTTACATTGCTTTTCTCATGACAGCCCAGGGTGGTAGGCGACACTATCCCCATTGTACAGATGAATAAACTAGGGCTCAGAGAACTTTAAGAACTTGCCTAAGTTGACACAGCTAAAAGGCAGATGAACCTGGATTTGAATTACTTCTGTCTGGACCCCACACCAATGACCTAATTTTTACAGCATCTTATCCACACAGTGATAGATTGGCCCTCCTTTCTTACCTGTGCCCCACACCATCCCCCTCCCAATGTGGAGGCTGATCAGAAGGTCCAAGCGCTTATTGCTGCAGAAGACAAGGAAGAGTCCCAGACTTTGTGGTGTGTGTTGCTCGACTTCTATGGTTACGTTGAATGTGTGACCAGCAAATCATCTTGTCCTCCTGCAAGAAAGGGCATACGTATGGAGACAAAGCGACCAGGCCCAGGAACAATTCCAAGAGACGTGTCAGAAGCAGGACAGCACTGGTTTGCTCAGGGATGTGCAAAGTTGTTGCCAAGTACCTTTCACAACTCTGAAATTTGGAGACATCCTTAGACAAGGTTTCTAGATCACTTTTCATATGGAGCTCACGATGAAGCCCTCTTGAGTGAAACAATTTTACTGGGTGAAAAGTGAAGCTACAACACTCTGCCACGAACACTGAGGGAGAAACATACGTGCTGTCTGCACAACACTCTACCAGGCAGCTCTTGGAAGAGTGGAAAGAGTGGGACCTTTGGAGATACAAGATCCAGGTTTGAGGTGTGTGAAGTTGAATATGTTGCTTAAACTCTCTGATCTCAATTTTCTCATATTTAAAAAAGAGATAATAGTTTCTCTCAGAGTTATCATATATTCCATGCAAAAAGCACCCAGCATATTCCTGGCATATAATATATTTTCTATAAATGTTGGAAAGAGGAAAAGAGCACTCCAGCATATTTGCAGTTGATTTCAGATCTATTCACTTCTGTCAGCTTGGGGTGGGTGTGTCACACTCACACTCTGTGTGAAGATTCATGTCCATCAAATGAAGTTTCTATAAGCAGAAAAACCTAAATGACTGCCACTCAAATCCTTCAGCATGGAGCCTAAGAATTATGATAGCTGGTTGTGCTATATTTGTTATTCTCATGAGCATAAAGCCTAAGAATTCTATCGTTTCAGAATATCCAGAGCAAATTGTCTCAAGATGCTAACTTTCTCAACTGTGAGTGTACGTAGGAACTATAGGTCATCAGTAATTAGCAAAGCTGTTTTCTCGGATATTTTTTCAATAAGTCACTTTACATTGGCCATGTCAGTGCTACTGTGCATTCTTTAAGACTACAGATCATCCAGTAGACCATGACAATCATGCCCAATGGCGAGGTGAGGTCTTTAAGAAGTATTCAAATCCAGTGCCTGCACTGAGTCAACTTTTAACCACTTTCCTGAGCAGAAGTATTTGTAATACTTGATTTACTTAACTGAACTTGAGTAATGGTATGGCAAAGACTCATCCAGTACCTATTAAAGGGTCTGGAGTACAGTAAATAATACTTTTGAATAAATGAATGAGTAAATGAATGTATGGACATCTCAAGTTAAGTACTTTCTGTTCAGAATTCAGGTTGCTCTGGAATTTTCCAATGCTTTATGAAGCCCCTCATTACTAGTGTTTCAACAGCACCATATTTTGAAAACGTCTGAATCATGGGATCAATAGATGATAAATTTTAAAAACCTTTTGGGAAATCCTTTGTAATTCAAGTATATCAAGTTGCCTGAACATAAAGAGGCCAAAAAAAAAAAAATCAGAATTTACAATGTTTCTATTCCACCCAAAAATGATTTCTTCAATCTGTGATAAGCCTGCCCATCAGAATAACATGTTTCCCTAAGTCTTCTGAATTGTTCTATATTTTTCTTCCATAAAAATATCATGGTAATATTAATCTAGTAATAATGATTATCATTAAAATGCAATTCTTTTTTAGAGACATTGGGCTGGTGCTGTGAGAATAAAAAAATATTGGTTCTTAAGTGGGTCCTGGTCCCAGTGGGAAATTAAAATTAACCTTATGCAAGAATTTAAATCAATGTTGAAGAGCTACGCAAGAGAAAGAATTTTTTGGTTGACCTTGACTCCTCAAAGTGATTCTGAGTACAGCTATTTCCATCTCTAAACTCTGGATACAGCAGTATCAGGTTAGCATCAGGCTTTTAAAAAAAATGATTCAGAGCATGGTTCTTATTCTACCATAGGTTATTCAAGAAATTTTTATGGACAGGAAATACACGAGAGCTGCCACTATTTCAGTACATCACATGACTCATATAGGCAGAAATCGTCATTCAAAATGCAAAAGATGTCTTAAAGTTGACTGCTGGAGAATATTGGCCAAAAAGACATTCCTTTTTCCTCATTTCTAACTACTACTCTATATTCATTCGATGGAATCATTTATGGAATGATGCCTCAGCTTTTGTCTGGATTGCTTTCTTCCAAATTTAGTTGTGACAACTAAGACCTGTCTTGGATAGTGCACCATGTACACCAATAGTCCCAGATCTTGATGCATGAACCTGTGTCTTGTTGACTCCATGAGAATCACCTATGGAGTTTATTAAAATACAGATTTCTAGGCTCCAACCCCAGAGATTCTAGTTTATCTTCCTGTGTGATTCTGATGAGCCGGCCCATTTCTGGACCATTGGTCTACAACTCACTCTCTACTCTTCTAGGAACTGGGAGGTGGATCAAGGTGAAATTCTGACACTATAATTGGGCTCATGGGATCTGAGTCATACAAAGTCCAGAGTGTAGCTGACTCTGGCGAGATTTCTTCACGTCCTCTAACTCTGGGGGCAGCTGAAACTCTGTTAAGCATATTCTCCAGAGATCTCTGGTCATGATGTGTAGCTGTTCCTCTGAGGAAACATGGAGGAAATACATCACTTCTCAAGCTACAGAAATAGTATTGCTTGCAACTCCTGCAGGTACAATGGATACACAGCCTCTCAGAAAGTCACTTTTCCCTTCCTCATGGAATGTTTACATCAGCTAGTGGGGAAGAAATATTACATATATGTATGAGGAAGAAATATTACATATATTACAAAGGTATGAGATGGTGCAATGGGGAAGCTTGGAGCTTCTTAATAAGTTGGGCAGAAGACAATTACCTCAAAAAGGGTCTATACTCCAAAAACAGAAGACTGTCTTATTGAAGTTCTGCTCATTACTTGTCAGACTTGTTTTGGTATATTTTGTCATTATTAAACTTAATATGATGTTAACAGATAAAATTAAGCCATTTACCCTCTTTTTCACTGCCCTTCTGGAAAAGATCAGTTTGACTCAGAGTCAAAGACTCTTTAGCCTGATGATGATTTTCCTGAAGGTAGAATATTCATACACAATTGTTTGCTACATCCAGCACAAAAGAAGTGCCTAATTCCAAGGAGTTTACTATATTAAGAAAAATATATCTTAAATATTGAATTTAGTGTGAGAGCCAGAATCAGAATAGTTTCAAGCTGGAAAAATCTATATACCTGAATTGTATTATTCTATATGCAATAAAAGACTGAAAGCCAGAGTTTGCCTTGGATGTCTCTCACCATCTTCTGGTTGTAATCAGCCTCCATTTCAGTTGGTTTTTGTTCCTTGCCTCTCTGAGGTTATTCCTCTGGGACAGGCCAGCAAGTGAGGATCAGCCACACTCCCTTACTAAAATGGTCTATTTCAGTTGTATTCACGCCAGCAAAAAATTGCACAATGTTCACCTCTTCAATCATAACTTGACCTTTCATTTTCCTCCCTCTGGCAGCCCCAAACTTACTTTATTTGAAGCTATTTGCCAAAGAGATGGAATCTCCTGCCTCTGGTTCTCAGTAAAAGAGGCAGTGGTGGTTGTGCTTATGGTATCAAGATTTCCTGCATCTCAGATCTGAGCCCCATCCCACTGCCTCCCAAACTGCTGCCCAATAGCATTCCAGTCTTCACCTATTCCTCTCCCCATCTGGTTCTCCTCAGCCTCAGATCTGGCTTGTTCATAGAATTCTTCCTGTGTGGCTACCACTGACTCAGCCTACACTCCCCTCCCTCTTTCTCAACAATCAAAAAATATGTATATAGGGGCCCGCCTGGTGGCATAGTGGTTAAGTTCCTGCACTATGCTTTGGTGGCCCAGGGTTCGCAGGTTTGCATCACGGGTGCGGACTGACGCATTGTTCATCAAGCCATGCTTTGGCGGCATCCCACATAGAAAATAGAGGAAGATGGGCACAGATGTTAGCTCAGAGCCAATCTTCCTCACCAAAAAAAACCCCAAAAAACAATGTATATAAACGGTCCATACACAGAATTGTCTCCCCTTGTTGAAGGAGCTTTCTGTCTACTTGGGAATGCAAGGAAATGTACGTGAAATAACTAGAGAATCACTAAATGCTAAAACTGTCAGATCTGAAGGTTCAGACGCAGAAGCAATCGAGACAAGCTGGAATATCTGGATGAGGGTCCTGGAGACAGGGTGGCTTGAGGTGAGAAAAGTCCATGGAGAAGGCAGCACTCCAAGTGAAGACTCAGCACAACCCTCCTTGAGACGACTCTTCTTCAGGGTCTCTTGCTCCTGCTCGGGGGACAGGGAGACTCCTGGGGCACAAGGATCCTGTGTGCCCTTAACCATGAAAGTTCAACTGTCTTGTGTCTCTTCTTTAAAGACTCTGTCATCAACTAGGCTAATTTATTTGCCTTTCAGTAAAAGAAGTCAAGGCCTAAAGAAGACATTTTCTTAGAGTATTTCCCAGTGAGGAAAAGTCAGGGAGAAGAGCCAAGGTCCCAAAGCAGCACCCAAGCCAAAACCTCTTGAAATTGATGTCCGGTCTTTAAAGTTAGTGACAAATGCACTTGCTCTGTTGCCCTTCCCCTGGGTGGCTGTCCATTCACCCTGCTTCCCCTTCGTTCAAGTCTTGGCTCAAATGCCACCTTCTCAGAGTGGCTCCCTCATTGGCCTTCCTGAAGGCGACCGCCCCCATGGGCAGCCCCTATGCCTGCGTTATTTCCTTCTAAGCGCTCATGCTCCCTACTGTGTCGATCACTCCCCACGCTGTTTGCAAACTCCACGTAGGACTGGAGCTGCTACTTGCACAAAGTAGACACTCAACAAATATTTGTTAAATATTTTTATTTTACTCTATGGTATGTATGGCTTTCTTTTTAACTAAAGATATTAACTTTTTAGCAGTGATTTTTAAATTTTTTCCAAGATACATCTGAATAAAGTGGACGCTCCCTGAACATCCGTCTGTTGGTCCTGTTATGTCTCTGTTGGACTCTCCTGAACTGCCAGGACTGCTCAGGCCCATCTTTGAAGCCCAGCTTTAAACCCAAGGGGTAAGTTCTGTGGAGGTTCTGGGGGGCGTTTGGGGGAACTGCCGTGCTGGACACTACCGTACCATCCGGAGCAGAAGTGAAGCGAGCACCCACCTCCATCGCTCTGCTTCTTCCATCTTCCTCCTCTGTCCACATGTGGGTTTCCCATCAGCCAGGGTTGACTTCAGATTTTGCAGACAAACTCTGAAATGGAACACGGCTGAGGACTCCGTTTACGTCACGAAGTCTCATCACAACCAGTCTAGGAGGTTTCTCTGACACTGACATCACCTTTGCTCTCAGCATCTGCCACGTTAGGAGACACATGAGAGCCTCCACATCCAAAACACTGAAATGGGTGATGGCAGCTCTAGCTAAAGACACTGTGGGCAACCGTGGCTGAGGCCATCTCACATCTCAGTCCGGCTCTGTCATCAACTTCCAGTTTGACTTCAGGTGAGTCACTTAATCTGAGCATCAGGCTTTTCATTTGTAAAACTAGGAAATGGCTTTTAGATTAATTTATTCATTAAACAACTATTTGTTGAACTCCTTTTGAGTTCTATGCAGTCTCCAAGATTGGTTCTATCTCAGGAATTCTGACTCCCATCCTGCAGTCACATCCTGAGTCCATCCCTATGACACAATGGCTACCCTGCGGATATTTCCTAGTGCAACACTGGACTAGCAAGTGTCTTCAGAGGGCGTCCCCACATGCCATTTCACATGGCCAAGGGGCCAGGAGCAACTCTGAACTGAAACCCAAGGTTTTGGCTAATTTGCCTCAGGCTGTCTCCACAGCACAGTAACAGCAGAGCCTGGGTCAGGCCTGCATTGCAACAGCTGCTGGATGAACCTGCTCAGCGGGCACTTTGTCTGGGACATGAACCCCATGACACTGTCAGGCTGTTCCTAGCCCTCGATTAACTAATGCAACCCATCGGGGCGCTATAAATCACTGTGGAAGATGCACAGCTGTAGTTTCACCCAGAACATGAGTAAAACAGTTAAATGACAGAAGAGTATATAATTAAAGGTATACACAGTATATAAGCAAAGAAATGCAAAGGTAAACAGTGAGTCAAAAGAGCAATGGGAGTTCTGAGAGGCAGACCAGAGAGGTCAAGAGGGGTCTCATGGAGGAAGTAACCAGGAACCTCACCACTGCTCATGACCCGGTGGCATTGAGGAGCATCTGGGCTACAGACCATCCGCATAGACTCAAGGCCAGCCTGAGTGCAGCCCCTTAGAACGCACTCATTGCTCCTCACAGGACACTCAGTGTCAACGCCTGCATAAGCCGGGTCTGCTTCTTGTGGCTGTTGATTCTTATTCTGTTTTCCTCTGGACTGGACTATTTTAATACTGTTAGCTGACATGAATTTTTTCTGAAGATAAGTGGAATGTAAATCATAATTGTTTTCTAATAGATCTGAATATACTCAATAGTACCAACCTTCTAGGGCCACTGGGTCTTGATCCATTAGCTCTGAGACCAACTCTGAGAATTTTAAAAACATACTAGTAATTTAACAGTTTCAAAGCATTATTTTGGTTTTTAAAAAATTCAGCGAAGTCACACTGTTCATAGTCTATAAAGTGATCTGAAAACCATGAAGGAGCCATTTCACGGGCTGAAGGGAGAACCGGCTTGGTGGCAGGTTGGCACTGATGTTAGTTCCCCGCTGCCCCTGTGTGGCCGCTCTCCAGACAGCACCTGGCAGGGTTGGTTACAACCTTCCCGTCTGCCAAACTGAAGGAAGGATGAGACAGAATAAGCTTGGCCCTTGGATCCCCCAGCTCCTAAAACCCACCGCACAATTCCTGGAACAACCATATTCTCATTCAGAGTAGATCTTAACTGGCAACATTACATATTACAATTGATATATCATTTTTAATTCAGATTTTTAAATTTATTGTTGCAACATGAAGGGTCCCCAAAATTCTAAATGATCTAATTCATGAAGATGTTAACTATTTGGAGACAGCATCGTGCACTGAAATAAGAGCATGGACTCCATAGTCAAACAATCTGGGTTTGGTTCATGGCTCAGTCGGGCCTCTGTTTTCTCATCAGTAAAATGGAGATTACTGTACCTATTTCATAAAAGATTTTGAAGAATACATGAGAAAATACATTTAAAACACTTAGAAGGCAGCCTGACCCATAGCAAGCCCTCAGTAAGTGTAACCATCATCACCTGCCTCGGAGGGGACACCAACTCCAGGCACGATGTAGGTGGCACACACAGCTGGGGGGAGTCCTGAGCCCAGTCTGCTGGCCCCTGACTCACTCACCCGGTGGCTCGGGGTCTCAGCTCCTCCCTGGGGCGGGCACGGGGTCAGAAGGTCTCTGTAAAGACAACATCTGGGGATGAGACAGGGCAGACAGGGTGGAGATGGAACAGAAAAAGACACACAAAATGGGTATCTGGTTAAAAAAGAGATACGTTTCACAGTTGCGGGCCTAAATTAAGAAGGCTTTTTTGTTTTTTCTTAAGTTTATATATATACATATATTTGTGTGTGTGTGTGTGTGTGTGTGTGTGAGGAGGACTAGCCCTGAGCTAACAACTGCTGCCAATCCTCCTCTTTTTGCTGAGGAAGATCGGCCCTGGGCTAACATCCATGCCCATCTTCCTCTACTTTTTTGATATGGGATGCTGCCACAGCATGGCTTGACAAGCAGCTGTCGGTGCACGCCTGGGATCTGAACCTGCGAACCCTGGGCCGCCGAAGCGGAGCACGCACACTTAACCGCTGCGCCACCGGGCAGGCCCCGTTAAGTTTATATTTTTATTATTATTTCTGTGAATAGTTCATGTTGATCTTCAAAACAAAAATTAACATTGCCCTTCAGGGTATATAATTTGTGTTATGATATGATTGGAGTCTCCATCTTGGGAAAGAATCTGCTCTTTTTTGTAGTTTCCCACACAGCCCCAACCTTGACTCTGATGGAGGGAAACGCGTTCTCAAAGGGCAGCTCTGACGCTCTCCCAGCCAACGCCTGCGCTTTTCTTATCCTTCCCAACACAAAGTGTCCACCACAAAGTGAGTAGTTTGTAAAAGCTGTGGTCTTGTCAGACAGTTTCACTTTTGTATTAAAAAGCCTCAGTTTTCAGGGGCTTTTTAATCCCCCAAAGGTACTCCCAGAAGGTAAACAATAAAGAAACCACTTTCTCTTCTATTTTCAGAGATTTCAGATTCTGTCCTAAGGATTAGAAACTGCCTCTAGAGGCCAGCCCGGTGGCATAGAGGTTAAGTCCACACACTCCGTTGGCCCTGGGTTTGCCAGCTGGGATCCTAGGCATGGACCTACACACTGCTCATCAAGCCATGCTGGGGCAGTGTCCCACGTAGAAGTACTAGAAGGATGTACAACTAGTATATACAACTATGTCCTGGGGCTTTGGGAAGAAAAAAAAAAAGAGTAAGATTGGCGCAGATGTTAGTGCAGAGCCAATCTTCCTAATAAACAAAATTAAACTCCTTAAAAAAAAAAAAGAAACTGCCTTTAGTCAAATTTTATGTTTCAAATCTGTCCATTTGCAGCCTGAATGTTTCCCGTGCAACAGCCTGTCTTAGTCCAGGCTGCTAAAGCCAAGCACCATCGACTGGGTGCCTACACAACAGACATTTATTTCTCATAGTTCTGGAGGCTGGAAGTCCAAGATCAAGATGCCAGCATGGTTGAGTGAGGGCCCTCTTCCTGGTTCACAGTCACCTGTCCTTACATGGCGGGAGGGGTGAGGGACCTCCCTGGGGTCTCTTTTACAAGGGCACTAATCCCATCATGGAGGCTCCACCCTATGACCCAATCACCTCTCAAAGCCCCACTTCCTAATACCTTAACCTTTAGGGGTTAGGATTTCAACATAAGAATCTGGGGGGACTCAAACATTTAGACCATGGCACAGCCTAATCCCTAAACCAACCACCAAAGCTTTGCCCATGACACAAAAAGACCAATCTGGGTGCCTTCTACAGTGGGCCAAGTGTCTGCTGCTGGCCACACTCCTACTGCAAGGGAAGGTGAGTGAGTTTCCTGACAGCTGAGCCCTTGGGGCACTGGTGGCTTCAAGCCCACAGTAGGGTCCTTTTGTTTTGGCAGATGGCTCAGCTATAAAGCAGTTGACTTGTTTTTACTATTATGGCACCGCACTATGACTCAGTGACTGAGTGGGCAGGAGCTGGACTGCTAGCTTCCAAATCCAGCTATTTCTGTTGTCTTAACAATCAGAACTAAGTGTCACTTCTGTCAGTGATAACCTAGTGTGATCACTCACATCACGTCACCACATTCATGTGATGTGGTCAGCCCAGGAACCCACCCAAACCTGCCACTATCTTCCTTTTTTATATACTTCACTTGTCTTGAACATCTAGGAACTAACTGATCTAACAGTATCCCCTAAGACCATGAAAACAAAAAGAAATGTAGGAGCTGATTAAGTTTTATACACAGCCATAGACTTTCGGGTTATGGGGTAACTTGGCAATTATCTACCCTGGGGCTTTCAATCTGGTGACCAAAGGACTCCCTGGAAGGAATTTAGCAAGTCCATGAAGTCCCAAAAGTTGTATGGGAAAAGTTTATGTGAGTACAGACATTTATCTCCATCAGATTTGTAAAAGGATTTAAGACCTTAAAGATGGTATTAAAGAGTTTCTGGCTAAAGAGGGTAGATTGTACGTTTTAGTTCCTCTCCTCTTGTGTGTTAAGTGTATCTTTTTATTTTGATGTTGAAGCCTTGCTGACATTGTTGGGCACCGCCCCTCCCAGGGTTAGCTAGTTCCTAGAGAGAGCAAACAACTCACCAGTGAGAGTGCCTTTCCTATGCAAACTCTCCAATCCAAAGCCCACACCCCACAGCTCCTTCAATGGCTCTCACACTCCAGGTCAATATCCCCTGTCCTATCACCCCAGGCCAGCTATCAGACAATGCAGGGCAGCCTCTACACCCCAGAGCCTCTGAAATGATTCAAATTAGCCGATCCTAAGCCTGCTCACCCTGCCCTGCCCATTCTTTCCTGCAGAAACCACAGTAAAGTCTCTTGTCCAAGTTTTCCCCGCCTCCTTCTGCCTCCTGACCCATCCCAGTGCTTCCCCGTGTGGCCCTGCAGGGAATTTGGTAATTTTTTAGGACAGCAAGAGGAGAGTAATACACACCTCTAATGGCGGCACGAGGGAGCTGTGGAAATAAGTGTGAAGGTGGGGCTAAAACAAGAAGACTGATGAAGCACGCCAAATTCCTCCCTGATGCCCACAACCAGGTGACTAGTTACACAGAGGAATATTTTCTGTTAATCATGGTGAGCACTTTCTGATCAAGTGTTGTTGGAACTTGGGTCAGTGGACAAGCCTTGAAAGTTAAAATCAACTGACTGGATAGTGAGAACTCCAAGGTCTGCACTGACATTTGAAGGAGGAGGAAGCCTAGAGCCGTGGAGACACTTCAGGGGTCGTAAACCCAGAGACAAGAGAATGGTTTGCATTAGAAAGACCAGACTCCTCCCCTCCCAGGAAGAGGGGGTGGCAACCAGACACGTATAAAAGCTCCTGGATTGGTAATTTCAGGGTTCCTCTCCGGTGGTGTGAAAAACTCCTCTGTATGCACAACCTCATTGCATCACAGCAGAAGAGAAGACTGGGGCAGCTGTGCCCCAGTGTAATAATAATAATCTGCCTCCATCCAGAAAGCTCATGTTTGCAGAATAATGTAAATACGCATAGCTAATAAGAACTTATCAATGACTGCTCCTCATTCACTGGAACAGAAAACAGACACTTATTCTTTGAAGAGGCTATAACAGAGGGTGTTTGGACTGGGGAGTTCCTTACAGAGTTGAGGGTAGAGGTATCACACCAACAGGAGGGGATTAAATGAATTTGAGAACCCAAGTTTTCTTCCCACACTCAGTTCCAAGAACACAAGAGTGGCCCAGGCCCTTCTGACAGGAGATTGGGGAAAAAAGATATCAAGTCTAAGAAAGATCAAAAGATCTGACATTAAATGTTCCCAAGGGAAACATCCAGTCAGATCTGTCTACAGTGAAGACCACAGCAGGCAAGCCCCCACTGCACAAGATCTCACGTGAGCTTTACTGCCCCGATCTTGTCAGTGAGAGGACAGCATGGGTCACCAGATCCCAAGGAAGAAGCCAGGAGGAAAGACAGAGTCCACACACACACACACACACACACACACACAGAACACACATCACACCACACACATACAGAACACACATCACAACACACACACACACACCACATGACATACACACAGAACACACACTACACCCAACACACATACACCACACATAACACACACATACATATACCACAAACCACACACATACCCTATACACACATCACAACACACACACCCACACCACACACAGAACACACACCACACACATGTCCCACACATACACACACAGAACACACACAAAACACACACCACACATACACACGCCATGTGCACACCATGCACATATACACACACATCACAACACACACATACATACACACCACACAACACACACATCACAATACACGTGCCACACACACACCACATACACACACCACACATAACAGACACATACAGCACACACACAACACGTATCATACAGAGACACAGTTAAAAGCAACTTGAGGACAACAGAGAGTGCACAAGGAGAGACAAAAAATCCCAACTGTTAATATCCTCAGATAGAAAAAATAAGGTATTGCATTAATAAAATAGTAACAGAATGCCATTAAAAAGGGAGGGAGAAAAGTTTAGGAACAAAAAGAATTTGACTATTTAAAATACTATAGCATAAATGAAATACTTAATAGGAGTTTTGAAAGACAACAGTGAGAAAAAAGATGAAGAAATCAAGATCAAAGAGACAAAGAGATGGAAAACAGGAGAGGAAAGATAGGAAATCAGAGAACCAGATCAGCAGTGCCTACATCCTAATAAAAGAAGTTCTAGAAAGAGAGCAGAGAAAAACACAAGAAGTGAAACAATCAAAGGTAAATAAAATTCAAGACAATTCCTCAGAACTAAAGGATGGGCATCCGGATTGAAATGTCACTCAAGTTCTTCTAAGATTGGTGGAAACAGACCCACACCAAGGCACAGCATTGTGAAATTTGGTAATATTGAGACAAAGAGAAGATCCAGAAAGTATCTAGAGAGGAGAAAAAATGTTCATTCAAAGGACTAAGAATCAGAATGGCCCAGGCTTCTCAACGGCAACCTTGGAAGTTGGAGAGCAATGTAGGGGTGTGTGCTCCTACATCGAATCTGTGACCAGACAAACCACTGTTTTGATGTGAGGCTAGAAGAAAGATACTTTCAGACATACTGGTCTCAAAAAACTTTTCTCCTATTTCTTTTCTTTTCCTTTTTTTTTTTTTGGTGAGGAAGATTGCCACTGAGCTAACATCTGTGCCAATCTTCCTCTATTTTGTATATGGGATGCCACTACAGCATGGCTGATGAGCAGTGTGTAGGTCCGCACTCAGGATCTGAACCCGCGAACCCTGGGCCGCCAAAGTGGAGCGTGCAAACTTGACCACTGTACCACCGGGCCAGCCCCACCATGCACCATTTCTTGACAAGTTATTGGAGGATGTGCTTCATCCAAATGATAAGGGAAAAAAGGAAGAAATGGGTGTTAGGAAACAGGGGATCCAGCACAAATCAGAGGCATGGAATTCCCACAACGACTATTTCTGTTAGTTTAGACTGTCATTTGTCCCGAGAAAATCCAAATGACGACGTGGTAAACAAAGCTGAAGTCTGTTTCTTCTGTAACTGTCTGGAGGTGAGCTTTCCAGGGCTGACAGGATACCCTCTCTTCCACACCAAAGCTCCTTCTATCCTGCTGTGCTGGTGGCCCCATTCCCAAGGTCACTGATGGGCTCTGATGTCTGCTGGAGAGCTGGTCCACACAACCACATTTAGGCATGCAGGGAGGACGAAGGAGAAAGGCCCGCCCTGCTTTGAGGACACTCCAAAGGCCTACACCATCTCCTTTCGTATATTACTGGCCAGAATTAATCACATGGCCCCACTTAGCTGCAAAGGAGGCTGATAGGTAGTTTTTATTTCAGCCAGCCACATGCCCAGTTAAAAATTGGAGGTTCCTGGGCTGGCCTGGTGGCATAGCAGTTAAGTTTGAGCACTCAGCTTTGGCAGCCCGGGGTTTGCAGGTTTGGATCCCTGGCATGGACTGATGCACCGCTTGTCAAGCCATGCTGTGGCAGCGTCCCATATAAAGTAGCGGAAGATGGGTATGGATGTTAGCCCAGGGCCAATCTACCTCAGCAAAAAGAGGAGGATTGGCAACGGCTGTTAGCTCAGGCCTAATCTTCCTCACACACACACACACACACAAAAATTGGAAGTTCTGTTCCTGTTCAGTAAGGAAGAACTGGAAGATGTCCAGCAGTTTCTGCATGATGGGGAGGGGAAGTCCTGAGAACAGCTGTGTCTCAGTTCAGACTGAAGCCTGTTAGGAGGCTCAGAGAGAGATTTCTGCAAGGTAGGATTGATAGACAGCTAATGAGTTGTATCCTCTTCAGGGGAGTTTATACAATTGAATGAGTTTGAGATTGATTTTACAACACATACATAAAAACCTAAATAAATAAAAAACAGATGACACATTAATTTTGGGGAAAACCAAACGTGCAAGAAAAGAGAACTAATCATAGTATGTTACGTGGCTTAGTTGCAATTAACACTTACACAATAAAAATGCTATAAACACTGAACAACGACCTAACATAAATTACGACACAACACTGTGTGGAGGATGGGCAGACAGAAATTGTGATTTTGTATGGTGCAGGCGGGGGTTTAAAAAGAGCTAAGTCCTCAGCATCTGTAGTGTGAAGCCATGGGGAGTACCTAGAAGAACTGAAATGGTTAAAAGCAGCCTTAAGAGCATGTTGTGTAACCAAACGAATCAGGTGAGGAAGGTGAAAATGAGTGCCCCTGAGGAGGAGGAATAGAGGAACAGCTGCGTTTCCCAAACAGGCCTTATGGGACAGTTTGATTCTTTAAACTCTGTGTGTGCATAACTTAGATTTTAAAATAAACATAAGTGAAATTTTTAAACATTATTGATTTTAAAAAGCCATAAAAAGAATATACCAGCTAACAGCACTTACCAGGTGGTTGGGCCTGTGCTTGTCTCATTTAACCTAATCAGCCTATGAAATAGTGACTCCTACGTGCTCAGTGGTGTAAATGAGGAAGGTGAAGCTCACAAGAGCATTTCCCATAGTGGCCCAGTCGCTTCTGGAAGTTCTGCTCCGAAGCTCCCCGTGCAGCCTGCTTCTTCTCGTTCCTGCTCCGCACCTCTCCTGAGAGAGCAACTGAGGCCCGGGGCACAGACACCTGCTCCCAGGCAGCACTGGGTGCAGCGTCTTGGCCTCCTCTCCTCTCCCCACAGACCACCCCCCTCTAATTAGGATACTAACACTAGTATCTTACTCTGTGCTTTTGCTTTATCTGTTATTGTTTTATTCTCCAGAACTGTGTTTGCTTTGCATTTTCAGGCACATTTACCCAAAGAAAGGGAGGCACATGATCCCAGCACAAGAGAGCTGCCTCTAGAACCCTGCTTTTCCTCCAAGGGGGTGTATCTGAGCCAACAGACAGACAGCCTGAACCTGCCTTTATGAGTCCCAAGTCGCTGTCGTAGGAGGAGCACTGCCTGCTGATGGCTCTTTGGCAGCATCAGGACACTCAGCAGTGCCCATCGAAGGGCTCTGGTCTTCTCACTCAAGTGCTGTCATTCTCACTCTGAGCAACAGAACTTCCAGTGCTCTCCAAGTGGGTGAGGCTTCTAAATATCTCTGCCTGTTGATTTTCAGTGTTGGCCGAAAGGCTTTCATGCAAATTAGTCGGCAGTCAGAGGGGAACTTGTCCCAGGCAGGCATTTACAGTGGCCTTCAGGGGCCTTCAGTGGCTCTGTCTACCCTCCCCGTTTCCCAGGGTCCTGCACCCCTGGCCTACCCTGGCCTCCATTTCCACTGCAACTGCACAATGAAGAGAGCTAAGTGAACTCCAGCTTGTCTTCCAAAAAAGTATTATGGTCTAGAAGCTAGCATTCAAATAAGTGTTAGCTGCAAACGAAGAAGAATCATTCAAGGATTCTTAAATGATAAATGTCTTTCACTCTGATTCAGTGGATAATTTAGTCGCAAAAGACAAACTGTCATGTCCTATTACCTAAGCCGCTAAAGGCCTGACAATTTCAATTTTTCTCCTGCATACAGGGCAGGAGCCCAACCTATGGTGATGTGATCATGGGCTGGGGGAGCCCCAGCAGCCCCCACTCTGGGAGAGAGGGCAGAGTCTAGGGCCACGCCCATGGGGTGTTTGAGGGGCAGCACCTCCTGCGGGCACAGTAACACATCCATGACTATGCCTCAGTGCAATGACCCATGGCCTAGTTAAAATATTCCAAGATGTAATATTCAAGAGGAGATCTGAAGAAAACGTTAAATCCAATAATCTGAATATTTAGAACTGACAAAAGCAGAAGTGGAACGCAGTAAGGAAACTGTACTTTTGGTTTTTTTTAAATCCTCATAGGATTTTCCCTTTTCCCATGCAGTTGAAAAAGCATAAAAGTATAAAAGAATTCCTAAAAGTTCAAAAAATTCTGAAAAACAGCAATAGAGTGGAAGTTTTATCTTTTTCCTCTCTTTCTTAAGTATCTGTGTTTGTGTGTTTGTATGTATGGATGTGGGTTTGTTTTGTTTTTGCCTGAGGTTATTGAGTATTTTATTGTAAGGCGTGTTCAGAATGATTCAGATGGATGGGACTTAAGGTCCACGAAACAGATAAGCTAGTTTGGGTCTCATGGGAATGCAGGTCCCAGAAATGAAGTATTAGCAGGAAGGTTAACAGTAATTCACTTAACAACAAAAACAATCTGCATGCTGCTTTATCAGACTCAAAGTTTGGAGAGCAGAGTTCACTCTACAGGCCTATAGGACAAGTGCGTTTTTACTTTCCAAATGTCCATAAAAACTAGAAGCATCTTAGGGTCTGAAAATATTGGATATTCCTACCTTTTCTACATCTCAGGGACAAAGTTAAAGTCACCATTTAATATTTTTATAAAATTGAATCTGCCAAGTCATCTCTTTTACTCTAAGTAAACAATTGGCATAGTCTGTATAGTCTGAGTTATTATGATGACATTTGTGTATTTCTGTAAATAATTATTTTTCATTTATTAAGTATCACTGAGACATTTGAGAAGGAGTCTTTCTAGTGACCAAGAGATCTGGAGCACGAGTATAATAATGAACTCATTTACATCAAAATGAAAATGTGACTCTTTTTGTCAAAATTTCCTCAGTTATTTGGGGCTTATATTCTATATTCTTAAAGAGCCATCCCGGGAAGCAGAGGTTGAATTTGTGGTCATAAAACCTAGAGCAATGAAGTTAAAAGTGTTATATTTGAATAAAGGTGGAGAACTGAGAACTAGAATGAATGCATTCAGTATCAATTTTGTTGGCAACACTGGTAGAGAAAAAAGGCAAGTTTCATTAATTCAATACAGTTACACCCTAGTGCACAGCAAGGCAACGGGACACCAAATGGGTCCTGCTCTCATGAGCCAGGAAGGACAATAAACAAATAGAACAGCATGAAGGGATGTGGGACAGACAGCAGGGAACCTTCAAGAGGAAGGAGCTAGAGCAGGGGTCAGCAAACTTCTTCTTAAATGGCCACATAAGCTTTGCAGGCAATATGGCCTCTGGTGCCACTATTCAGCTCCTGTGTTCTGGCACAAAAGCAGCCATAGACAATACTTATATAGTGGGCATGGCTGTGTGCCAGTAAAACTTTATTCACAAAAACAGACTAGGGCTAGGTTTGGCCAGCAGGCTGTGGTTTGCAGATCCCTTGTCTAATATTAATGTCCCTGATTCTGTTTGCTAATAATCCTATTCTTTCATTTGTCTTTCCATGCACGTTTTGAACTTTGTAGTTCTGCCTTGAGGTGGGAATGGCGGAGAGGTAACTAATAGAATCACAGCTCTAATTGCTGAAAAAAACATCTAAGCAAGTCCAGAAGGAGAAAATTTTTCCTCTGCCCCTATGGCTGCAGGAAAGCAGAGTAAAATTCTGCAAATTGTCCTTGCTCATGACGTTTCTGACAGAGTTTTGCAAGTCTCCTGGACTTGGCATTGGATCCCAGCATGAAAGCAGGGGGAGCTCCACGGACATGCTCTGCAGTGAATCCAGTGGAAGTTGTTCTAAAAATAACTATTTGATTTCTGGAAATGATCCTAAGGGCAAATAGCAAATGAAGAAACATCTGTTCAAGAAAATACATAAATTCAGTAAGAAAGGCAAGAGTCTGTCATTTTTGAAGTAAGACCACTTCCTCCCTGTTCCCTCTCAGCTCAACGAGGTGGAGACTCCACTCCAAACTGATGCAGCCAAGAGCACAGGGCTCCCTCCCGTCGGCTCCCAGCCAGAGGGCTTTCTTATAGGAATGAGCAAGACATCAGCATTTCTCATCTGGAACAGCCTTAACTAAAATAAAATAGCAAATCACTAAACAAATAAGCAAATAACAATAACAAACCCCAAAGTGGAGGGGAATACTACCCAGAGTTGCTACAATATATTATATAAAATGTCCAGTTTCCAGCAAAAATTATGAGACATGCAAAGGAACAGGAAAGTATGACCCATATACCAGAAAAAAAAGCAGGTAGCAGAAACTGCCTATGAGATTGACCATTGTCAGATTTAACAACAACGACAAAAAGACTTCAAAGTAGTTGTTATAAATATGTCCACAAAACTAATGGAAAGTTTGATTAAAGAAATGTATGATGACAATTTTGTATCAAATTTGAAATATCAATAGAGAAAGAAGTTATAAAAAAATGAAAATTCTGGAATTGAAAAGTACAATAACTGAAATGAAAACTTGACTAGAGGGGGTTCAACACTAGGTTTGAACTGGCAGAAGAAAGGATTAGTGAACTTGAAGATAGATCCATAGAGGTTACATAAGCTGAACAACAGAAGAAAAAAATCATGAAGAAAAATATAGAGAGCCTCAGAGAAATGTGGAACACCATCAAATGCACCAACATAGGCTTAATGGGAGTATCAGAAATAGAAGAGAGAGAAAGGAGCATAAAAATTTGTACAATAAATAATAGCCAAAAAATCCTAAATTTATTGAAAAACAATAACCTACAGATCCCAGAAGTTTAACAAACTTCAAGTAAGATAAATTCAAGTAGATCCGCCAGCAGATACATCATTATAAAAATGCTGAAAGTCAAAGACAAGGAGAAAATCGTGAAAGCAGCAAGAAAAAATCACTCATCACTTACCAGGGAACCTCAATAATATTAACAGCTGATTTTGCATCAGAAAATATGGAGACCAGAGGCAAATTGTAGCATATTCAAAGTGCTCAAAGAAAAAACTGTCAACCAAGAATCCTGTAGCCAGCAGAGCAGTCATTCAAAACTGAAGGTGAAATAAAGACTTTCCCAGATAAACCAAAACAGAATTTGTTTAGCAAACCCACCTTACAAGAAATACTAAAGGAAGTTCTTCAGGATGCAGGTAAGTGACCCTAGACAGCAATTCAAACACACACACACACACACACACGCAGGCACATACACACACCAGTAAAGGTAATTACGTAACTGTAAAAAAGTATACATGCTTATTTTTCTCCTTTATTCTCATAATTGATTTTTAAAATCAGTTGTACACAATAATATATATATATATAATGTAATGTTGGACCTATAACTTATTGAGGTATAATATGTGTGTAACTAACTTGCCAATAACAGCATAAAGGAGGTAGGTGGGAACAGAGCTGTATTTGGTTGAGGAAATGATCACTGAATGATGACTGATGGTTATAACTATTATTATAACAATATATCCCTGGATTTGTAACATTAATACATGTAATATGTATAACAGTAACACCACAAAAGGGAGGAAAAGAGAATAGAGCTATAGGGGGTAACATTTCTAAATATCACTAGAATTAAGGTAACATAAATCTGAACTTGATTCTGGTAAGTTAAAATTGTATGGTAAACCCCAGAGCAACCACTAAATAAATAATTCAAAAAATATAGTGAAAAAAATCATTAAAGAAATTAACATGCTATATTAGAATATTCACTTAATGCAAAAGAAAGCAGTAAAGGAGGAATAGAGGAATGAAAAAATGAAACATAGAGAAAACACAAAGTAAAATGGCAGACATACATCCAACCATATCAATAATGACATTCAATGTAAATAGATTGAAAAAGAAGAAATTAAAATTAAGTTTAATAATTAAAAAGAAAGAAAATAACAAGTATTGGTGAAGATGTGGAGAAATTGGAACCCCATGCACTGTGGTGGGAATGTAAAATGGTACAGCCACTGTGGAAAACAGTATGGATGTTCCTCAAAATATGAAAATAGAATTACCATATGACCCAGCAATTCCACTTCTGGGTATTTATACAAAAGAATTGAAAGCAGGTCTCAAAGAGATATTTGTACATCTATGTTCATGCAGCATTATTCACAGTAGCTAAAATGTGAAAGCCACCCAAGTGTCCATCGATGGATAAATGGATAAACAAAACGTGGTATATACATACAATGGAACATGATGCAGCCTTGAACAGGAAGGAAATTCTGACACATGTTACAACATGGATGAAACCTGACGACATTATATTAAGTGAAATAAACCAGTCACAAAAAGACAAATACTGTATAACTTCATTTATATGAGGTACTTAGAGTAGTCAAATTCATAGAGACGGAAAGTAAAACTGTGGTTGCCAGGGGCTGGGGGGAGGGGGGAATGGAGAGTTATTGATTAATGCGTGCAAAGTCTCAGTTTTACGAGATGAAAAGAGTTTTGTAGATAGATGGTGGTGATGGTAGCACAACATTATGAATGTATGTAATACTATTGAACTGTATACTTAAAAAAGGTTAAGATAGTAAATTTTATGTTATTTTACCACAATGAAGAGAATTTTTTAATTCGATCAAAAGGCAGAGATTATCAGACTGGATTTAAAAACATGATCCAAAAATATGCTGTCTATAGGGGACATGCTTTAGATTCAAAGATACAAATAGACTAAAAATAACAGGATGTAAAAAGATATATTATGCAAACAGCCATCACAAGAAAGCAGGAGTGGCTATACTAATATTGGAGAAAATTGAATCTAAAACAAAAATATTACTAGAGATAAAGAGAGACATTTCATAATGATTGAAGGGTCAATTCATCAAGAAAATATAACAATTATAAACATATATACCTAATAACAGAGCACCAAAATACATGAAGCAAAAATTGACAAAAATGAAGGAAGAAATGAATAAATCAATACCCCACTCTTAATAATAGATAGGGCAACTAGACAGTAGTTTAACAAGGAAATACAAGCCCTGAACAACACAATAAAGCCACAAGACCCAACAGACATCTATACAGCTCTCCACCCAGTAGAAACATAATATACATTTTCGAGTGCACATGGAACATTCTTCAGAATAGACCATATGCTGTTCCATAAAACAAACCTCAATAAATTTAAAAGGATAGTAATAATATGAAGTATGTACTCTGACCAATGGAATGGAATTAGAAATCAATAGAAGGAAGAAATTTGGGAAACTCAGAAATACATGGAAATTCAATAACACATTCTTAAATAACCAACAAGTCAAAGTAGAATTCAAAGTGAAATCAGAAAATACTTTGAGATGAATGATAATGAAGACAAAACATACCCAAACTTATGGGATGCAGCTAAAACAGTGCTTAAAGGGAAATGTGTACCTCTACATTCCTATGTCAAGAAAAAAGAAAGATCTTAAATCAATAACCTAACTTTCCACCTTTAGACATTGGACAAAGAAGAGCAAACCAAACCTAAAGCAAGTGGAAGTAAGTAAGTAATAAAGATTGGAGCAGAAATTAATGAAGTATAAAATAGAAAAACAATAGAGAAAAATCAATAAAAAACAAAGCTGGTTCTTTGAAAAGATCAACAAAATTGACAAAACTTTAGCTAGACTGACCAAGATAAAAAGAGAGAAGACTCAAATTAAAAGATTCAGAAATGAAAGAGAGGATATACATAACAACCTTACAGAAATAGAAAGGATTATAAAGGAATACTATGAACAATTGTCCACCAACAAAATAGACAACTTAGATGAAATGTACAAATTCCTAGAAATACATAAACTACTGAAACTGACGGAAGAAGAAATAGGCAATCTGAATAACATTAACAAGAAAATGAATTTGTCATCAGAAAACTACCCACAAAGAAAAACTAGACCCAGATGATGCTACCGTTGAATTATATTAAACATTAAAAGAAGACCAATTCTTCACAAACTCTTGGAAAAAATAGAAAAGGAAGAAACAGTTCCCAACTTAGTTTACAAGGCCAGTATTACCCTGATACCAGAAAAATGTTTTTGATGACAAAAACATCAGAAGAAAAGAAAGCCACAGATCAATGTCACTTATGAATACAGACACAAAATCCTCAACAAAACATTGGCAAACCAAATCCAGAAAAATATAAAAAGGAATATACCATGACCAAGTGGGATTTATCTCAGGAATGCAAGGTTAGTTTGATATCCAAAAGTCAATTAACTACTGAAATGAGATTCTTCTTGTGACTGATAAGGATCTTCTTGAGATTTACTCCTGGAATGGGTAAGAATAAGGCCACAATATGAGTTTAAAGGGGTCACAGAGGGGAGAAAGAATATAGTTGCTTTATCATTATACTCTATTAAGACCAGGCTTTTCCTCAGTTTGATGAAGGTCGAATTCCCTGAAGATTCCTGATCATGTGTCCTGTCCAGGAGGGAGTGAGGAGTGGCAGCACTACTGGGTTCTATCATCACGCAGGGGAAGGGTACAGGAGAAGCCCCACAACTTGGCCACCTTCTCAGAGAGGTGATCTGGTCTTCCCACAGCTTCCTCAACACCTTTCTGTCATAGCATTTTACCTTGTTGTAAAGGAGTGTGCTCAGGGGAGTATTAGTTCCCCTGTTCCCCTAGTCTGCAAAGGAGAAGAGTAGACAAGTGTAAGGACACAAAGACAGAGGGGATTCAAAGAACAAGTAGGAAGAAATGCAGTAGGGCTGAGGCCAGCAGAAAAGAGGGAAGTTCTATGAAAGGATGAGGGCAGACAGCAGCCAGCTCATGGAGAGCCAGGAACTGTGGGCTTAAAGAGTTTTCGCTGTCCAATAACAGCAATGGAAGTCACCAAAGAGCTTTAGACCAGATGGTTTAAAATCTCAGTAACTAAATTCAGTTGGCAGTTAGGAAACTTTTAGAAAGACTGGAAAGAGTACTGTGAGAAAAGCTTATGAAAAAAGAAACACTTATTTTTGTTTTTACATGTAATTTTCATGGCTATATCTTAAAACTCTCTCCTTTGTGTGTTCTGAGACAATCTTGCTCACATTTCATGCAATGCTTTATTATGTACATTAGTGTTTCTCTGATTTTAAAAATTCCTGATGAGTACTTTCTCTGATTAATTTTCTGTTTTTAAAATCATCCTCATGTTATTCTGACAGCTTCACATTCTCAAAGGATGAGCAATACTGTAGCTAAACCAAATCCCCAGGCAACAAACAAGTAAATCCAAATCTTTGTTTTAAGTGATCAAATTTTGTAACATGTAACATGTAAAATTTCCCTGGAATCATAACCTTTTAAGGTTGAGTGGAACGTTAGAAATCATCTAGTGTAAATGTTTTATTGCACAGATGAGGATGCTAAAACATGGAGAGCCCTGTGGCTGCCCAACACTCCAGTTAGTGCAGCCCAGCTTGAATCTGGCTCACTCACACAAGGCTCTTGCACTGTTTTTTTTCTAACTGTAGACTATAAATGACCCCAAAACGAGAGTTTATAAATCTTAGGGTTTGCTATACATTTTAATATATAAAGTTTTTGTATATTAAGAACTAATATCCTTCTTCTACAAATGTATTACATTTAGTGGAACATAGATTCAAGAATATATGATAAATTCAAGGAAAATTGGTTACAACATGCACAATTCAGTGGGAATCTCAATGTTTAGGGGTAAAAAAATAGATCTGACTATGTTAAATTCAGGGGCACTTAAATAAATAGCTGATGATAAATAGAACATACTTTTGCAAATGCTGATCTAGATGACAGTTTCTAAATTCCTTTCAAGTGTTCTAATTTCTTATATCTGGCAGAAATAGTCAGTTGGCACAGAAAAATAGAATTAAACCTCTAAGCGGTGATGAGGTGATGGTACTACTAGTATTTGGGGAATATCTTTTTCTCTTCTATAAGCTACTCTGTCCTGAATTATATTGCCTCAGCTAGGACCAAAATTTGAAGGAGTTCTAAACTGACATGCGTAATCTTATCAGAGCACAAAGAGAAATAACTGGTCTGGAGTAATGGATTCAAGCTTAAATGCATCCAGATCTCCCTCTGGAGTAAATGATATTTTGGCACTTTTTTGTATTGAAGAGCTTTGAGAATATACTCACAGCATATGACCTTGCAACACAATTTTAAATTCTGATAAAATAACAAGTCAAAATGGTTGTAGTTTTTTTATGAGATACTTAACCCATGGCAGAAACACCCAGGGGAGTAGTGAAAGCAAATGGCCTCGCTCAAAAACTACCCAAAATCGTTCTTCGTCTTAGACCAGATCTGACATTTCCAATTCTTTAGTCTAAATCAGTAAGCAGGGTTTTCCTTAAACTGCTGAAGTAAGTTATACTTGATTTTTCATTGATCTTTTCTAAAACTGTATTTACTAACCATGATGAATTCTTCGGAATGCCAGTCTGGCTTTCTGTTGAATTATCAAACACTCCGAAGGACCCAGAGCAAGAGCAGCGCCGTGAGCCATATCCTATGAGACCTGGTTTAGAACCAAAATTCCCACTTGGTCACTCATTTGTGCCTTTATTTTTTGGATGCTCTGAAAAGCCAGATGTTTACAGCCTCTAATATCAGAAGCTATAATAGAAAAATTTGATAATTTTATTAAGTGCTCTTCTTCACATGTCTGACATTTAAAGATGAGAAAAATTCTGTCAGTAAATTTTTGCTTTTAAATCTCCCCTTCTTTAGTTTTTAATTTTAATGATTAATTTGAGGTTAGTTTCCTCTGATAACAGATGATCTTAATATTAGACCTGAAAATCTTTCTTCTACATGTGCCCTCTCCCCACCGTATCATAATCTAATGTGGGCAGATTGCTCAGCACTTACCCTAGTTTGGCAGCTTCCCAATACCCAAGTTCTTCAGCCTCTGAAAGACTTTGGATGCTATGCACACAAATTGATTTCATTTATACATAAAATATGATCCTGATTCCTAGACATTTTCGCTACTTTTACAACAGACATTGTCCCCCATACCTACCCACCACGATGGAGATAAGCACTGGCTAAGAGAAACCAAGGAGGACCTAGTAATTAGCAGACTGATGAGTATGAAATAGGGCTCCTATGGAAAGCTGCATGACTCAGCTTTCCCTTGTCTCCCCATTTAGCCGGGCTTAGCTGGGTTTGAGCATAAGCGAACCCTGAGTCTACCAACCACAGCTGTGCTGTGTCTTAATGGCAACAGAAGGAAGTGGAAATGTTTAGGCGAGTGAGAAAATAGGAGTGGAAAATTTGAAGTAATTGATCAAAATGCAGACTAGATCAATACATATTTATCAAGTCAAACCAAGTGTCAGATTGCTGAATTAGTTTGCATTGATTTTGGAAATGGTGTCCCAACACTTAGCAGCCGGGCCCTTCTCTGAGCGGTGCGAGGCTTTGCTGTGCAAGCACACAGACATGTGTGTTAAATGCATCTGGGGAAGGCCTTGTTTCTCCTGGATGCACCTGACCACAATGCAGTGGACTGAGTACACAGTGGGACATATATTGTTGAATGTTTCTCCTTTAAGTGGTGAGATTGGCCGTATGCCAGCAGGTGCACCCTCTACACTTATGCCAAGTCATTGACCTCACCTCTGGGACTTTCTTTTCCCCTTGGGGCGAATATGCTAACCCTGGTTACGGTGAGAACACACTGTGCTGATTTTCTCTTTTCCTTAATGACCCAAAAATCAACCCAGATTCGGTTTGTAGATTTTCTTAGCAAATCAAGATTAAATGCATGACCTGGTTTGAAATCAGATATGGTCACAAATAAACCCTAAGTTTTAATATATTGCTAAAATTTTCTTTTTTTCATCTCCATTTACATCATTCCTCTGATCAGTGTATGTACTGAGTCCATAGAATCTGAATCTGATTGTTATATGTGTGCTCTGATGTCTGTTCACAGAATTCCTATTCCCCATTTAAGAGAAGAGGAAAGTGAGTGGCCAAAAAGATGAATGATGTATTTATGTTACAGAGCCACTCTGAATCCAACCTGCTTCTCCTCCAGGCACCATGAGGCCTGGACAGGGAGAAGCTATCACTGCTGCCTGTGTTCCAGGCCTAGACGACTGACGCGCCAGATGTTGCTGATGGAATTGTTGGTCCCACTTCTGACGCCCTTGCGGTTGTGTTATACCTGCACACTTTCACACAACCTCACTGTGGACACAGGCTACTTCCTCACCCCTGGAGCTTGACCATGTAACTTGCTTTGGCCAAAGCAATGCTAGTGGGCGTGATGTGAGCCGAGACTTGAAGTGTGTTTATACGGTTGCACTGGCCTTCTCTCCTTTGTCATCACCGTTAGAAAAATGTAGCCCGAGCCCCAGAAAAAGACACACAGAGCAGGCCTAAACCAGGTCTGAAGGCTGGTGCTAAGCCCAATGTCCAGTACAGACGAGCCGAACCACAGCTGACCCACAAACCCATGATCAAGAAAAATCTAAATTTGTGGTTGTAAGCCACTCAGATTTCAAGGTTGATTATTACACAGCATTATTGTGGCAATAACTAACTGATATGTTAGACTATGGGCGTATGATGGAGGTTGTAGGAAGGGGTAGCTGGAGGAACAATTCGTGGATCCTAGTGAGGAATGAGGTTAATTACTGAAGTTTCCCTGAGAAGATGGCTTTACTTCCATCTCCTCCAAATGAGTCTAAAACAGACTAAATAAGCTAATGCTGACTATGCCTCAATGGGCTGAGATAAAATGCATCTTAAATCTTTTAACATTGATGTCTGGCTAAATACAGACTAACTTTATCAATGCCCTAGAGGGAACTGACATTAGCTATAAACACTCACATAAGTTAAGGATGCTTATATAATTATCTTAAAGATGTTTTAAAACATTCAGGATTTTAGACATCTTGCAAAAAAAGAAGAAAAAAATGTTTTTAAGGCATTCAAATCTTGAGAGGCTATTCACTGTAAGGAAAGACTAGATCAAATTGACTGTCCTCCAAGTGCCCAGAGATCTGGCCTAGCAGCTGTGTCGGCCCCCAGCAACTGCCTAGGAAAAGAGGAATCTCAAGATTGAAGTTTTAGCTTGGTTTGAACATAGGAATAAAAATAAAAAAGAAACAAAACTGAAAAATAGCTATGAAGAGATGTCCTACTTCACAAAGAAAAACAGAGACTTTCTCGTCTTCGGCCCTCCTCATAAACACGTCTCAGTCGTCATGTCTTTCTGCATCAACTCCCCTTTCAGCCGATGCAGTGTCTCTTCCCCTCTGACGTCACTCCCTCCCCCTCTGGATTCCATCCCCTCTCCCTGAATGTTCAAGCTTTCCTTCACTACGTATGCTTTTCCTTCCATCTATAAAAGTCTTTTATTTTCCCATCTTAAAAAAAATCCATAAAGAAAACAAATCTTACTCAAGTTCATAAAACCTCTAGCTAATTTCCAATCTGCCCATTCTCTTTAGAAACCTATGTCTCCAAAAATAGGCTACATTCACCTATTTTACTTCCTCCTCCACTTGCTCATTCCACAGGTGTTCACAGAGCACCTTCTGTGTGTCGTGCATTCCTATGGTGGCCATTCCTCATCCACTTACAGGTTTCTTGTCCTCTGTCCTCCCTTAAATGTTGACATTTACAGATCACCACATTACCCTCTTCCTTTCTCACCTTATACTGTCAGTTTCCAGGACTTTGGCTCCATCACAGCACTCAGAGCTCCCAAATGCACATCCTCTGCCTTGAACTTCAGATCCATTTCTCTGCTGAAGTACCTGGACTTCCCTAGTTGAAGGCCCTTCAAATTTAACAAGTCCAAAAATAGAACTCATATTCTAAAAAATATATCCGCTTCTTCTATTGTATGTCCTATTTGGTACCTCTGCCAAGCATCTAAGGAACTACTCCTGGAACTGTGGGGTCATCTTTTTCCCCAGCATTCAATCAATCATCAGAGCCTGAATTTTTATTTCTGAATGTGTCTTAATCTGTGCCCTTCTCCCTTTCCTCACCACCACTTCTCTGGGCTAGACCTCATCCTCTCTGCCTTGGATATTACCTCCCAACAGACTGTGTCCCTCTAGTCTTGTACCACCTGATCCATCCTCTACGACTTTTGCCAAAATAATATACCTACAGGAAAAGTCTGATTTTGACACCCCTACTTTGCATCCTTAAAAGCTTCCTCATTATCTTTAAGATTATTTCCAGATTCCTGGTCATGTCCTGGCACTGTTTGGCTTCATTTCTCTCACTGAAAACCTCCAATGCGTCACTATGTGTGGAAGTCTTGTCAGTTCCTGGGATTACCATGCTCTTTTAGACTTACATGCCCTAACACATGCTGCTTTCTCTGGCCAGCACACCCACCAACCTCATCTTTAGATCATTAATAGTTGTGACCGTTGATTGATAGTTGCATTGCCACAGGAAATTTACACAATTTATTTCCATTTTTCACAACCATGCAAGTAGTCATCGTTACATGTTAAAGATGAGGGAGGATTACTTACATAAGGTTATGCAAATAGTGAGCAGCAGAATCCAAGCAGAACTTGCCTCTCAGTGCATCACCTTGTCCCTCTGATTAGCTAATATTCGCCTTTCAAAACTCAACTCCTACATCGTCTCCCAGGAAGCCTTTAATTCTTCCCTTCCTCTCTCCTCCCCCTGTACAGGTTACTCTGCTCTGTTCTTCCATCATTTCTGAGGTCTCTCCTAATAACACTGGAAAATAATGTGCTCTCATAACACCTGAGCTTACCTGCCATGTGTCACTTACACACTGTATTGTGCAGTGTGCTTACATTGCTTTTGAGTTCAACAAAATGGATTTATCCTCCCACCTCGTTCTCATCACACAGAGGGCCACTTGAGGGCAAATACCTGTCTTTATTTTCTATCACTAACATATTTATTGCAGCATTTCCGTGTAAATAACTAAACTGTATTCGTTAATTTATCTTTCATTTGTCTATTCACTTATTCTTTGATGTTTAGTGAGTGAATGAATGTTTGAGTAAATGAATGAATAGTATTAATTCTAACCATCGCTTCTTGGCCTTGGGAAAACAATTTAGCAGTTCTGGACTTCAGTTTCCCTTTATTTATAACTAGGGAAATCATCTAGATGTTTTCTAGTGTTTTTCCAAATTTTTATATTTTATTAATTTAGGAAATGCCATTACATTTAATTTAGTAAAAGACAATATTATAGTTTACTTGAGAGTTGAAAAAACAATGGCTTTATGCTTTCCCTCTAAGATCAGGAACAAGACAAGGGTGCCCACTCTCGCCACTCCTATTTAACATAGTACTGGAAGTCCCGGACACAGCAATTAGTCAAGAAAAATAAATAAATAAAAGATATCCAAATTGGAAAGGAAGAAGTAGAATTGTCTCTGTTTGCAGATTACATGATCTTGTATACAGAAAATTCTAAAGACTCCACCAAATAACTGTTAGATCTACTAAACAAATTCAGTAAAGTTGCAGGACATAAAAATCAAAATACAAAAGTCAGTTGTGTTTCTATACAGTAACAATGAACTATCTGAAAAAGAAATAAAGAAAACAATCCCATTTACAATAGCTTCAACGGAATAAAATACCTAGATAAAGAATAAGAATAAATTAAACCAAAGAGGTGAAAAACTTGTACACTGAAAGCTATAAGACATTGTTGAGAGAAATTGAAGAAGACACAAAGAAATGGAAAGATAGCCCATGTTCATTGATTGTACAAGTTGATATTGTTGAAATGTCCATACTGCCCAAAGTCATCTATAGATTCAATGCTATCCCCATCAAAATTCCAATGGCATTTTTCACAGAAATGGAAAAAACAATCTTAAAATTTGTCTGAAACCACAAAAGACCACAAATAACCAAAGAAATCTTGAGAAAGAACAAAGCTGGAGGCATCACATTACTGATTTCAAACTATATCACAAAGCTATAACAATCAAATCAGTATCATACTGGCATAAAAACAGACACATGGACCAATGGAACAGAATTGAGAGAAATGAACCCACACATATACGGTCAACTAATATTTGAAAAGGGAGCCAAGAATACTCAATGGGGAAAAGATAGTCTGTTCAATAAATGGTGCTGGGGAAACTGGGTAATCACATACAGAAGAATGAAATTGGACCTCTGTCTTACACCACTCACAAAAATTAACTCAAAGTAGATTAAGGACTTAAATGTAAGACCTGAAACTGTAAAAATCCTAGAAGAAAACATAGAAGAAAAGCTCCTTGATGTTGGCCTTGGCAATGATTGTTTGGATATGACACCAATAGCACAAGCCACAAAAACAGAAATCAATGAGTGGGACTACATAAAACTAAAAAATTTCTGTACAGCAAAAGAAACAATCAACAAAATAAAGGTAAAATCTATGGAATGGAAGAAAATATTTGCAAACCATCTATCTGATAAGGGGTTAATATCCAAAAGATAAAAAGAGCTCATATAACTCAGTAGTGAAGAAATAAATGATCCAATTAAAAAATGGGCAAAGGGCTTGACTAGACATTTTTCCCAAGAAGACATACAAACAGCCAACAGGTACATGAAAAGGTGCTGAACATCACTAATCATCAGGGAAATACAATTCAAAACCACAATGAGATGTCACTTCATGCCTGTTAGAATGACTACTATCAAAGACAAGAGATAACAAGTGTTGGTGAGGATGTGGGGAAAAGGAAACCCTTGTGCTCTGTTGGTGGGAATGTAGATTGGTACAGTCATTATGGAAAACAGTATGGAGGCTCCTCAAAAAATTAAAATTAGAAAACTATCATATAATGCAGAAATCCCACTTCTGGGTATTTATTCAAAATCACTGTCTCAGAGAGATATCTGCTCCTCCATGTTCATTGCAGCATTATTCACAATAGCTAAGAAATAGAACCAACCTAATTGTTCTTTGATGGATGAATGGATTAAAAAAAAGTGGTATATAATGGGTTATTATTCAGCCATAAAAAGAAAGAAATCCTGCCATTTGCAATAACACAAATGGGCCTTGAGGGCATTATACTAAGTGAAATAAGTCACACAGAGAAAGAAAAGTACCGTATGATCTTTCTTATATGTGGAATATTAAAAAGCTGAACTCATAGAAACAGAGCAGATTGGTGGTTGCCAGAAGCTGGGGGGTGGGGGAAATGAGGAGTGGTTGGTCAAAGGGTGCAAACTTTCAGTTATCAGATGAATAAGTTCTGGGGATCTAATGTACAGCACGGTGACTATAGATAACGGTTGCTAAGAGAGCAAATCTTAATTGTTCTCACCATAACAAATACCAAAAATGATAATTATGTGAAGTGAAGCATGTTTTAACTAACCTTATTGTGGTAAAAATTTTGTGTATCAAATCATCATATTGTACACCTTAAACTTATATAATGTTATATGTCAATTATATCACAATAAAACTAGAAAAATCAATGGCTTTGTAAAATTGGGTACTAATTACACACAAAAAGAGAGAAAGGTATGATTACCCATGACCTGAAGACATTTTGATTGGTTTGTAATATTTGTTAATGTTAATAATACCATAGAAACATATCAATTCAATAGATATGTACTGAATATTAATCACCTCAGATTAATTCTGAGTTCTAATAAAGCATCTTTCTTAATACATGACACCAATACCGTTATACTTAAAATAAATTTTTAATAAAAAATATATCTTTGTCCAAGAAAAATGGAGTAGAGCCAAAAGACATAAATAATATTCCTTGACATAGGCCTGAAGCAACTGATCCTGCCCCTAATTTGACTCCCAATTATTGCCAGCATTAGTCCAAAAGGCTCAACTTATGAAGTCCTCATATATTTATGGCTAGTTACTATTTGAGAAACCAAAAGCTTCACCCTTGTGAAAGGATGAAGTACATATTTAGTGATTCGAAACTGGACTTGCCAAGTGCAATTATTTTTGTCTAGATGTGGTCAAACTGGGATGTTGTGCCTCATTCCCTAGGGTACCCATTCTTGTTTGTCTACAGAAGCTGGCTATGAACTTGCCACTCTCCGTTTTTTTTTTGCCCATGGGTTTGGAATTCAACAGTGTTTTTAAAAATGCAGTTAAAACAAATACAAGTAAATTCTGTGTTAAAAGTAGTTGCTGGAACACAGCTGACCACCCTGTGTCCGGACTCATTGAGGAACAGAGACACGCACAGGACATTGAAGAGCAGGAAAAGCAGGTTTTTCTCGATCACACAGCATGATTTGGTTCTGAGCCGCTGCATGCTTAAAGCCCCTCCATTCCCTCCCTGGAAATGTTGTATAACAGTTTCTGCTGTAAATTTATAAGTTTGGTTTATAGTTCTGCTGGGAAACTCTGAATGTTTTGGTTACAAATTTAGACTGTTCTTCCCAAGAGAACCCAATAAATCCTAGACAGAAAAGATCAATTCAGAGTTGCCTCTTGGATCACTCTCTAATCAGGGACAGTAATTTAAGACATGTGCTGCTTAGGTCTGGAAGAAAAAAAAGCCACTCTCCTAACCAGAGCCATTAGTATGTTGGATAGTATAAAGCTCCACATTTTATATTTGTGCTCCTTCAGGTAGTCAGAAAGTGTTGGTCAAATTTTTTAAAAAAAAGGAATCCCAAAAGCTCTCCAAATTGCAGGTCATTTTTCTTCATTATTTGTTAATACACTACTAAAAATAGAATCAATCAATTCTTATTTTTTGAATCATTTTTTATTGTGCGTTTACATTTCAGGTTAATTTTAAAAGATATCCAGTTACCCAATAGATTCCTGGGGGCAAGAGCATTCAGGGAAACCTCTGCGCTCCCGCCTTAGAGGCAGGGCCTACACCCTTTTCCTTTTAGTGGCCAAGAGAGTGTGGAGAAGTTCGATCCTAAGGTTGCTCTCCAACACAGTTGGGATTGAGTTAAAGGCAATTGAGAGGAGATTTATTGAAGATGTAGGCGAATCTGTAGGCCAACTTGCTTGCCAGAGATAAACACGGGAAAAGACTGCCGGGAAGAGCTCTCCTGGGGTCAGAACACATTTCAAATGCTGACCTCTGGAACTATCTCTTCCAGGAGCCTGAATTTGATCTGATTACTCTGTAAAGCAATTTATACCGCTGGGCATTGCTGCAAGCAATACAGCTATCAGCAGTCAACGAGAGGACCTTAATAGCAGGATATGGACCTTGAAGAGGGTCCTGCAAAAACAGCTGTGGCCCAGTGACTGTGGGCATATCAAAGGTTTTGTTTCTTTGTAAAGATCAATAAAGTAGAAAAAGCTCTAGCCAGACACATAAAAAATATTTGAAAAAACCAGGAATGAAAAAAGGAGATTGCTAAATCCTACAGCTATTAAAAGAATAATAAAGAAATACTAGGAAAACTTTAAGTGAATGTATTTAAAAATTTAATGAATTAAAAAATCCTTGAAAGAGACAAACAACAAAAGTACAGATAAGAAGAAATGAACTACCTGATTCATCTTAACATCTGTTAAAGAAATCAAAAAGGGATAGTTGAAAATGTCTTCTATAAGTAATTACAGGGATAGCAGTGAGGGAGTTATTGGTAGAGGCAGAGGTTGGGGTTTAGGAGTTAGAAGATTAGGGGTGGGGGGATAGTGGGTTAAAAGAAGTTAGGGGAATGAGACTAGGATAAGAGAAAGAAGTGGAAATTTAGGATTTAGATACGGGCTCAGGGTTGAGGTCAAAGTTGGGTCAGGGCAAGGGTGAGAGAGAGGGCCCGGGGTGAGGGTGAGGGGTCTAAGGTCAGGGTTTGGGTTAGGATTGAGGTTAGGCTTAAAGTGGGCAAGGGTTGGGGATCTGGTTGGGGTAAGGGGTTCCATATAGGATTAAGATCAGTGTCAGGGCTAGGGTTTATGGTGCGGAAGAGGGCTAGGGTTAGGGATAGGGTTTTAGGTATGAGTTAAGTTAGAATAGGGATTAAAGGGTTAGAGTGTGGGGTTTGGATAAGGGTACAGATTCAGTTTAGGCTACAGGTTGGAGGTTCGGGATCGGGTTCGGGTTAGGGTTCAGGTTAGGATTGGGTTAGGGATTAGGAGGTTTGGGTTCGAGGTTCGGGTTAGGAGTTCTGGTTAGGGGTCGGTTTGGATTCGAGGTTAGGGTTCGAGTTCAGGTTGGGTTAGGAGTTCAGTTAGGGTTCAGTTTGCAGTTCGGAGTTAGATTTAGGTTGGGTTAGAGTTCAGTTCGGGTTCGGAGTTTAAGAGTTTGGAGTTGGGTTGAGATTAGGAGTTCGAGTTGAGTTGGGTTAGGAGTTAGGAGTTAGGAAGTTCGGAGTTAGGAGTTCGGAGTTCGGGTTAAAAGTTCAGAATTAAAATTAGGATTAAAAGTTAAAATTAGGGTTGCAAAGATTAGAATTAGGGTTAAAATTCGGAGTTCGGAGTTAAATTAGGGTTCCAGAAATTAGGAGTTAAAATTAAAATTAAAATTAAATTAAATTAAAATTCAGGTTAAAATTAGGAGTTAGAATTAAAATTAGTTCGGGATTAGGATTAGAGTTAAAATTAGGGTTCGGGTTAAGAGTTAAATTCAAATTAGGGTTCGGGTTAGGAGTTAGGAGTTAAATTAAAATTCGGGTTAGGAGTTCAAATTAAAATTAGAAATTCGGTAAATTAGGAGTTAGGGTTCGGAGATTAGGAGTTAGGTAAATTCGGAGTTCGGGTTAGGGTTCAAATTAGAAGTTACAAATATTAGGAGTTAGAAGTTAGAGTTTAGGAGTTAGGATTAAAAGTTGAGTTTAAAATTAGGGTTAGATTCGGGTTAGGAGTTAGGAGTTAAAAGTTAGGAGTTCGGGTTAGGGTTAAAAATTAAATTAAGAATTGGTTAGAGGATTAAATTCGGGTTAAGGTTAAAATTAAGTTAAAATTCAAATTAAAGTTAAAATTAGAGTTGGGTTAGGAGTTAAAAATTCGGGTTAAAATTAGGAGTTAAAATTCGGAGTTAGGAGTTAGGGTTAGGGTTAAAGTTCGGGATTAAGGAATTAGGAGTTAGAGTTAGGAGTTAAAAGTTAAAATTAGGAATTAGGGTTGGAGTTCGGGTTAGAGTTCGGAGTTAAAAGTTAAGGATTAGGGTTAAAAATTCAGGATTAAGAGTTACAAAGTTAGGAGTTCAAATTAAAATTCCAAGGTTCAAATTAAAATTATGAGTTAAAATTAAAAAGTTAAGAATTAGGAGTTCAAATTAGGGGATTCAAGTTAAAAGTTCAAGTTAAAATTAAAATTAGTTAGGGTTGAGTTAGGAGTTGAAATTAGTTAAATTCAGGAAATTAAAATTAAAATTAAGAATTAGAAATTACAAATTAGGAGTTAAGAATTAAGAAATTAAGAATTAGGAATTAAGAATTAAAAATTAAAATTAGGAAGTTAAAAGTTAGGAGTTAAAGTTAAAAGTTAAATTAAAATTAAAAAGTTAGGTTCAGAATTAAAATTAAAATTAAGAATTAAAATTAAAATTAGGAGGTTAATTAAAAGTTGAAATTAAAGTTAAAATTCGAGTTAAAGTTCAAATTAAAATTAGGGTTAAAGTTTAAAATTAAAATTAGAAATTAAGAATTAAAATTGGAGTTAAAATTAAAATTAGGGATTAAGGGTTAAAAATTCAAATTAGGAATTAAGAGATTAAAGTTAAAAATGAAATTAAGAATTAAAAGAGATTCCAAATTAAAATTCAAGAAAATTAAAATTAAAAGTTAAGAGTTAAAATTAGGAGTTAAAATTAAAAGTTAAAATTCCGGGTTAGTTAAGGATTAGGAGTTAGGAGTTAAAGTTAAATTAAATTAGGAGTTAGGAGTTAAAGGGTTTAAAAGTTAGGATTAAGAATTAAAAGGGTTAAAATTAGATTAGGTCCAAGTTAAGAGGGTTTAGGGTTCCAGTTAGAATTAAAATTAGGAGTTAAGAATTAGGGATTAGGATTATAGATTAATTAGTTAAGAGATTAAAATCTAAATTAGGAATTAGGGTTAAGTCAGGAGTTAGGAGTTAGGAGTTACGGGTTAAAATTAAAATTAAGAATTAAGAGTTGGGTTAAGAGTAGATTAGAAATTGGAGTTCAAATTAGTGCAATTAGGAGTTAAAAGTTGAAGTTAAAGGGTTAGGGATTAAAATTAGGATTAAAATTAAGTTCGGGTTAAAAGGTTAAGGGTTAGAGTTAGGGTTGAAATTAGATTGGAGTTAAAAGTTGGGAATTAGGAAATTGAGTTAAAAGTTAGGAGTTAGGGATTTAGGAGTTCAGAATTGAGATTAGGGTTGGAGTTAAAGTTAGGGTTAAGAATTAAAAGTTAAAGGAGTTAGGGTTAAAGTTTAAAAGTTAAAATTAGGGTTAAAATTAGGAGTTGAGGAGTTAGAAATTTAGAATTAAAGGAGTTAGGGGTTAGAGGTTAGGATTAGGATTAGGGTTAAGTTAGGAGTTAGAATTCAAAAGTTAAAATTAGGAGTTAGGGTTCGGGATTAGGGTTGAGTTAAAATTAGGGTTAAATATTAGGGTTAGGAGTTAGTTGGGATTAGGAAATTAAGAGATTAGGAAAATTAAGAGTTAAAGTTAAAATTAGGGTTCAAAATTAGTGTTAGGAGTTAGGTTAGGGAGTTAGGGAATTAGTTCGGGTTAGGGTTCACGGTTAGGATTAGGAGTTAAAATTCGGAAGTTAAAATTAAAGGAGTTCAGAAATTAGGAGTTCAAGATTAAGAAATTAAATTAAAATTGAGTTAGATTAGAAGTTAAGGAGTTCGGAATTAAAAATTCGGGTTCAGGAGTTAGGAGTTAAGAATTAAGAATTAGGGTTCGGGTTAAAATTCGGGTTAGGGTTCAGAGTTAGAGTTAGGGTTAGGGTTAAAATTAAGAGTTAAAAACCAAAAAGAATTCAAAATTCGGGTTAAGTTCAAAATTAAAATTAGTTAGGGTTAAAATTAAGAATTAGTTAAAATTAAATTAAAAATTCAAGTTAAATTCAAAAGTTAGAATTAAAATTAGGAGTTAAAATTAGGAGTTCGGGTTAGGAGTTAGATTAAGAATTAGAATTAAAGGGATTAGGAGTTCGGGTTAGGAAAATTAAAATTAAAATTAGGATTAGAATTAGGGACCGGGATTAGGAGGTTGTTAGGAGTTCGGGAATTAAGAGGTTGAAGTTAGGAGTTAGGAGTTAGGGTTCGGGTTGAGATTAGGGTTAGAGGTTGCAGAATTAAAGAATTAAAGATTCGGAGTTAGGAGTTAGGAGTTCGGGTTCGGAAATTCGGAGTTTTAAAGTTAGTTCGGGTTGGAGTTAGGAGTTAGAAGTTCGAGTTAGAGTTGGGTTAGAATTAGAATTAAAAGTTAAAATTCAGTTGAAATTAGGAGTTAAATTAAAATTAGAGATTAAAATTAAATTCGAATTAAAATTCAGAATTAAGGTTAGGAGTTGAGTTAGGGTTAGGGTTCGGGTTAGGGTTAGGGTTCGGGTTCGGGTTCGGGTTAGGGGTTAGGGTTAGGGTTAGGGTTAGGGTTAGGGTTCGGGTTCGGGTTCGGGTTCGGGTTCGGGTTAGGGTTAGGGTTAGGGTTAGGGTTAGGGTTCAGAGCCTGAATTTTTATTTCTGAATGTGTCTTAATCTGTGCCCTTCTCCCTTTCCTCACCACCACTTCTCTGGGCTAGACCTCATCCTCTCTGCCTTGGATATTACCTCCCAACAGACTGTGTCCCTCTAGTCTTGTACCACCTGATCCATCCTCTACGACTTTTGCCAAAATAATATACCTACAGGAAAAGTCTGATTTTGACACCCCTACTTTGCATCCTTAAAAGCTTCCTCATTATCTTTAAGATTATTTCCAGATTCCTGGTCATGTCCTGGCACTGTTTGGCTTCATTTCTCTCACTGAAAACCTCCAATGCGTCACTATGTGTGGAAGTCTTGTCAGTTCCTGGGATTACCATGCTCTTTTAGACTTACATGCCCTAACACATGCTGCTTTCTCTGGCCAGCACACCCACCAACCTCATCTTTAGATCATTAATAGTTGTGACCGTTGATTGATAGTTGCATTGCCACAGGAAATTTACACAATTTATTTCCATTTTTCACAACCATGCAAGTAGTCATCGTTACATGTTAAAGATGAGGAGGATTACTTACATAAGGTTATGCAAATAGTGAGCAGCAGAATCCAAGCAGAACTTGCCTCTCAGTGCATCACCTTGTCCCTCTGATTAGCTAATATTCGCCTTTCAAAACTCAACTCCTACATCGTCTCCCAGGAAGCCTTTAATTCTTCCCTTCCTCTCTCCTCCCCCTGTACAGGTTACTCTGCTCTGTTCTTCCATCATTTCTGAGGTCTCTCCTAATAACACTGGAAAATAATGTGCTCTCATAACACCTGAGCTTACCTGCCATGTGTCACTTACACACTGTATTGTGCAGTGTGCTTACATTGCTTTGAGTTCAACAAAATGGATTTATCCTCCCACCTCGTTCTCATCACACAGAGGGCCACTTGAGGGCAAATACCTGTCTTTATTTTCTATCACTAACATATTTATTGCAGCATTTCCGTGTAAATAACTAAACTGTATTCGTTAATTTATCTTTCATTTGTCTATTCACTTATTCTTTGATGTTTAGTGAGTGAATGAATGTTTGAGTAAATGAATGAATAGTATTAATTCTAACCATCGCTTCTTGGCCTTGGGAAAACAATTTAGCAGTTCTGGACTTCAGTTTCCCTTTATTTATAACTAGGAAATCATCTAGATGTTTTCTAGTGTTTTTCCAAATTTTTATATTTTATTAATTTAGGAAATGCCATTACATTTAATTTAGTAAAAGACAATATTATAGTTTACTTGAGAGTTGAAAAACAATGGCTTTATGCTTTCCCTCTAAGATCAGGAACAAGACAAGGGTGCCCACTCTCGCCACTCCTATTTAACATAGTACTGGAAGTCCCGGACACAGCAATTAGTCAAGAAAAATAAATAAATAAAAGATATCCAAATTGGAAAGGAAGAAGTAGAATTGTCTCTGTTTGCAGATTACATGATCTTGTATACAGAAAATTCTAAAGACTCCACCAAATAACTGTTAGATCTACTAAACAAATTCAGTAAAGTTGCAGGACATAAAAATCAAAATACAAAAGTCAGTTGTGTTTCTATACAGTAACAATGAACTATCTGAAAAAGAAATAAAGAAAACAATCCCATTTACAATAGCTTCAACGGAATAAAATACCTAGATAAAGAATAAGAATAAATTAAACCAAAGAGGTGAAAAACTTGTACACTGAAAGCTATAAGACATTGTTGAGAGAAATTGAAGAAGACACAAAGAAATGGAAAGATAGCCCATGTTCATTGATTGTACAAGTTGATATTGTTGAAATGTCCATACTGCCCAAAGTCATCTATAGATTCAATGCTATCCCCATCAAAATTCCAATGGCATTTTTCACAGAAATGGAAAAAACAATCTTAAAATTTGTCTGAAACCACAAAAGACCACAAATAACCAAAGAAATCTTGAGAAAGAACAAAGCTGGAGGCATCACATTACTGATTTCAAACTATATCACAAAGCTATAACAATCAAATCAGTATCATACTGGCATAAAAACAGACACATGGACCAATGGAACAGAATTGAGAGAAATGAACCCACACATATACGGTCAACTAATATTTGAAAAGGGAGCCAAGAATACTCAATGGGGAAAAGATAGTCTGTTCAATAAATGGTGCTGGGGAAACTGGGTAATCACATACAGAAGAATGAAATTGGACCTCTGTCTTACACCACTCACAAAAATTAACTCAAAGTAGATTAAGGACTTAAATGTAAGACCTGAAACTGTAAAAATCCTAGAAGAAAACATAGAAGAAAAGCTCCTTGATGTTGGCCTTGGCAATGATTGTTTGGATATGACACCAATAGCACAAGCCACAAAAACAGAAATCAATGAGTGGGACTACATAAAACTAAAAAATTTCTGTACAGCAAAAGAAACAATCAACAAAATAAAGGTAAAATCTATGGAATGGAAGAAAATATTTGCAAACCATCTATCTGATAAGGGGTTAATATCCAAAAAGATAAAAGAGCTCATATAACTCAGTAGTGAAGAAATAAATGATCCAATTAAAAAATGGGCAAAGGGCTTGACTAGACATTTTTTCCCAAGAAGACATACAAACAGCCAACAGGTACATGAAAAGGTGCTGAACATCACTAATCATCAGGAAATACAATTCAAAACCACAATGAGATGTCACTTCATGCCTGTTAGAATGACTACTATCAAAGACAAGAGATAACAAGTGTTGGTGAGGATGTGGGGAAAAGGAAACCCTTGTGTGCTCTGTTGGTGGGAATGTAGATTGGTACAGTCATTATGGAAAACAGTATGGAGGCTCCTCAAAAAATTAAAATTAGAAAACTATCATATAATGCAGAAATCCCACTTCTGGGTATTTATTCAAAATCACTGTCTCAGAGAGATATCTGCTCCTCCATGTTCATTGCAGCATTATTCACAATAGCTAAGAAATAGAACCAACCTAATTGTTCTTTGATGGATGAATGGATTAAAAAAAAGTGGTATATAATGGGTTATTATTCAGCCATAAAAAGAAAGAAATCCTGCCATTTGCAATAACACAAATGGGCCTTGAGGGCATTATACTAAGTGAAATAAGTCACACAGAGAAAGAAAAGTACCGTATGATCTTTCTTATATGTGGAATATTAAAAAGCTGAACTCATAGAAACAGAGCAGATTGGTGGTTGCCAGAAGCTGGGGGGTGGGGGAAATGAGGAGTGGTTGGTCAAAGGGTGCAAACTTTCAGTTATCAGATGAATAAGTTCTGGGGATCTAATGTACAGCACGGTGACTATAGATAACAGTTTGCTAAGAAAGCAAATCTTAATTGCTCTCACCATAACAAATACCAAAAATGATAATTATGTGAAGTGAAGCATGTTTTCACTAACCTTATTGTGGTAAAAATTTTGTGTATCAAATCATCATATTGTACACCTTAAACTTATATAATGTTATATGTCAATTATATCACAATAAAACTAGAAAAAATCAATGGCTTTGTAAAATTGGGTACTAATTACACACAAAAAGAGAGAAAGGTATGATTACCCATGACCTGAAGACATTTTGATTGGTTTGTAATATTTGTTAATGTTAATAATACCATAGAAACATATCAATTCAATAGATATGTACTGAATATTAATCACCTCAGATTAATTCTGAGTTCTAATAAAGCATCTTTCTTAATACATGACACCAATACCGTTATACTTAAAATAAATTTTTAATAAAAAATATATCTTTGTCCAAGAAAAATGGAGTAGAGCCAAAAGACATAAATAATATTCCTTGACATAGGCCTGAAGCAACTGATCCTGCCCTAATTTGACTCCCAATTATTGCCAGCATTAGTCCAAAAGGCTCAACTTATGAAGTCCTCATATATTTATGGCTAGTTACTATTTGAGAAACCAAAAGCTTCACCCTTGTGAAAGGATGAAGTACATATTTAGTGATTCGAAACTGGACTTGCCAAGTGCAATTATTTTTGTCTAGATGTGGTCAAACTGGGATGTTGTGCCTCATTCCCTAGGGTACCCATTCTTGTTTGTCTACAGAAGCTGGCTATGAACTTGCCACCCTCCGCTTTTGCCCATGGGTTTGGAATTCAACAGTGTTTTTAAAAATGCAGTTAAAACAAATACAAGTAAATTCTGTGTTAAAAGTAGTTGCTGGAACACAGCTGACCACCCTGTGTCCGGACTCATTGAGGAACAGAGACACGCACAGGACATTGAAGAGCAGGAAAAGCAGGTTTTTCTCGATCACACAGCATGATTTGGTTCTGAGCCGCTGCATGCTTAAAGCCCCTCCATTCCCTCCCTGGAAATGTTGTATAACAGTTTCTGCTGTAAATTTATAAGTTTGGTTTATAGTTCTGCTGGGAAACTCTGAATGTTTTGGTTACAAATTTAGACTGTTCTTCCCAAGAGAACCCAATAAATCCTAGACAGAAAAGATCAATTCAGAGTTGCCTCTTGGATCACTCTCTAATCAGGGACAGTAATTTAAGACATGTGCTGCTTAGGTCTGGAAGAAAAAAAAGCCACTCTCCTAACCAGAGCCATTAGTATGTTGGATAGTATAAAGCTCCACATTTTATATTTGTGCTCCTTCAGGTAGTCAGAAAGTGTTGGTCAAATTTTTTAAAAAAAAGGAATCCCAAAAGCTCTCCAAATTGCAGGTCATTTTTCTTCATTATTTGTTAATACACTACTAAAAATAGAATCAATCAATTCTTATTTTTTGAATCATTTTTTATTGTGCGTTTACATTTCAGGTTAATTTTAAAAGATATCCAGTTACCCAATAGATTCCTGGGGGCAAGAGCATTCAGGGAAACCTCTGCGCTCCCGCCTTAGAGGCAGGGCCTACACCCTTTTCCTTTTAGTGGCCAAGAGAGTGTGGAGAAGTTCGATCCTAAGGTTGCTCTCCAACACAGTTGGGATTGAGTTAAAGGCAATTGAGAGGAGATTTATTGAAGATGTAGGCGAATCTGTAGGCCAACTTGCTTGCCAGAGATAAACACGGGAAAAGACTGCCGGGAAGAGCTCTCCTGGGGTCAGAACACATTTCAAATGCTGACCTCTGGAACTATCTCTTCCAGGAGCCTGAATTTGATCTGATTACTCTGTAAAGCAATTTTATACCGCTGGGCTTTGCTGCAAGCAATACAGCTATCAGCAGTCAACGAGAGGACCTTAATAGCAGGATATGGACCTTGAAGAGGGTCCTGCAAAAACAGCTGTGGCCCAGTGACTGTGGGCATATCAAAGGTTTTGTTTCTTTGTAAAGATCAATAAAGTAGAAAAAGCTCTAGCCAGACACATAAAAAATATTTGAAAAAACCAGGAATGAAAAAAGGAGATTGCTAAATCCTACAGCTATTAAAAGAATAATAAAGAAATACTAGGAAAACTTTAAGTGAATGTATTTAAAAATTTAATGAATTAAAAAATCCTTGAAAGAGACAAACAACAAAAGTACAGATAAGAAGAAATGAACTACCTGATTCATCTTAACATCTGTTAAAGAAATCAAAAAGGGATAGTTCAAAATGTCTTCTATAAGTAATTACAGGGATAGCAGTGAGAGGAGTTATTGGTAGAGGCAGAGGTTGGGGTTTAGGAGTTAGAAGATTAGGGTGGGGATAGTGGGTTAAAGAAGTTAGGGGAATGAGACTAGGATAAGAGAAAGAAGTGGAAATTTAGGATTTAGATCACGGGCTCAGGGTTGAGGTCAAAAGTTGGAGTCAGGGCAAGGGTGAGAGAGAGGCCAGGGGTGAGGTGAGGGAGTCTAAGGTCAGGGTTTGGAGTTAGGATTGAGGTTAGGCTTAAAGTGGGCAAGGGTTGGGGATCTGGTTGGGGTAAGGGGTTCCATATAGGATTAAGATCAGTGTCAGGGCTAGGGTTTATGGTGCGGAAGAGGGCTAGGGTTAGGGATAGGGTTTTAGAGTATGAGAGTTAAGTTAGAATAGGGATTAGGGTTAGGTGTGGGGTTTGGATAAGGGTACAGATTCAGTTTAGGCTACAGGTTGGGTTTCGGGATCGGGTTCGGGTTAGGGTTCAGGTTAGGATTCGGGTTAGGGTTAGGGTTTGGGTTCGGGTTCGGGTTAGGAGTTCTGGTTAGGGGTCGGTTTGGATTCGGGTTAGGAGTTGGAGTTCAGGTTCGGGTTAGGAGGTTCGATTAGGGTTCAGTTTGGGTTCGGAGATTAGGATTTGGAGTTCGGGTTAGGAGTTCGGTTCAGGTTCGGAGTTTAGGAGTTTGAGTTCGGGTTCGCAGAAGTTAGGGTTAGGATTAGATTCGGAGTTCGGGATTAAGTTAAGGGTTGGAGGTTAGGAGTTGGGTTGGTTAGGAGTTCGGGTTAGGGTTAGGTCGGAGTTAGGAGTTGGGTTAAGTTGAGGAGTTGAGGGTTAGTTCGGGGTTGAGTTCGGAGTTCGGAGGTTAGGAGTTCGGAGTTGAGTTCAGGTTAGGGTTCGGGTTAAGTTAGGAGTTAGGGTTAGAGTTAGATTAGGAGTTAGAGTGGAGTTAGATTAGAGTTGAGTTCGGGTTAGATTAGAGTTGAGGTTAGGAGTTAGGAGTTAGGAGTTGGGTTAGGGTTAGGGTTAGGAGTTCGCAGGGTTAGGGTTAGGAGTTCAGGAGTTAGGAGTTAGGGTTCGGGTTAGGAGTTCGGAGTTAGGAGTTAGATTAGAGTTGAGTCGAGTTCGGAGTTAGGAGTTAGGAGTCGGGAGAGTATTAGGAGTTCAGGTTCGGAGTTAAGGTTAGGAGTTAAGATTAGGAATTCGGGTTTAGGAACCCAAGGTTGAGGGATTAGGGTTAGGAGAGTTAGGAGTTCGGAGTTAGGGATTAAGGGTTAGGAGATTAGTTGAGATTAGGAGTTAGTTGAGTTAGGAGTGAGAGTTAGGAGTTAGGAGTTAGGGTTGAGGTTTAGGGTTAGAGGTTCGGAGTTAGGGTTAGAGGTTCGGAGTTAGGAGTTAGGAGTTCGGTTAAAGGTTAGGAGTTAGGAGTTAGGAGTTAGATTAGGAGTTCGGGTTAGGTTAGGGTTAGGAGTTAGAGTTCGAAAGTTAGGAGTTAGGGTTCGGGTTAGGGTTAGGTTAGGAGTTAGGGTTAGGAGTTAAGGTTAGGAGTTGAGTTAGGGTTAGGGATTAGGATTCTAGGAGTGGGAGGTTGAGTTGGTGTTGGAAGGTGTAGTTCGGGTTAGGAGTTAGGGTTAGGGTTAGGGTTGAGGTTAGATTAGGAGTTAGGAGTTAGAGTTGAGTTCGGGTTAGGAGTTAGATTGAGGTTGGGTTAGGAGTTAAGGTTCGGGTTAGGACAGGGTTAGGAGTTAGGAGTTAAGATTCGGGTTAGGGTTGAGTTAAGGTTAGGAGTTAGGGTTGAGTTCGGGTTAGGGTTAGAGTTAGGAGTTGAGTGGGGTCGGGTTAGGGTTAGGAGTTCGGAGTTGAGTTAGGGTTAGGGTTAGGGTAGGGTTGAGGGTTAGAGTTAGGAGTTAGGAGTTAGAGTTAGGAGTTCGAAGGTTAGGATTAGGAGTTGAGAGGTTAGGAGTTAGGAGTTAGGGTTGAATTAAAGGAGTTAGGAGTTAGGGTTCGAAGGTTAGATTAGAGGTTAGGAGGTTAGGGAGTTAGGGGTTGGGAGGTTAGGAGTTAGGAGTTCAGGAGTTAGGGTTAGGAGTTAGGAATTTCGGGTTAGGAGTTAGGGTTAGGAGTTAGGAGTTAGGTTAGAGTTAGAGGTTAGGAGTTAGGAGTTAAGGAGTTAGGAGGGTTAGGGTTAGGTGGGTTGAGGTTAGGGGTTAGGAGTTAGGGGGTTCGGAGTTAGGTTAGTTCGGGTTAGGAGTTAGGAGTTAGGGTTAGAGGTAGGAGGGTTAGGGTTAGGGTTAGGAGTTAGATTGGAGTTCGGATTAGGTTGAGGTTAGAGTTAGGAGTTAGGAGTTAGGGTTGAGTTAGGAGTTAGGGTTCGGAGTTAGGAGTTAGGAGTTAGGAGTTCGGGTTAGGGTGAGTTAGGAGTTAGGGTTCGGGTTAGTTAGGGTTGAGTTAGGTTGGTTAAGGGTTAGGAGTTGGGTTAAGTTAGAGGTTAGGAGTTAGGGTTGGGTTAGGAGTTAGGAGTTAAGAGGTTAGGGTTAGGGTTAGGAGTTAGGGTTAGGGTTAGGAGTTAGGGTTAGGGTTAGGAGATTCGGGTTAGGTTGAGTTAGGAGTTAGGGTTAGGAAGTTAGAGTTAGGAGTTCGGTTCAGTTAGGAGTTAGGGTTAGGGTTGAGTTAGGAGTTCGGAGTTAGGATTCGGGTGCAGGGTTAGGGTTAGGAGTTCGGGTTAGGAGTTCGGAGTTAGATTGAGTTCGGGTTAGGAGTTAGGAGTTCAGGTTAGGAGTTAGATTGAGTTAGAGTTAGATGTTGGATGAGTTGAGTTGGAATTTGAGTCAAGGTTGAGTTGAAATTTAGGGTTAGGAGTTAGTTAGGGATTAGGAGTTAGGGTTGGTGGGGTTCAGGAGTTAGGGTGAGTTAGGGTTAAGAGTTAGGAGTTAGGAGTTTAGGAGTTAGGAGTTAGAGTTGAGTTAGGATTAGGGTTAGGAGTTTGGAAGGTTAGGAGTTAGGAGTTAGAGGTTAGGGTTAGGGTTAGGAGTTAGGGTTAGAGTTAGGAGTTCGGATTCAAAGTTGAGTTAGGAGTTAGATTAGGGTTAGGGTTAGAGTTAAGGTTAGTTGAGTTAGGTTAGATTGAATTAGGGATTCTGATTCGGAGTTAGGTTAGGAGTTCGAGTTAGGTTAGGAGTTAGGAGTTAGGGTTAGGGTTGAGTTAAGGTTAGGAGTTAGAGTTAGGTTAGGTTAGAGTTAGGTTGAGTTAGGTTAGGGTTGAGTTAGGGTTGGGTTAGGAGTTAGGGTTAGGGTTAGGAGTTAGGTTGAGTTAAGGTTAGGAGTTAGGGTTGAGTTGAGTTGGGTTAGGAGTTAGGGTTAGGGTTAGGGTTAGGGTTGAGTTCGGGTTAGGGTTTAGGAGTTAGTTAAGTTAGGGTTAGGGTTGAGTTAGAGTTGGAGGTTTAGGGTTCGGGTTAGGGTCCAAGGTTGAGGTTAGTTAGGAGTTAGGATTAGGAGTTAAGGTTAGGTTAGAGTTAGGTTATTGGGTTAGGAGTTGAGTTAGGGTTGAGTTGAATTTAGGAGTTAGGGTTAGGGTTCGGAGGGTTAGGAGTTAGGGTTAGGAGTTAGGGTTGGGTTAGGAGTTAGATTCAGGTTAGGGTTAGGTTAGGTTAAGGTTAGTTAGGTTTCAGGTTGGAGTTAGAGTTAGGAGTTAAGTTATTGAGTTAGGAGTTGGAGTTGAGTTAGAGTTAGGAGTTGAGTTAGGAGTTGAGTTGATTGAGTTAGGGTTAGTTCGGGTTCGGGTTGAGTTGAGTTCAGTTAGGAGTTAGGAGTTAGGAGTTAGTTGAGTTGAGGTTAGATTCGAGTTGCAGGTTAAAGTGCAGGAGTTAGGGTTAAGTTAGGAGTTAGGAGTTCGGGTTAGTTAGAGTTGAAGTTCGGGTTCGATTAGGAGTTAGGGTTAAGGTTCGGAGTTAGGAGTTCGGAGTTAGGAGTTAGAGGTTGGAGTTGAGTTGAGTTAGGAGTTAGATTCGAGTTCGAGTTAGGAGAATTAGGAGTTAGAGTTAGATTAGGGATTCGATTGAGTTCGATTCGGGTGAGTTAGTTAGGAGATTCAAGGTTGATTCGAGTTCGAGTTCAGTTGAATTGAATTAGATTGATTCGGAGTTGGAGTTGGAGTGAGTTAGAGTTGAGGAGGAGTTAGTTTAAGGTTAGGAGTTAGGGAGTTAAGGTTCGAGTTGAGTTGAGTTAGGAGTTAGGGTTCGAGTTAGGTTAGGAGTTAGGTTGGGAGTTAGGAGTTAGTTAGTTCGGGTTAGGTTATTGAGTTAGGGTTGAGTTGGTTAGGGTTGGAGATTTGGAGTTGAGGTTAGGGTTAGGAGTTGAGTTAGGAGTTCGGGTTAGGGTTCGGGTTAGGAGTTCGGGTTAGGAGTGAGGAGTTGAGTTAGGGTTAGGAGTTCGAGTTAGGGTTAGTTAGGGTTGAGTTAGAGTTAGGAGTTAGAGAGTTCGGAGTTAGGGTTAGGAGTTAGTTAGGGTTAGGAGTTAGGAGTTAGGAGTTAGGAGTTAGGGTTCGGAGTTCAAGAGTTGGAGTTAGAGTTAGGAGTTAGGTGAGTTAGGAGTTAGGAGGTTGAGTTGAGTTCGGGTTGAGGTTCGGGTTCGAGTTGAGTTAGGAGTTAGAGTTGAGTTAGGAGTTAGAGTTGGAGTTCAGGAGTTAAGGTTAGGGTTCGGAGTTAGGGTTCGGAGTTAGGGTTGGGTTAAAGTTAGGGTTAGGGTTCGAGTTAGGAGTTAGGGTTGAGTGGGTTCGGAGTTAGGGAGTTAGGAGTTAGGAGTTGAGATTCGGAGTTCGGAGTTCGGAGTTAAGGTTAGGAGTTAGGAGTTAGGAAGGTTGAGTTGAGTTAGGAGGAGTTCGGGTTAGAGTCGGAGTTGGAGTTAAGTAGTCAGTTAGGAAGGTTAGTTAAGGGGACAAGTTCGAGTTGGAGTTAGATTAATCGGAGTTCGGAGTTGAGTTCTTAGGAGTTGAGTTAGATTGAGTTAGTTCGGAGTGAGGGTTAGATTGAGTTAGGAGATTCGGGTTGATTAGGTTAGATTCGGAGTTAGGAGTTAGATTAGGAGTTAGATTAGGGTTCGAGTTAGGAGTTAGAGTTGAGTTAGGAATTCGAGTTAGAATTGATTTGAGTTAATTAGGATTCGAGTTAGAGTTGAGTTCAGTTGATTGAATCGAGTTAGTTAGGAGTTGGAGTTAAATTGAGTTCAGGGTTCAAAGGGTTAAGGTTAGGAGTTGAGATTAGAGTTAGGGTTCGGGTTGATTCGGAGTTAGGGTTGGAGTTCGGGTTGGAGTTAGGTTAGAGTTGGAGTTAGGAGTTAGGAGTTCGGAGTTCAGGTTAGGAGTTAGGGTTCATCGGGTTAGGGTTAGGTTGAGTTCGGGTTAGGAGTTCGGGTTAGGAGTTCGGGTTAGGAGTTGGGTTAGGAGTTAGGAGTTCGGGTTAGGTTCGGGTTAGGGTTGAGTTAGGAGTTAGGAGGTTAGGAGTTAGGGTTCGGAGTTAGGAGTTAGGAGGTTCGGGTTAGGGTTGGGGTTCGGAGTTCGGGTTGTTAGGAGGTTAGGAGTTAGGAGTTAGGGTTCGAGGTTGATTGAGATTAGAGTTGAGTGGAGTTAAGGTTAGGGTTGAGTTAGGATTAGGAGTTCGAGTTAGGAGTTAGGAGTTCGAGTTGATTGAGTTAGGAGTTCGAGTTCGATTGATTGATTCGGAGTTGATTCGAGTTCGAGTTAGAGTTGATTGAGTTGAGTTGATTGATTCGAGTGAATTCGAGTTCGGAGTTCGATTAGAGATTAGAGTTAGAGTTAGAGTTCGAGTTAAGATTCAGATTCGAGTTGAGTTGGAGTTAGGTTGATTGAGTTAGGAGTCGGAGTTAAGGGAGTTAGGAGTTCGGGTTAGGGTTAGGGTTAGGAGTTAGGGTTAGGAGTTAGGAGTTAGAGGTTAGGGTTAGGAGTTAGGAGTTAGGGTTAGGAGGGTTAGAGGTTAGGGTTGAGTTAGGAGTTAGGAGTTCAGATTAGGAGTTAAGGTTAGGAGTTCGGAGTTAGGGTTCGGGTTAGGGAGTTAGGGTTCGGGTTAGGAGTTCGGGTTAGGGTTAGGAGTTAGGAGTTAGGGTTGGAGTTAGGAGTTAGATTCGGAGTTCGGGTTAGGGATTCGGAGTTCGGAGTGGGAGTTAGGGTTGGGTTAGGTTAGGAGTTCGGAGTTCGGAGTTAGGGTTAGAGTTGGAGTTCGAGTTAGGAGTTCGGAGTTCGGGTTAGAGTTAGGAGTTGAGTTCGGGTTGGAGTTGGAGTTAGGAGTTAGGAGTTAGGAGTTCGGGTTGAGTTAGGAGTTCGGGTTGGAGTTCGGAGTTAGGAGTTAGGAGTTAGGAATTCGGAGTGAGTTAGAATTGAGTTAGGAGTTAGGAGTTAGAGTCGAGTTCGGAGTTCAGATTCGGAGTTCGGGTTATTCGGAGTTAGGAGTGAGAGTTAGGAGTTCCGATTAGAGTTCGATTCGATTGAGGTTAGGAGTTCGGAGTTCGAGTTAAGGGTTAGATTGGTTGATGAGGGTTAGATTAGGTTAGAGTTCGAGTTGATTCGATTCAGATTCGAGATTAGAGTTAGAGTTAAGATTCGGAGTTCGATTAAGTTGGATTAGGAGTTGAGTTCGGAGTTCGATTGAGTTGAGTTAAGTTAGGATTGGATTGGAGTTAGTTAGGGTTCGGAGTTAGGGTTAGATTGAGGTTAGGAGTTAGGAGTTAGAGTTAGAGTTAAGGTGGGTTAGGGTGGGAGATTAGGTTGGGTTGGGTTAGAGTTAGGAGTTCGGAGTTCGGAGTTAGGGTTAGGGTAGGAGTTAGATTTAGGGTTAGAGTTGAGTTCGGGTTCGGAGGAGTTAGGAGTTCAGGTTAGTTGGATTAGGAGTTAGGTTGAGTTCGGAGTTAGGAGGTTAGAGTTGAGTTGAGTTAGAGTTGAGGGATTCGGAGTTAGGGAGTTGAGGTTAGTTGAGTTAGGAGTTAAGGTTAAGGGAATTAGGAGTTAGGGTTAGGGTTCGGGTTAGAGTTAGGGTTAGGAGTTAGGGTTAGGAGTTAAGGAGTTCGGGTTAGGAGTTAGGAGTTGAGTTGAGTTCGAGTTCGAGTTAGGTTGAGTTAGGAGTTAGGAATTGAGTTCGGAATTCGGGTTAGGAGTTAGATTGAGTTCAGGAGTTAGAGTTGAGGGTTCAGGTTAGAGTTAGGTTGGTTAGGGTTAGGAGATTAGGAGTTAGATTCGAGTTCGGGTTAGTTCGGGTTAGGGAATTAGGAGTTAGGAGTTCGGGTTCGGAGTTAGGAGTTAGGAGTTAAGGTTAGGAGTTGGAGTTCGAGTTCGGAGTTGAGTTCGAGTTAGGAGTTAGGGTTCGGGGATTGAGTTCGGAGTTAGGGATTGATTGGAGTTAGAAGGTTAGGAGTTGAGTCCGGTTAGGAGTTCGGGTTAGAGGTTAGGTTAGGAGTTAGGAGTTAGGGTTCGAGAGGTTAGGGTTCGGGTTAGGAGTGATACAGATTCGGGTTGAGGTTCGGAGTTCAGGAGTTCGATTGGAAGGGTTCAGGTTCAGAGTTGGGGATTGAGTTGAGTTAGAGGTTCAGGTTAAGTTAGGAGTTCGGAGTTAGGAGTTAGGAGTTCAGGTAGTTAGGAGTCGGGTTAGGAGTTCGGAGTTAGAGGTTGAGGGTTAGGGTTCAGAGTTAGAGTTAGGAGTTAGTTGAGTTGGAAGGTTAGGAGATTAGGGTTAAGGGTTAGGAGTTAGGAGTTCAGGATTGCAGGTCAGGTCGGGTTAGGGTTAGGAGTTGAGTTAGGAGTTAGGAGTTAGGAGTTAGAGGTTAGGAGGTTAGGAGTTCGGAGTTAGGGTTAGGAGGTTCAAAGGGTTAGGAGTTAGGAGTTAGGGTTAGAGGTTAGTTGAGTTAGGAGTTAGGAGTTAGGGTTAGGAGTTCAGGGTTATTCGGAGTTAGGAGTTAGGAGTTAGGAGTTAGGGTTAGGAGTTCACGGTTAGGAGTTAGGAGTTAGGGTTAGGAGTTAGAAGTTAGGAGTTAGGGTTAGAGTTAGGAGAAATTAGGAGTTAGGAGTTAGGAGTTAGGGACTAGGAGTTAGGAGATTAGGAGTTCAGGTTCGGAGTTCAAGTTAGGAGTTAGGAGTTAGAGTTAGGAGTTGGAGTTCGGTTAGGAGTTCGATTAGGAGTTAGAGGTTAGGTGAGGTTCGGGTTCCGGGTTCGGGTTCGGGTTAGGGTTCGGGTGGGTTAGGAGTTAGGAGTTAGGAGTTAGGAGTTAGATATCGGGTTAGGAGTTAGGGTTGAGTTGAGTTAGGGTTAGGAGTTGAGTTCGGGTTGGGTTAGGGTTGAGTTCGGGTTAGGATTAGGAGTTCGGGTTAAGGTTCGAGTTGAGTCTCAGGGTTAGGAGTTAGGAGTTAAGGTTAGGATTCGGGTTAGGAGTTAGGGTTAGGAGTTAGGGTTAGATTGAACCATTAGGGTTAGAGGTTGAGTTTAGGATTAGAGTTAGGGTTAGGAGTTCGGGTGGAGTCGGGTTAGGTTGGGGTTAGAGGTTAGGAGTTAGGGTTAGGAGTTAGAGGTTAGGGTTAGGGATTCGGAGTTCGGGTTAGGGTTAGGGTTAGGAGGTTAGGAGGTTCGGGTTAGGGATTGGATTCGAGTTGGGTTAAGTTGGAGTTGAGTTAGGAGTTAGGGTTAGGGTTAGGTTAGGGTTAGGAGTTAGGAGATTAGGAGATTCGGGTTAGGGTTCGGGTTAAGATTAGGAGTTGAGTTAGGAGTTCGGGTTGAGTTAGGGTTAGGGTTAGGGTTAGGGTTAGGGTCGGGTTAGGAGTTAGGAGTTGAGTTGGGAGTTAGGGTTAGGGTTAGGAGTTAGGGTTAGGGTTAGGTTAGGGTTCGGGTTAGGAGTTCGAGTTGAGTTAGGAGTTAGGAGTTAGGGGTTAGGGTTTAGGGTTAGGGTTAGGAGTTCGGGTTAGGGTTAGGGTTAGGTCGAGAATTAGATAGATTAGAATTCGAATTAGGAAATCTTAGAGAGTTAGGAATTAGAATTAGGAATTAAAATTAGGAATTAGGAAATTAAAGTGAACCTTATTGAAATTAAAAATTAGTGTATCAAGTCATAGAAATTGTAAAATTAAAATTAAAATTAAAATTAAAATTAAAATTAAAATTAAAAATTAAAATAAATTAATTAAATTAAAAATTAAAATTAAAATTAAATTAAAAATTCATTAAAATTAAAATTAAAATTAAATTAAAATTAAAATTAAATTAGAATTAAGATTAAAATTAAAATTAAAGTCAAATTAAAATTAAAATTAAAGTAAAATTTAAATTAAATTTAGTAAATTAAAATTAAGTAAATTAAAATTAGAAATTAAAAATTAAAATTAATTAGGAGTTAGTTATGAGGTTATAGGAGTTAGTTAGGTTAGTTAGGTTAATTAGTTAAAAGGGTTAATTAGAGTTATTAAGTTAAGTTGAGTTCAGTTAATTAATAATTAAGTATTAGGAGTTGA